>NC_139630.1:25797823-25857823 GCF_964638095.1 Poromitra crassiceps
GGAGGAGTCACGACAAGGGCTTTGGGTTAGCAAAAGTGAGCTGATAAATATTCAGGCAGAATACACACCAACGCACGCACGCACACACACACACACACACGTGACAGGGACCGGTGTTTTGGGTAACAAGTAGGCCGCGGTCATTTTTCTGTTTTTTACAGATGATGAAAGTGCAGATTGTAACCTTTCCAATTAAGTGTCACGCATCGAAATCTGAAAATATTTGAAGAAGATATGCTAATTTGAACGTCCGTACTCCTAAAAGCAACATTCAGAGGAAGGAAATCGTCCTGAAAGTTGGCGAACAAGCTTGGTTTGCCCTGTACAAGCTAGCTTAGCTTGCTAACCACTCATGAGTACTAGCAATATCGCGCGCTTCACACTCTAATTTCTAGCGTGTGGCCTGTACTCAAGCGCAGTTGAGCAATTGTGCGGCTAGTTATTATAGTTGCGAGATTTAGCGATCCTAAAACTGTTGAGTGCGTTCTTCAACATCTAAACTTGCGTAATATGATAATAAATAAATAAATAAAGTATTGATTTGTGCACCCGACCGCGTCACATAATGCGTCTAATCCGTAAGACGGTGGGCGCTTTTTATTCCTCAAAATCAACATAGAACCAGAGCGTGCGCGGCGGGATATTCTTCTTCTGACGGCGTTGTTGTTATGAGAAGGAGACAATGGCTTATCTGACCAGAGCAATTATGTATTCCGTTCAGCATCCGTGTAGGATGTTCCTCTCTCATCCGCCAGTTAACCTTGTCCAGGCGTTTTGTAAGATCCACACACGTTAAATGCTACACAACACAAACAATTTCCCCATTATAAGCGGCTGACAGCTGGATCCTCTCATTAGGCCATGTTTGTTTTCAAAGCAGGTCTCAGCCTCGGCATTCAAAGACTGCTATTAGCAAACAGACATACTGTAGCTATTCTTATATCCACGTAGGGAGAAAAGCCTGATTCATGCTTCCTACCAAAGATAACTCCATTATACAGACCTTTCTGCTCTGTACAGGATTGTCTCGTTCTTTTGAAGGTCCTTCCTTAATCATATTCCACAATGTCTTGCTATCCCGTCGCGCAGAGACCTTGAACTCGAGAAATAATTTTATATATCTTGTCCTTACATTACATATACAGCATTATGAGCAAACCTGCCTTCAGGTGATTAAGCTCCGGTATCACACGGAAATTACTTCCTGCTTTTTGAGTCTTCTGATTCAATGCAGCCCGTACTGAATTGATATAAAAACGATGGGTTTGGTTTGGTCCCACCTTTCGCTGGCAGGCAGCACCGAGAGGAGAAGTAGCTAAGGCTACATATTCTCCTTGAGAATCAGTTAACGGAGATCTGCACAAAGATGTCCGACAGGCCCTGCATCACAATTAGAAAGTAAGAGGAAGTGCGATACAAGCGGAGCGAGAGACAGCGATGGAGTGAACGGACGTGTGATCGCAGTAAAGCAGAGTCAATGTAAGTAATTAAGTATTCAGTAATTGCCTAGAGTCTGGGTGATCCACACAATTACAGAGTGTGAGTTGCCTTCCCCATTAGCTCACAGGTAAATAGAGTGTTTGGTCTGCCACTGACAATTGCAGATGATGTACTTGACCCAACATTTTTCCCCATTTTCTTTGCCTATACGCCGCCACCAACTAGGCTGGCAGGGGGCGCTGATGGCAGTTTCATCTTGGAGGTGCACTTCTGTTTTCGAGTAAAGAAAAAGTAGAGTCTGCACTTTGCCTAGAGACTTGCTCCCAGGAGATTTATTGTACGATTGACGTTTCAGTCATGGTGACCTTCACCAGTTCTGATGAAGGTCACCATGACTGAAACGTCATCAGAACTGACGAAGGTCGGGGGGCACGGTGGCGCAGTGGTAAGCGCTGTCGCCTCACAGCTAGAAGGTCCTGGGTTCGATTCCCACCTGGGACGCTGTGAGCGCTGAAGTGTGTGCCCGTCCGCATGTCCTCGAGTGCCCCGCCGCCCGGGTGGGGTCGTCAAAAGGGCCTTTCTGTGTGGAGTTTGCATGTTCTGCCCGTGCCCCCTGGGGGGTTTCCTTCATAGGAACCCCTCACCAAAAACATGTAATATCCTGGTCGCTGAAGTGGTCCCTCCTCTGGTCGTTAGGTAACTGGTCAAACGTGTAACTGTTTGAAATGGCCTGTCCTCCTTTTAAACTTCAACTCTCGTCTAAAGTAGAAAGGGGATGGCAGTTCATTGACATGAATAACTGCACAGTGTTGCAATTGCGGGCAGATGGAGGCCTTCAATTAAACTCCAAATGAACAAAGGGAAGCCAATAATTCCATATTTTCCAAACATCAAAAAAGAATTGCTCCGAAATGAGCAAAATCAAATCAAATTTAAATTGTTCAATGAAAGAACCACTTAACTTTTCAAAGAGGGGGCTTCGAAGCATTTAAAGTCTTTATTGGCATTATGGATTTTGCCCCTTTTGTTTTGATTCCCATTAATGTGCGCTGAATCCCTGCATCTGTGCTCAATTAAGGTTCCTGTTTACATCTCATTACCTTTCATTCCCCCGCGTTGTCCCCGCAGAGAGACAGAGTGCCACGTCGCATTTAATTTAATTTGACTGCAGCGTCGGTTCATGTTTTTTTTTTTTTTTTTTTACTGTATGGCAACTTTACAAAACCAGCCGAGTCGATCAAAGCAGGATAGCTAGGCGCACGTAATTAGCCCGCTATCTCTTGATCTGCACGCTTCTAACCGGCGCACTCCGACTTGACATATCAATTGAGGCAGACAGGAGGAGGAGGAGGAGGAGGAGGAGGAGGAAGTGAGGAGGAAGGGTGATGGTGGTGCGGGGGGGGGGGGGGATGACAGCCGTTGCGAGGGAGTAAATGGGGGGAAGCTGTAGTGCTGGTTGAAGTTACCTTACAGGGTGGAGACAGGACGGCGCGGGGCTTTGGACAGCAGCAGCTAGAGAAAGCCGTGTCTTTTGATGTTAGCTGGCGGAAGGTATCAAGACAAGGGCAGCCTTCCGCTGCAGCCATGACAGGTGGAGGTGATTTGTGCTTTGTGAATCTCGTCCACCCCCCCCCCCCTCCCTGCACACACCTTTCAGCCTCCCTTCCACCCTTCGGCCAGACTGTCTTTCACGGGGGCACCGGGCGATAACGCGGAGCAATCCATTACCGAGGCATAAGGTCTACTCTACCCGGCCTCTGCGTATTCATTCTGAAAAGGCAGCGAGGGAACATCGTAATGATTCTCAGGGAACGGTAGGGGAGGGCTGCCTGCCGCTGGCTCTATAAATAGCACACGGAGTGGAGCAGCGTCCACAATGCCAAAGCGTTCATTATGCGCCACTGTTTCACCGTCAAGTCCGGGGGTATCTCCGCGTTTATTTATTTACCAAACGAGCCTCTCCTCCCACTTGTTTCTCTCTCTCCTCCTCCTCCTCCTCCCCTCTGCCTCTCTCTCTCTCTCCCTTCTTCCATGCCTGCCGCCTCGACTCTTCCCTCTCTTCTTACTCCTTCATGTTCCACCTCTAACTCAGAGGGATGCAACTCTTACCATTAATCAGAATGAGTAGCCAAAGGGGGGGGGGGGGTTCCAATCAATCACGGGGGGGATAAAATAGAAAAAAGGTACCAATCGGTGATATATCGTAAATGGTACAGCTAAGCTCTTTTGAGATTGCCCTACAGCGTCGTATCTCTTTCATCTAAAGCCAATGGAGGATTGGTTGGTTATGCCTAGGAGGAAGGAAATAATGGTCGCACACTGTACCCTCTTGAGATGATGTCAAGGCAAGAAGGTGGAAAAGAAAACTCATTCTTCCAAATGCTCACTCTCTCCACTCTGAGGGGCCGGAGGTTCAAAACAAGGAAAACGAATGGGTGGGAATGTGCTCCACCGTTCTCTCCAAACAACAAACAGCAGAAAAAGATGAAAATGTTAACGTTATTGCTGAATTACCGACGGGGAGCCGCTCGAGCACAGATGCAGACTTAATCGGCAAAACTGTTGAAAATGGGAAAGTAAATGTATATTCCTTCCTGGCGAGTTTTCAAGCCAAAAACCTGGCAAGCACACAGGCATGCGGGCTGCGGCTCCCGCGGTGAATGATCTGCACACGTATAACATCATTTATTACCAAACAGACCAAGCGAGATAGTTGACAGGAAAATCATTGGCGTGCACAAACAAGGCTGCTTTAGAATGTGTTTTTCAAGCCTCAACTCCTTGAGGGTGTAGTGTGAAACAAAACGTGAAATGATATTATTCATTGGAAACACACGGGGACTGTTGGGGAACAGCTCACGGATTGTGCACAGAAGAACGGAGACGGATTTAGCGTCGCAGGATTTGCCGCATTCCCCGACATGCGCTTTTTTTTTAAAACAGGCTCGTTAATCTGAAAATGTAATTAGGTTTAATACCGACGCGTCATCTATTTAAACGACTGCATTGTGATCTATTATTGTAAAAACGAATCGCAATGAGTTTTTTTTTACAATGATGACAGTATAACAACATAACTGCAAAGATCTATGGTGTAAAATGGTACGGTCTAATATTCCCTTATGTTCCAACACAGGGGTCAGCCAGTTACTTCCTGTTGTGTTGACACTTCCTGGGACAGTACAGTACTAGTGAGCAGGTAAAACCAAGCCCCCAGGAATAGCGCTGGGCTTGTGAAGCCATTTGAACATGGTGGCGAAGCTCTGTATTGCAAGTCACGCGACACCATGCGGCCCAGAAAGGAAAATTCCCATCCACTTGCATGGGGACCCCGGCAGCTGTTAAACCCAGGGGAATTTTTTGCGGGTGTCACTCAAAGTATAAAACGACTCTTTTAATGATCAAATAATTGTTTATGGGGCATTTTTTCCTCAGAAGCCACTAAGAGCCGTATACGGGTGTATTTTCTTCATCTACATCTACATCCATGGGTGGGAGGGGTGGGAGACGTCATGGAATACGTCATGGCACACATGCGCACTTCGCCTTGGGCCGCATGGTCAGGAAGTAAAACCAGGAAGAAAAACCCCCCCATGATGGCTTCATGCGCCAGTGAGCAGCCTCCGTCCGAATGCATGGGTGGGCGTGGCTCGTCCCCTATCCAGTTCTTTTAATACATCCATGGGTAAAACAGACAGTGTTTTGAACAGGAAGTCATAACACAACTGGGTCAAGTGGGCGGGGCTACATAAGGTGAATAAGCTGCTGCTGTATTAAAGGAACACTCCGCCAAGTTTCAACCAGCTTTGTATCATTACAAAATCACTAGTGCAGTACTTGTATCCAAAAACGGTAAACAGTTTTGCAGGCATTCATTTAGTTTGAGAGTTACTTAAGAGTTGATTTGAGATTAAGTCGTGGACCAGTGATGTCATTCATCGCTGGTTCCTTTAACAAAACAACAACAACAACAACAACAAAATCACTACGAAGACCAATTCTGTTCTACATGCCGATGGAAAAGTCACATCGAAAGAGAGCAAGAGTCAGGGACGGGTACACAGAGATTGGCAAAGAGAGAAACTGTTGCCGTGCCATCCATCAACGCAGAGTGCCTGTCATCTGTGGAGTTTACTTGAGAAGCAGGTAAACAGGAGCTCCGCATGCTGCTTCTCTCTGCGGGGTTCCCCCCGTCCGCCCGGCCGCCCCGCCCGGCCCCGCTCTGCTCCGCTCTGCTGATGGAGAGCAAAAACAAGACGCGACTCATAGAAACCGTAGCACTGCTCCAGCTGACTGCCCCCTGGTTCTCTGTGATTCAGCGGCCTCATCCAGGCTCATTCAAAATAGTCCGAAAGAGACCGACACTGAATTGATGCGCTGGGGTTTTTTTTTTTTTTTGGCAATCTGAGATAGAATAGATGTCATCAACAGCCAGACAGAAACGGAGAGCGCGCAAACCGCGACGTGCTCGAAGGTGAGATTCTCACTGCCTTATAGGACACGACGGCCGTAAAATATCTGTGGAGGGTTGATGATGGGGTTATTGATCAATAACAATGACTCAGCCATTAACTTTCAAGAGCCCCCCCCCCCCCCCCCCCCCCAATCTCCCCGGCCCCCTCCTACCTACTGCTATTCTCAACCGCTCAATCGTGGAGGCAGGCAGGCCCAGGCTTCAGCTACCAAGGTGAACGAGCCTTATTCTTATGCAGAACAAAGAGAATGACAAAGCTGTGTTATTATTCCAGTATTTGACGCTGTGATTCCTCAACTCTTCACCGGAGGTTTCTGTCGCATCTCCTCTGCTCTGCTTAGACGGCTCTGCTGTGAAAATGTGACTTGATTGTCAATTACAGAGGAAGGATAAAGGTCACAGATGACTTAAGGTCACACTGACTTTTGAGCCGTTTTACCCCTTAATCATATTACACACCTATTTGGCAACTGATGGAGAGAAAAAAAACAATATTTTTTATATCAATCTCATCAATTTATGTCCTGAAAAAAGGCTCATTTTGAGTGTGGTGACTTTGTTGTGTGCCAGTCCAGGAGCCGAACATACAAATTCCAACCAATAAAACCATCACAGATCTTTGAACAATCCCGCCCCTCCGCTCCCATCCAATGAAATTGCCTTGCTCTCCCTAAACGATATCCCATCCGTTTTATTGGATGATGCCTCCCCTTGTCATGTCCCACAAGGAAACAAATATGCTCTCAAAAATGCAGTTTTAGTGTGACTTTAATGCCTGTTTAAATTGAGAAAAAAGTGACAAATTAAGAGGCGGGAGGGTAGGCACTCAGACAGACAGACAGACAGACAGACAGACAGACACCAGGAAGTCGTCCTACCTGTCTGATGCCTAGTCTGTAGGCGACGATGCCGTCCACAGCGTTGGGGTTCATCTGGGTCCACTGCAGCTTGAAGCCGTAGACTCGGGGTCTGTTCTGCCACAGAGGGCTGTAGGTGTCGTAGTAAAACTCGGGAGGATAGGCCTTGCCTGAGAAGAGAACACATTGATAATCATAACAATATTCAACTCGATGAATTACTCAGACTTTAGCGCCTCTGATCTGCTGCTGATGGTTTGGTGAGCGACACAAAGCTTCCAAGTCTTTGGAAGTGGTGCCAGTTCAGCGGTGCTGTGGGTTATTTTGCACACCGTGCATACATGCCTGCAAATTGATTCATGTGTTAAAAACCTCTAAATGTGTGATCATAACACATTGAGAATTCTTTCAAGCCAATAAGAGCTCTGTATCAGCACGAGAAAGATGTGACAACTCTAATCTTCAGTGGGCGTCCGGTAGATTCCCTGGCCAACACAAGGGTCGCAGGTTCGAGCCCCCGTGTTACCTCCGGCTTGGTCGGGCGTCCATACAGGCACGATTGGCTGTGTCTGTGGGTGGGAAGTCGGATTAAGGGTATGTGTGTCCTGGTCGCTACTCTAGTGCCTCCTCTGGTCAGTTGGGGAGGGGAATTGGGAGGAATAGCGCGATCCTCCCACACGCTACGTCCGGCCGGTGAAACACCTCGCTGTCAGGTGAATAGCGTCTAGCATGTATCGGAGGAAGCATGTGCTAGTCTACAGCTCTCCCCAGATTGGCAGAGGGGGTGGAGCACACAGGCCCGGTTCTACGGGGGTGCAAAAGCATGCATTGCACCCTTATTTTAATTGTCTGCATGCTCAGTTGAAAAGTTATATTTTTTTTATTTTTTTTAATAAATGCTACAGCTGCACACTTACTGTTTAAACTTGAATTATAGTTGTTGTTTTTCTTTGTTCTTTGATGTGATTTTATGGGTTTTTGGCACCTATATGTAACCTTTTAAGGTTGAGATAATTGTATTATCATTATATGGTCCAAATATTTCAGTAAAGCACTTGAAACACTTGAAATATTCTTGCTTGGGTGGTATCATTCTACTTGAAATGATGGTCAAATGCATTATTTTTAGTTAAATAACATGTCAAATTTTATTTTGCAGATGCCCGGGGTGCAGATGCCCGGCCTTTGGCCGGGCATCTGCACCCCTTCCTATCTAGGATGCACCCCTAGTCATCTTGTTCTAGAACCGGCCCTGGGAGCACAGCAGGGGGATTGGCCAAGTACAATTGGAGAGAAAACGGGGGGGATCCGGATTTAGTTTTGATTAAAATAATCATCATCATCATCATCATCATCATCATCATCATCATCATCATCATCATCATCATCATCACGTTGTGAGTCACAGCTTGTACTGGACTGTACTATGTACTATGACTGCACTTTAAGTGTCCAGCCACAAATCAGATTGCTTGATGCTCTTCTCTGAACTGCCTCCCCGGCACAAAACCACTGACATTTGAAAAGATGGGATCGATGAGAACCACAAGTGATTCTATCAAACCATTTCTTTCAATATCACGGTTTGCTTTGTTGGATTCTGAAATTATTATTTTTTCCTCTGAGAAAATAAAATGGCATGATGTCAGCGCTACAGCCACAGCATGCAAAGTGATTTCTGACATCTAAAGTGGGGAGCTGGCAGACTTTACGGCTTTGATCACAAAGAGAACTAGAAACACGCTTAAGGGACCAACCTTCCGAGCAAAGACTTGGTAATTCACCGCGTTGGGGAAGTTGTTATTGTGTTTGTCCTGTCCTATTTGCCGTTGCTGAATGAAACACAACAAAACACCGAAGGCCGGTTAGTTTGAATAGCCAGAGGAAAGGCAGCTCATCCACTCTGCTTAACTCAAACTAAGCAGCACTGGGATTTGATAAACCCAAGTGGAGATGTAGCAAGTTGCTGATGTCTGCTAGGCAATCGCATTAAACCTGTCAGGGTAGTTTATGTTTATCGTGGTATTGTATTGTCCTAAACACTTCTAATGATGGGTTCCTCCCTATGGGGCTACAGTATGGATCCGTGCACCATTTGGCTTCCCTGATTTACTTAACCCATTGATACCTGATGCAGCATTTGCGTGTATATCCCTAATTTGTGTGCGTATCCCTTTAAGACCGCGAACCGCGTTAACGCGGTTCGCGGTCTTAAAGGGATACACACACAAATGCTGCATCAGGTATCAATGGGTTAAAGAGATACTAAAACACCCCACAATCATAGGTCTCAGCTCTGACGTGTGTCTTTTCATTTTTTGTGTGCAAAATGCACATTTTGATTAGCCCGGATTCAGACTTTAGAATCCGCCCACTCCACATTTTGATAGGATGAGCTCTGGTGGGGGGAGTGGCTAGTGCAAAGAGTGAATGGGAGAGCTCTGTGGAGGTAATACTCGCATCGCTAGACCTCCAGAGTATCCCCCCCCCCGGCTCCCAGCGTCAGACTGTCAGCTGAAGGCAGGCTCTCTGTGTGCGGCTGTACGCCATGCAGACAGCAGGGGGGGGGGGGGGGGGGGAGAGAGAGCCAGACAGGCACGTAGCGATCTTTGCAAATAGTGAGCTTTAAAATGTGCGTTTCAACAATCCGATCCACCGGCCCTTTGTACAGTATCTATATCAAAGGAAGATATTCATATATTTTCATATATTTTGACAGTGTGACTGGCTGGCTATTCATTGCGACGATTGTAAGCACAGCCAGCCAGTCAGCAGGTCTGTGCGATGCAAAGGAAGAAGAGAAGAAGGAGCCAGCAGGCCGTGCAATGCATACACTGTAAAAAGAAAAAAAAACGTGATCATGGCGCTTTATAAAGGAAACCGACACATTTTGTCGAGTAAAGTAAATTCTGTTTGGACACCGGCCAAAACCTTGTACGGTTCCATCTCCCCATCAAGCAACCCAACCGCCAGAATAAAAAAAATTGCATTTTGCATGTCTGAAAACCAGGATAAATAATGTACAATATCAACGTAAATTTGAATATACTATCCTGTAGCGTACTATAATGTTATAATCATGTTTTCCTGTGACTCATCACTCGGCTATCTCTCTGTCTATCTCTCAATTCCAAATGCTCCTCTCAGTCACCACAGTCTGCGGGCGCCGTGTGCATGGACTTTTATAGGCAAATGGTGGGAGGGGCATTAGTGGGGGGGGGGGGGTGATGGTTGTTTGGTGACAACACGAACCGCCAACGTCACATAACCAATCATTTTAGCCAATAGAAAGAAGGAGGAAATTTGAATTTAGTACTGGAGCTATGAGCCGTTTTGGAGCAGTTCATCAACAACACTGCTAAATTCCCCTATATATGGATTTTCAGCAGAAGACAAAGAGGAAAAAGTGTTTAGTATCTGTTTAAACTCTCACTGCAATGGCCCCTAAGTGCTGCACAAAATGGAAAAAGTATTACTCTTCATGATTCAATTAAATGGGACAATCAAAGTGGATTGGATTGTTACTTAGTAACACATGACATCTCTGAAAGTGGCCCAATCTGGACCAAACTTGGCTAAATGATCTGTCCATAATTCAATTTTCTCCCCAATTGTGCTTGGCCAATTTCCCCCTGCTGCCTCGGTCGCTTCTCCACCCACTGGCGATCTGGGGAGAGCCGTAGACTAGCACCATGCTTCCTCCCACACATGCACAGTTGCCAGCCGCTTCTCTTCACCTGACAGCGAGGAGCTCCACCGGCAGGACGTAGCACGTCGGAGGATCACGCTATTCCCCACCAGTTCCATTCCGCCCCCGACCAGGCGCCCCGACCGACCAGATGAGGCACCAGTGCAGTGACCAGGACACATACCCTCAATCCGGCTTCCTGCAGACACCAGCCGATCGTGCCTGTATGGACGCCCAACCAAGCCAGCGCTAACAGGGGGGGTGCGAACCTGCGACCCCGGTGTTGGTAGGCAGGGACTCTACCGATACACTCATAATTTCTCCTTTTTAGACCTACTCCTGAAATACTGAATGTTGCACACACACGCACACAGCTCTTCAGCATCTTAGAATGAACAACATGAGACTTAAGCTCATGTTAACTAGCTATCTAGATTATGACTCTAAAGTCTAAAGTGTAACAATTCGAAATCAGTTGGCGATAACGACAGAAAAAACTGATTTGTATTAACTGTCATCAATTGCCATCAACTTTGTTTTGTTTATATTTGCATAGCACATAAAATCGATAAAAAATAACGATTACTGTATGACATTTCTTCATACATGTGTAAGCCTAACAATAAACACATGATGCACTCATTCAAATTAAAACGGAAAAATCTGTTTCATTCTACCTCTCGCTGGTTCGATCAATCCTCATAATCGTCTGTGATGATAAGTCAGAATCAACACTGAGGGCATTTTGTTCTGCATTTTATACAATAAATCAGCTTAATGACGCTTTGCAATTGTTTGGACAGCGCACTGCAGATCACGGGGCTTTTACACGGATAGAGCTGTTTAAAATACGATATTCTAATCTGGGGGAAAGGAACACTCATTCATCAAGCAGATACAAATCATTCAGGGGAGAAAAAAAACATGGAAGTGGGAGAAATACAGTATAATGGGTCCATCATGAAACAATGTGTTTTTGTTGAATCGTTTCCATAAGATGTGTTTCAATGTGGCTTGTCTGGTAATGGATCTCATACAGGTATGTGCTATTAGTCATGTGGCTTGCGAGCGTCCCCAACTTTGATTTGGTACCGAAAGGCATCTCCAAAGGTCACATGTGCAAAGGCATCGGCACTCTACTGCAGGTCAAACCGCTCACGATTAGCCACGCCCACGGTGCAAACTGTTCTTCTACTGCAGGTCAAACCGCTCACGATTAGCCACGCCCACGGTGCAAACTGTTTGTGTACTGCAGGTCAAACTACTCACGATTAGCCACGCCCACGGTGCAAACTGTTCTTCTACTGCAGGTCAAACTACTCACGATTAGCCACGCCCACGGTGCAAACTGTTCTTCTACTGCAGGTCAAACCGCTCACGATTAGCCACGCCCACGGTGCAAACTGTTCCTCTACTGCAGGTCAAACAGCTCACGATTAGCCACGCCCACGGTGCAAACTGTCCTTCTACTGCAGGTCAAACCGCTCACGATTAGCCACGCCCACGGTGCAAACTGTTCTTCTACTGCAGGTCAAACTGCTCACGATTAGCCACGCCCACGGTGCAAACTGTTCTTCTACTGCAGGTCAAACCGCTCACGATTAGCCACGCCCACGGTGCAAACTGTTCCTCTACTGCAGGTCAAACCGCTCACGATTAGCCACGCCCACGGTGCAAACTGTTCTTCTACTGCAGGTCAAACCGCTCACGATTAGCCACGCCCACGGTGCAAACTGTTCTTCTACTGCAGGTCAAACCGCTCACGATTAGCCACGCCCACGGTGCAAACTGTTCTTCTACTGCAGGTCAAACCGCTCACGATTAGCCACGCCCACGGTGCAAACTGTCCTTCTACTGCAGGTCAAACCGCTCACGATTAGCCACGCCCACGGTGCAAACTGTTCTTCTACTGCAGGTCAAACCGCTCACGATTAGCCACGCCCACGGTGCAAACTGTTCTTCTACTGCAGGTCAAACCGCTCACGATTAGCCACGCCCACGGTGCAAACTGTTCTTCTACTGCAGGTCAAACCGCTCACGATTAGCCACGCCCACAGTGCAAACTGTTCTTCTACTGCAGGTCAAACCGCTCACGATTAGCCACGCCCACGGTGCAAACTGTTCTTCTACTGCAGGTCAAACCGCTCACGATTAGCCACGCCCACGGTGCAAACTGTTCTTCTACTGCAGGTCAAACAGCTCACGATTAGCCACGCCCACGGTGCAAACTGTTCTTCTACTGCAGGTCAAACCGCTCACGATTAGCCACGCCCACGGTGCAAACTGTTCTTCTACTGCAGGTCAAACCGCTCACGATTAGCCACGCCCACGGTGCAAACTGTTTTTGTACTGCAGGTCAAACCGCTCACGATTAGCCACGCCCACGGTGCAAACTGTTCCTCTACTGCTGCAATAAAACGAACACAGTATGGCCCTAAGAAGACAGTGAGGATAATTACTGACTGCATCGATGCATTCAACCAGCTGTTTTACTGTATGGAGCCAGCTGTGTTTACAAACTCTTACATTTTACATAAGCCAGCTAGTTAAGTTGTTTGCGGTGCACTACAGTATATACATGCATTTTGATATAGAAATGAAGGGGCTGTTATTCACACTACACCAGCGGGGGCACAGCTAATTAAACAGACTGCTATCGTTGTATGTTTTTACCAATTGACTTTGAAGAGTCTGACACAGACATGGCTCTGGGGACGCACGACTGAAAGGAGCCTCCTGAATATCAACACGCCACGTCTGATCTCAAGCTTCATTAACCCTGCAGAAAAACAGCTCATGCCTGCAGCAACAATGGAAAAGATACATAACAAAGCATTCGTACAAAAGCACAGTATTCACTCAGCTGATTTATTTTATACTAATCTATTAGACATCATACCATGGTCTGGGTGAATACTCTTTCCTGATTGGCCAGCAGGTGTGCGTTGAAATCGTTTAACGCAGGCGCAGTCTGGCTCAAGTTTAATCACATGTAAACTCATCCACTACTCAACCTGCACAGCTGTTTAATTAAACAGCACAACGAACCTTATTCAACTCGTTCATCGTTTGTGAACGTCTTCATATTGATTTGGGAACAATAACATGGCTAGCTGGAAAGCTAGCTTGTCTTGTTAAAGGGATAGTTCGGTTTAGGGGTGCACCGATCGATCGGCACGCAATCTGTATCGGCCGATTTGGACCTCAAATATGTGATCTGCTGTTTCCGATATTCCTTTAATGTTGCCGATCGCATAGCCGATCATGCTGCACGTGAGAAACATGAGGCAGCACATTTTCATGTCTTCAATGTCTATCGTTTAACTTTCATATTGTGCTCTAACGTTTATATCATTGTGTTGCAAAGCACACGCTTTGCTTTCCTCTGTGTACTCACCTCCACACAGCGTACCAGACTGTCAACACACCCCTTGCGTCTTTGAATCACACAAATCAGCTGGTGATTAGAGCAGACTCAGCAGAGAGAAGTTACCTCCAGTCCTCCCGCCTACCAAGGCATTTGCATGCTGTTAAGTCCGTGTGTATTAAAGTCCCAGATTGACACGGTGGTAGTCGGGGTAGTGCACGCGCACACACAGACAATTTCCACATCTAGCGAGCATTGATGTTCCCGCGGGCACTTTGAAGGAAGCGAAAGTGTGCTGCTGAGTAGCCTATGTGGATGTGCGCTCCGTTCAGACGGACTTTCTTCCTTTCTTTGGACAGTTGAACATGTTCTAATCCCTTTCTTCCATGTGTGCGTATATGACCAACCAGTAAGTCATTATTATGTTAATATTCCTGTATTGCATTCCCTTTTGGTTTTAGATCGATCTACCTGCAATCATTGCAATAACGTTTGTTTAGGCGTGCACTTAGTGCGGTTTGATTGTCTGTTGCGCTAATTAATGCCACTACTCAGATGGAGTTTAGCTCGTGTGTAGCTTGTGATTCTGTTGTTTCTCCCGTCATGTAACCCTGTCACCATTATGTAGATCGCACTCATAGTGCTGCTAATTATAACACTGTAACTCGGCCTCGATGGGCGGGTCCTTTTGATGTTCGTTCGATGCGGATCCCAATGTATGACGGTTATTGTGCATAACCCCGGTTCTATGAGTGGG
Source organism: Poromitra crassiceps (assembly GCF_964638095.1). Lineage (NCBI taxonomy): Eukaryota > Metazoa > Chordata > Actinopteri > Beryciformes > Melamphaidae > Poromitra > Poromitra crassiceps. Next base: position 25,812,407 of record NC_139630.1, read on the forward strand.
AGCTTTGGCTTTAGTCATGGTTCAAGACTGGTGTTTAAGAGTAACTGACTTACAGTTTACCTAATTATCATTTCTATATTATTAGTTGTTAATTATCACTAGAATTGGCCTATATAACAGCAAGCTTGGTTACTGACCTGTTTGTATATTTTATTGCCTCCTTTTTCCAGACCACACACAATCCTACTATTCCTGTCATAATGCTGTAAAGAGCCTATACTGCTGTACTGTAAAATCATGTTGGCGGTTTCCTTTAGCCTACAAAATATAAAATATTGATGTAGAAAAAAAAGAAAATGTGCTGCACTTTCAATTTGATGCATGAAATGTAGGCCTATACAGTATGTAAAATGGAAACTGCTATAGCTGCTTACAAAATAAATAAATAAATATATATATATATATATATATCGGTGATCGGTAATCGGTAATCGGTGATCGGTGGCAAAAAACGTGATCGGTGCACCCCTAGTTCGGTTTGTTTGAAGTTGGGTCCTATCAGCTAGTCAGTTACACTAACGTAATTAGGTACAGTGTTCTGGACGCTGAGCGCAGTGTCTAACGAGATCCGGCACCCAGAGGAGCAGCCTCGCGCAGCCTCACCAGCTTTTTCTCTCTCAGTACTGGGGGTCAACAACTAAAACTATAACTGTAATTTAGCCACCTAAAACAACGCCCACCTAAACAAATCGATATCCGTGTACATGCACGCTCTATTTTGACAATTTTCAGCGCTTTACTTTTCCGCAAAACAGCAGTTTCATTCGGCACTGCTTTTTCTCCAAACCGTACAACTACCGTATTCCTCCGCTAAAAGCCAGGTCAGAGCCGCAGCACTGGATTACTCCGCAGTTATTTGGGGGTAGGCTATTTTATTTCTCCCGGTTTGAAGACACAACAAATAGAATACACGGACGAAAATATGAGTGATTTTGATAGCGAGGATGATATGCCATTCACCTTGGTGACAAGAGGATACAATTATGAACCAGAGAGAATACAGAAGAGGAACTTTTGCAGAGAGTGAACAGGCAGAGAGATGCGCCTGCTGTCTAAATGCCTGGGTGCCCTGGCTGCAAACCTTATTCACCATTCGCAGGATAAATTGTGGAAAACGACCCAGACCAGAGAGGCCAGGTGACTTGTTGTCTCTAAAGTAAGTCAGTGTTTTATCTCTCTTCTAAGCCTTCCTGTTTTGTAAACCGCGGCTCTGTGCTCTGTGCAGGCTTTTAGCGGAGGAATACGGTAGTTGTACGGCTGGGAGAAAAAGCAGTGCCGAATGAAACTGCTGTTTTGCGGAAAAGTAAAGCGCTGAAAATTGTCAAAATAGAGCGTGCATGTACACAGATATCGATTTGTTTAGGTGGGCGTTGTTTTAGGTGTTTTAGGTGGCTAAATTACGTTTTAGTTGTTGACCCCCAGTACTGAGAGAGAAAAAGCTGGTGAGGCTGCGCGAGGCTGCTCCTCTGGGTGCCCGGTTTCTCGTTAGACACTGCGCTCAGCGTCCAGAACACTGTACCTAATTACGTTAGTGTATCTGACTAGCTGATAGGACCCAACTTCAAACAAACCGAACTATCCCTTTAAACATACTGGCTACTGTTGTCAATGCTATGAAATGTTATTGACTTTGAAAATTGCTAGCAGCATAACGTTAGCTTTTTGGCTCAGCTGAGCCAATTAAAGGGTTCTTCTATGAGAGGGGTGCCCACACTTTTTCAGCTTGGGAGCTACTTTTAAAATGACCAAGTCAAAGTGATCTACCAAACATATTTATTTATATATATATACACTGAGTATACAGTGGAAAACAGTGTATATCCCCCCCCTCAATGCCATGCGATCGACCACACTACCTTCGCGATCGACCGGTCGATCGCGATATTGGGCACCCCTGTTCTATGAGCTGAGCAGACTAGACTCCCTGTGCCATACCGGCTCGTACCCAAGGTTTGTCCTATTTACTGGAAAAGCAAACACATTGCATGAGAAGCTGAGTGGATGGTAATAATTGTTGCAGGTATTAGTCGGTTTCCCAAGTGTTGCTAGGTAAACAGAGTTATGGCTTTTCAATTTGTGAATGCTTTTATTTTAAATTGTTGGCAAATGGTAAATGGCCTGCATTTATATAGCGCTTTTATCCAAAGCGCTTTACAATCAGTATTCACCCATTCATACACCGATGGCGGCAGGCTACCACGCAGGGGGCTAGCACACCATCAGGAGCAATTTGGGGTTCAGTATCTTGCCCAAGGACACTTCGACACGCAGACTGGAGGAGGCGGGAATCGAACCACCAACCTCTTTTATCCAAAGCGATTAGTGGACGACCCGCTCTACCTCCTGAGCTACAGCCGCCCCCGCCTACAGCCGCAAATGACCATGGTATAAGCAGGATATTCAACTCCTAGGTGTGCGTTAAATAATTTTAATGCACTTCGTGGCGTCCGGTGGTCGTACATTAAAGCTGTTTAACGCACACAGGTGGAGTCGATTATCCCTTACGTATATAACTTACTGTATGTACCTTTAATACAGGTATGTGCTATATAAAGTATTATTATAAGTAAGGGCCATTTCAAACCCTTACATTGTATATAGTAGCCTATACAACAGTGGCATAGTACATTTGTGACAGTAGTAGCATTTTCCTTCCCCCCCCTGATTTTTTTAATCCAATTTTTATCCCCCATTAGTGCTAATTTTAACTGATTTATCCTGGTTGCTGCTCCACCCTCTGCCAATCTGGGGAGAGCCGAAACTGGCTCCATGCTTCCTCTGAGACATGGGCAGTTAGCCAGCCGCTTCTTTTCACCTGACAGGGGAAGCTTCACCGGTAGGACATAGCACGTGAGAGGATCGCGCTATTCCAACGAGTTCCCCTCCCTCCGAACAGGCGCCCCGAACGACCAGAGGAGGCACCACTTCAGCGACCAGGATATTGCATGTTTTGGTGAGGGGTTCCTATATGAAGGAAACCCCCAGGGGGCACGGGGAGAACATGCAAAACTCCACACAGAAAGGCCCTTTTTGACGACCCCACCCGGGCGGCGGGCACTCGAGGACATGCTGATGGGCACGCACTCCTCCAACGCTCACAGCGTCCCAGGTGGGACTAGAACCCAGGACCTTCTAGCTGTGAGGCGACAGCGCTTACCACTGCGCCACCGTGCTCCCTGTTCTGCCTTTTCTGTGAATGTACAGCGAGACATTTCCTTTCAAAAGATATAGATATTTAATATAATGATCTATTATGAAAGGACATCTCTCACAGTACTTTTACTAAGGAAGAAAACTAATGTCACAAATTCACTATTGCACAACATGATTCAAATATACAATGTGATGGTGTGAAATGGCCTGAGTTCTAATAATACCTTGTGTGTGGTGAAGCACACGTTACCTAACCCACATGAAACATCGTTAGTACACATGCCTAATTGATTTGTTTAAATTCTGTTTATAACAGCAGAACCGACGCAATGACTCATCACAGCTCAGGAAAATGCTTCAGGCAAAAGTTGACCTTGTTTGCATACTTTCCTTTTGGATTTTGAAGGGTTTAAAGTGATAATACGGAAAAGATTTTCATGTAAATAAATGTCTGTAAAGTCACTATATATCGTCAACTGAGTTAACACAGTGGTGATTGAGCCTATGGCCCATTGATGGAAGCCCTTGCCTCTCTCTGTATTGCAACATTTATGAACTTGTGTCTGTGGCGACACTTTCCCCTCCCCTCTAACAAAAAAAACAAAAAGATACCACAAGTGGAGCACAGTTCTTGACGTGTTTCGTTTCCCATCAGCCAGCACCCGCCAGAGAGGGTAGGCGCCGGCGGAGTCGGAGCAAGTTGCGGTTGTTTCCGCATTACTATGATCCCACTGGAGATTTGGGCAGAACACACCCTGCGCCCGCCTACGCGGCAGTCAAGCGCCAGGATTGGCCAGGAGCGAGCCTTTTCTTCCCTTTTGACAACTCAAATGTCACATCCACACACACAGCTCAGCCGCCCACGTGTCATAGCGATCTCCAGTGGGGTCCGCTGAGCAACTTCTTCTTCTTTTGAGACGTGTGTGCGGTTGGCGTCCAAGCGTTGCATTACCGCCCCCAATGGCCAACTTGAATGTATTAAGAAGAAGAAGAAAAACCTCTTCACATCACATATGCGCCACTGTGTGGATCTTATCTGCAATTACTGCTCATGGCCATTGGTGTTGTCAGAGACAAGAAAACTGAAATCTTCCATATTATCACTTTAAGTGCAAATATGGTTTCCTCTTCAGAGAAACATTTTGGGCCCACTATGCTACGCATCACTATTTCAACTCTTCAATTAATTTCTCCTTCTCTTCCTCATCTCCAAAAAATCAACACAGAACAGAATGGTTTCTAATATATCTAATATATATATATTTCTAAATATTCTGATCAGTGTTGTAGTCGAGTCACTATATCGAGTCACGAGTCCCCAGTGTTGAAGTCCGAGTCACCAAAGAAGAGTCAGAGTCAAGTCCCCATTACCTGAGTCCAAGTCTGAGTGATCAAGGTTGAGTCTCAAGTTCCAAAATGGACTCCAGTGCTCTGAATCCCCATGTACAGTAGGTGGAACACACGTGCCTGCCCTGGAATGGAATTCCTGCATGGAATTGAGATGCCACAGCATCGATAATATAGCTATCAATAGTTTATGCCAAATTATTAGGGCTTATTATAAAAAAACAACTAACAAATACAAAAAAAAAACAGTTTTTTTCTATCAACAAGTCTGAGTCCTCGTCTCCAACTTCCAAGTCCGAAAGCACGAATGGTGGAGTCCAAGTCTGAGTCGTCAGTGCTCAAGTGGAAGTCGACTCACGACTCACGAGTCACGACTTGAATCCGGCTCCTGGACTCGAGTCCTACACCACTGGATTGTGATTGAGTTCCGTTTGTCCTAAATCATTGTGACTCTCTTCCTCGGACAAAGCGGGAGCGAAAAGAACAGGATATGACAGAACAGAGAAGAGAAAAGGACAGAACAGAACAGGACGTAAAGCAACCCAGAATAGATGGTGTCTGTCCTTCAAGCCTGACAGACTTTTAGCCACATCATTGATATCATTATTCATATGCTGCCTTTTCCCTCTGACCATGTAATGTCAGCCATTAATAGCAATCCATCAACGTCACACTGTCTCTTTGAGCCCGAGCAAAGTCTTCAACATCATCCTTCATCTACTGCAGGAGAGGGAAGTAGTGAAGTGAAGTGGACCCAGGTGAACGGCCCATAGAATATGAAAAGGATGGATCGGGAGTTTCTTAAAAACCGCAGTTTGGCACTCAAAATGGGCCACGGGTCGCACTTGTTGTGGCTGACAAGAGCAACAATACATGATGAAGAAGCCCGGCGGCCGAGGCCAATTTCAAACACGTCTCGTTTCAGTTGCAGGCTGGCCGATGATGAGGTTTAAAAACACCTGAGGTTAGAGGTATGTTGTTGAGGCTTGAAGGTATAAGATGAGTTTAGTTTAGATTGGTATTTTTTTTTACTTGAAATGTGAAAAGAAGAAATTAGATTGTGCTGCTTTGCTAAACAATCACACACACACACACACACACACACACACACACACACACACACACACACACACACACACACACACACCACACACACTAACTAAACACAGAGACGTTTGACTCTGAGGAAGACACTGTTTGTGTCGAAACGTTAGTCTGTTAAACTTTGCACCTATATATTAAATTGCTCAACTTTGACCGTTTGCTTCTTTCACGTGTGTTAACGAAAACCAAAATTCACACAAGAAGTCGAGAAAACTAAAAACTATACTGATACTGGATGATAGAAAGAAAATGACAAGAGAATTAAATATGGGGCAAAATGGAATAACTAAAAACAAATGCATGCGGGGGGAATGAGGGAAATAAAATTATTAATAATTTAAATAGAGCGAATGCAGAAATGCAGTTTGCAAAGGGAGAGAGGGATAGTGAGAGGGTGTGTGTGTATGTCTTTTCCACACACACACACACACACACACACACACACACACACACACACACACACACACACACACACACACACACACACACACACACACACACAGAAATCCTACAGATCTCTCTTTGCAACCAATCTCTGATCCATACTGTACTTGGGATTTCGACATTGTTAAGACAACAGTGGTTGCAATAACAAAGGGAAACTGGAGCACCACAGTGACACAGTATCAGAATTCTTTTCATGAGCAATCACTCACACACAATCCAAACAATGAACTTGTGAACAACGTCCCAGAGAAACTCCTTGTTCTCCGTTTCAGATCCAAGAGAGGCGGCCAAAAAGAGGATTTAGGCACCAAGAGAGAAATGAGGAGAAAACATGTTTTCCACTTCTTTGTGTGAAGTTTGATGTGTCATTTTTCTTTTCATGGTTCTGTCTCAATTCCAGCAAAACCGTATTGTTTTTGTGATTTTCAATGGAGAGAGAGAGAGAGTGTGTGTGTGTGTGTGTGTGTGTGTGTGTGTGTGTGTGTGTGTGTGTGTGTGTGTACGTGTGTGTGTGTGTGTGTGTGTGTGTGTGTGTGTGTGTGTGTGTGTGTGTGTACGTGTGTGTGTGTGTGTGTGTGTTTGTGTGTGTTTGTGTGTGTGTGTGTGTGTGTGTGCGTGCGTGTGCGTGCATGTGTGTGTGTGTGCGCGTGTGTGTGTGTGTGTGTGTGTGTGTGTGTGTGTGTGTGTGTAGGGGGGTGTTTGGGGGTTAGGGATGAGTGGACCCGCTCTTCTAATTTCACACCCTCTAATCACTTCAATTTAGCTGTTGTGAAGGAAGACCATCAGCGCCAAATTGCAATTACAATTTCCCATTTGGCGGCTGCTTTTATCCAAAGCCACGTATGAGATTGTAATACGACACAAGCCCGGATCTAGTCAGGAGAGAACAATATGAGACGTAAGTGCCACAAAGCCCAGTTCTGCTCCAACAGGACATACAGGACATACATGTAGGTGCTATGAGGCAGTGCATACATGTCCAGTAAGGGTGCTTTCTCACTGGGAACGATTGCTTTCGTTCCGTTCTGTTCTGCACCTGGGAATGATTGCCCCCCCTCCTCCCCTCTCCCCCGCTGGTCAGCTTTCACATGACAGCATTTCTTCCGCGCTCGGAAACGTAACAGAGTGCACTTCCGTCATCAACTATGCCTGGAGTTTATCCTCGCCCGTGTGTTGTCTATGTGGTTCGGAAACGGTTGGCTTTCACACTCGCAAGTGTTCCGTGCCCCGGCCATGCCAAAGCGCTCCCCAGTGACTGGACCATCGTTTTTCCCACTTTGACGACAGAGTTTGAATGCAGCCTCAAAACACGGCTGAGACTCAAGGGCCCCATGAGCGGGCGGTGCTGCCAAAGCTCAGTGGTACAGATGACTTCCCTCTGAGGAGTCTATCCCCTGGCATCGCGTAACGGCCAACTTTACTTCCCTCTGAGGAGTCTATCCCCTGGCATGGCTTAACGGCCAACTTTACTTCCCTCTGAGGAGTCTATCCCCTGGCATCGCTTAACGGCCAACTTTACTTCCCTCTGAGGAGTCTATCCCCTGGCATCGCTTAACGACCAACTTTACTTCCCTCTGAGGAGTCTATCCCCTGGCATCGCTTAACGGCCTACTTTACTTCCCTCTGAGGAGTCTATCCCCTGGCATCGCGTAACGGCCAACTTTACTTCCCTCTGAGGAGTCTATCCCCTGGCATGGCTTAACGGCCAACTTTACTTCCCTCTGAGGAGTCTATCTCCTGGCATGGCTTAACGACCAACTTTACTTCCCTCTGAGGAGTCTATCCCCTGGCATCGCTTAACGGCCTACTTTACTTCCCTCTGAGGAGTCTATCCCCTGGCATCGCGTAACGGCCAACTTTACTTCCCTCTGAGGAGTCTATCCCCTGGCATGGCTTAACGGCCAACTTTACTTCCCTCTGAGGAGTCTATCTCCTGGCATGGCTTAACGACCAACTTTACTTCCCTCTGAGGAGTCTATCCCCTGGCATCGCTTAAACGGCCAACTTTACTTCCCTCTGAGGAGTCTATCCCCTGGCATCGCTTAACGGCCAACTTTACTTCCCTCTGAGGAGTCTATCCCCTGGCATGGCTTAACGACCAACTTTACTTCCCTCTGAGGAGTCTATCCCCTGGCATCGCTTAAACGGCCAACTTTACTTCCCTCTGAGGAGTCTATCCCCTGGCATGGCATAATGGCCAACTTGGCCATTACAGCTGACTCCCTCCCTCCGCAGATGTCCCCATGTCCTGGCACAGGCGCGTGCACGCACACTCGCCTGCCGATGGCGTTTACGCAGCCCTAAGCATGGCCCGCTGCCCGAATTTGGGCTGTTTTGTGTGCACGTCTGCTGGCCATGTGTGTATCCCCACGGCAGAGCGGCTGGATACTTGAGTTTAATCGACCCACTGTGGATTTCAGGGCCAAAAAATCCTAACTAATATGTTTTGACTATGTAGGAACCCACCCCCCCAAAAATGTGCGTGTAGCTCGGGCAGAGACATCGCCCACCTGTCGCCACTCTCTGAAGTAGCTACCGTCTAAACTACATGGGGCGAAACACACATTTCATCGCGAGCCTCGTCCTGGAGCGGGTTCACAAGCGATAGAGAACGGCGGCTATCTGCCAATGTGCATTCACTGTCTCGCCAGTAGATGATGCTGCTTGAGTTCAAACAGGTCAACTCCCTCGCACGTCATTGTCGCCAGCACAGAATCACGCTGATTTCATATTGCGGCCTATGAAGTTTTAGAAAATAGGATGAGAGTTAAGGGAATGGGCCACACCAGATTTCATGGATGGATGGTTGGGAGGACCGGAGTGGATTTTCTGCACCATTCTCCTGCACTCAGGGGGTTACTAACAGAGCCTCCATACCTTTGGCAGCCACTGAGTCCAGATGGTGGGAATCTGGAGCATTGGGCGGGAGGAAATGGCGTGATGGAGAGAGAGAGAGAGAGAGAGGGAGGGAGATAGAGAGAGAGAAGGAGGGATGGAGGATGAAAAGGATAGAAGCGAGAGAGGAGATACAGGGCGGGGGGGGGGGGGGGGGGGGGGGGTGAGCGATATAGCAGGCAGAACCCAGCCCTGTGGAGACAAACAAATGGCTGGCGGGGACGATCTGCGTCTGTCTCCGCTCAACCTGTATCAGTAGGGAGGACTGATTTATGACACACACACACACACACACACACACACACACACACACACACACACACACAGGGGGGTGTCCATCTCTGAGAGAGTCATGGGAGACGAGAAAAGAAGCAGAATGAGGAAAAAGGAGAGAGGAGGATAAAGAAATATAGAGACAAAGGTTGCAAAGCTAAGATTTAGAGGAGGGGGACAGACAGAGATTTAGAGGACAGGGGGGACAGACGGAGAGTAATGGACAGCCTCAGAGGAGGAGAGCGACTTTAAGTGGCGGAGGATCAACGTGACAAATACTCCTCCGCTGACCCTGCAGCTCCGACCGGGTCTCTAATGGGGAGGTCTAGGAGATTGAAACCTTGGCCAGGTTTCCTGCGGTCACTCAACGCAGCCAAACTCATTTGGTCCTGTCATAACAAACCAACGAGGAGATGGACACTTGCTGCTCCTGGTGGAAAAGCAGTGTGGGCAATCTAAAAATGAAATAACAAAATAAAATCAAATAAAACGCAGGAGGGGAATGAATGTGTATTCCCCCAACTGTTTTCTCACGTCAACTGTCATTTAAAATCTCCGCCTGCAATACGCTCCGTCGCGAGTATTTTTTTATTTTTTGTCTTCCTCAATCAATTGTCCATCACACGCAGAGGCAGGCACAGCCCAGAAACACACTCTGACGAGCACTGTTCCATCTTTGAAGAACCGATTTCAGCCGTCTAAGAAAATACACGGTGGACAGTCTAATCACAGTAATGCATGTTGAAGACATGCAGATGACCACTGACGAGGATGGACGCCAAACGACTACCATCAAGCGCAAAAGGGGATACATTTTACTCACCAAACTTTGTTTACTCACTACATTTTACTCGTCACTTAATCATTTCATTACTATAATTACTACACTACTCACATTTAATTATTAACTACACATAATAACTACACATTATCATATTATAGGCACACATTACACCTAATGAAAAAAATGCCAAAACAAACAAAACAAAAAACAGCCCAAATTATATATAAAGAAACACGTCAAACTGTGCGGGCATCTGCGAAGCGTCGGTGTACAGTAGATGTAAAAGCACTCGCCTCGGGAATAGCGTGATCCTGCTCCGTTCATAGCTGGCAGAACATGCTACCTTCTGCCAGTGAAACTCCTCGGTGTCAGGTAAAAAGAAGCGGCTAGCACATGTATCAGAGGAAGCATGTGCGCTAGTCTATGGCTCTCCCCAGATCGGCAGAGGGTATGGAGCAATGACCAGGACAGCAGCAGGGGGAGTTGGCCAAGTACAAATTTGGGAGAAAATGGCGGGGATGAAGGGAAGGAACACTGTACCTGTAACATGGAAGGTGCATTTTCCCGCTCCGGCCTCGTTGATCACGTTGCAGGTGTACTCGCCCCAGCCGTCGCGGTTCAGGCTGCGGATGGTGTACTCCGTCTCGTCCCGCTGGTCGGCGAAGGCCCCGGCGTGCAGCAGCCGGTTGGACAGCAGCCACTCGAAGCGCAGCACGCGGGACGGGTGCGCCCGCAGCACCCTGCAGGTCATCACCACGGGCCTGCCCAGGCCCTGACGCAGCTCCATGGCCACCGGCTCCACCGTCGGAGCGTCTGAGGGAGCGAGAGAGACAGCCAGGACTTAGTCAGGCAAGTAGCCCGCCATCATCGACACATATCTACGGCTGGTGCACAACTCGTTGAGAAGTCGTTAAGGACCGCCCCATAAGACTCAAACCAGAGTCGTCTATATAGAAGAGTGGCGACATCTCCATTCACTCCAATGGACCAGTTCTTTACTCTCAAGAGTTCCAGGAAGTAAGGTCCTGGATTAAGCAGCACTGTCGAAGTTGCAGCAAAATGGACAGTTTGTGTTGTACTTTGAAAGTCTTTTTTTTTTAATCAAATTGTACATTATCAGCTTTAGCTTCAGCTTTTTTTTTAGCATTCAAAAGTAGCGCGAGACCCCTTTCGTTCATTGGCTAATGAGTCACGCATTTTGGTCCTCCGCTGACGCCACTCTCTCTCTAGAGGACACTAACTAAAACAAATAAAACAAAATGCGTGACAGACATATGAATTGAACAACCCACGGACGCAACTCGTGGGGTGGTACATTTTGAACAATGCATGAATATGCTAACCTGACGCTGCCAGATGGACGGTTTAGCTCCACATTACATTTCACTAAACCAGTCGATCTGGGAATGCAGTAACCCGACCCGCTGACGGAGGCGGGCACTTTTTCCAAGCTACTTGGCAGGTGATTGGATGATCCATCTGTCTATCACCGCTGGTGCGTGTTAACTTCAACCAATCAGATCGCCATGCCTCTGACGTCACATTTGCGACCGGAGGAAGGTGCATGGCCTGTGCATGTAAGAGTGATTGAGTCCTCACCGTCGTAAAGTCGCCTTCGAAGCATGAGGTTCGATTATAACGAACTAGTTGTGTGGCTTAGCCTTCCCAAATGTTGAGGGTCGTTTTTTAGAATTTAATACATAGAATTGGGAACGTTACATTCAATTTCATTCAGACTGCCTGTCACTTCCGCGGCAGCAGCCATGTTGACGAGTGAAAAGAACTACAAAGACCATGTGTGTCACACAGAAAGCCCGCCTAAGGCTGCCGCTGATTCGTCGAGCCGGCCATGGTTCGGACCAATCATCTTAACTGCCTGTGCATGACAAGATGGATTACGTCGAGAGAATCACTTTTGATCTCGCGAGGTTATCCATCTTGCAAGCAAGGTTACGAATATGCACGCAGAGGGACGGACTTCCGTAACAGTTCAGCCAATCAGAGGCTTGCCACAGGAATCCCTATGGCAAATGTGGAAATACTGACTCTCAAAAGCAGCTCGCTTGAGATTTGCAAGTAAGGGAGACAAAAGAGCTTGTCAAACACGCATCAGCAGAGAGGAAATGAGACAGAAAAAGACAGAAGGCACGAGAGAGAGAGAGAGAGAGAGAGAGAGAGAGATATATATATAGAGAGAGAGAGAGAGAGAAAGGGGGAGAGAGAAAGAGAGATGGAGAGAAGAGTCAAAGAGAGGTGAGCACACTTGAGTATTCAAGCTTTTCTACACAAGGCAGATGTTATTAAGGTAAGAGGTGCCCTCTCCGTCAGGCTAGCTTGTCTATGACCCTGGAGAAATACTTACACCAAAATATCTGGGAGACAGAAAAGAGAGTCAGAATACTTGAACCTTGGAGAACGATGGGATGACAGATTGAGTGTTACAGGTACGAGAGGAATACATGAATACAATTTAAAAACTTAAACAAGCACTGACCATGAAAGTATGAAAGCGGAGGAAAAACACTTCACATTAGACACTTTTTTCTTTTTATTACCTTTATTTATACAGGGGGAGTCTCACTGAGAGCAATGCTCTCTTTTTCAGGAGTGCCCTGTTCCCATTCACACACACATTCATACCTGGAAGCTGACCAGTACAACCACAGTCTGATCTGCTGGCCACTGAGCAGCTCCACTGGAGCAGTTGGGGTTAAGGGCCTTGCTTAAGGGCACCTCAGTGGTGGTAATGAGGGAGGGGCAAGCACTGCCTTTTCACTTTCTCCACCCAGATCTATCCTGCCGGTCGCCGGGGATTGAACCGACGACCTTCCGGTCATAAGCTCGCTTCTCTAACCGTTGGGCCATCACTGACCTAGCAAGGACCAAGGAAGGACAGATCTGGGTAGATAATATTATGACAACCAACATAGAGAATTGAGGCAGCGACCAGGGTTCGAATCTGGTCATTTGCTGCATGTCCTCCCCTCTCTCCCTCCCATACATTCTTGTTTCTCTCACACTGTATGTGAATAAAATGCATACAATGCCCCCAAAAATATATATATAAAAAAAAAAAAACATAGAGAATTGAGATATAATAAAGGGGAGGGAAAGGTTAGAGAATACAGCCTAATAACACAGGCAGGGGGTAGCTGGGACTGGCAGGGAGAGAGAGGGGGTAGCTGGGACTGGCAGGGAGAGAGAGGGGGTAGCTGGGACTGGCAGGGAGAGAGAGGGGGTAGCTGGGACTGGCAGGGAGAGAGCGGGGGTAGCTGGGACTGGCAGGGAGAGAGGGGGGGTAGCTGGGACTGGCAGGGAGAGAGAGGGGGTAGCTGGGACTGGCAGGGAGAGAGAGGGGGTAGCTGGGACTGGCAGGGAGAGAGGCGGGTAGTTGGGACTGGCATGGAGAGAAGGGGGTAGCTGGGACTGGCAGGGAGAGAGGGGGTAGCTGGGACTGGCAGGGAGAGAAGGGGTAGCTGGGACTGGCAGGGAGAGAGAGGGGGTAGCTGGGACTGGCAGGGAGAGAAGGGGGTAGCTGGGACTGGCAGGGAGAGAGGGGGGTAGCTGGGACTGGCAGGGAGAGAGGGGGTAGCTGGGACTGGCAGGGAGAGAGGGGGTAGCTGGGACTGGCAGGGAGAGAAGGGGGTAGCTGGGACTGGCAGGGAGAGAGGGGGTAGCTGGGACTGGCAGGAAGAGAAGGGGTAGCTGGGACTGGCAGGGAGAGAGGGGGTAGCTGGGACTGGCAGGGAGAGAGGGGGGGTAGCTGGGACTGGCAGGGACAGAAGGGGGTAGCTGGGACTGGCAGGGAGAGAGGGGGGGTAGCTGGGACTGGCAGGGAGAGAGCGGGTAGCTGGGACTGGCAGGGAGAGAGGGGGTAGCTGGGACTGGCAGGGAGAGAGGGGGGGTAGCTGGGACTGGCAGGGAGAGAGGGGGTAGCTGGGACTGGCAGGGAGAGAGGGGGTTTAGCTGGGTCTGGCAGGGAAAGAGGGGGGGGTAGCTGGGACTGGCAGGGAGAGAGGGGGGTAGCTGGGACTGGCAGGGAGAGAGGGGGTTTAGCTGGGACTGGCAGGGACAGAGGGGGGGGGGGTAGCTGGGACTGGCAGGGAGAGAGGGGGGTGCGAGTAGTAAACTATAAGCAAACTCTAAATAAATAATCTGCCCCTGCAGGGTCAATAAACCTCAGTGATGAATGAAGAATGAGGAGGGAAAACAATTGCAGGGAGCGGCAACAGGCACAAGAAGATCAATTTGGCTGTAAACTAGTACAATGTTCTGAGAAGAATCAGTCACGCATCACGCCAAAAAATTGGGAACAGGATGATGAAGTGCACCTCAAGGTTTGAAAATGGAAAATTAATAAGTTATATGAATATCCGACAGGCTTTCGCTTCTTCTTCCCATACAGACACGACTCTGGGTGAATTATTTAGACAGTCGTCTCTCGGGAGTGAATATGTGACCGCCGCGGTGCGACTCGAGCGTCGGCGCCACCGCCACTTACAGGAAGTCAGAAAAACATACAATGTGCGTGCGTGCGCGCTTCCAGATTTAGCCTATGCGTAACACGAGCGAGGTAAAATGTGACAATTTTCCTCGCCGCGGCTGCTAGAGATGCGAGCGTATCTATCGTGACAAAACGCGCACACGTGTATTGTGTTGTGAGCAGCAAGATGTGTACGTGTCAAAAAGCACGCGTTCACATTGTTGTGAATAATTTCCCCGTCTTAAGCATCTTTGCTCTTGACACGCTCGTACAGACGCTTGACAAAAGTCACAGCGGGGATGTGTTGATGCTGAGGAGAAGAGGGAGAAGAGAGGGAATGACACCAGGCCTCTTAATTGCCTGGAATTAGCATAATATGCCTGACAGAATAACGGAGAGGCGGGGAGCTGCAGCCGTGGTCGGGGGCGGGGGATGCTACTTTCAAAATGTAATCTGTTACAGATCGCTGATTACCTGATTGAAACTGTAATCTGTAACATAATCCTCTACATTACTTACACTCACTAACGGAATCTAATTACTCTGCCTCCAAACATGATACGATATGCGCTTAAATGACCGATTTATTATAATTTACAGCGTATAATTGGATAACACTCTTAATATCATCCTCTACGAGAATAATTCGATTTTTTTTGTTGTTGGGAAAGACGAGTACAACGATTGCATCTATAATCTCACGGGCAAAATGTTTTCGAGGGCACCTATTTTTCTGAAACGTGTAGATTTGTGTAGCGTCGTGGTCGAGAGACCGCCTAAACCGAGACCGAGTCAAGAAGACCAGACCAATGTGCGAGACCGTTGTCATGACCAGAATCAAAATCACAGTCCAAATAGGTTCATTTTGTCTAACCGACATAAATTAACTAAACTGTTCGTATAGGAAAGACTCGTAGTAGGTTAAATTAGTAGGTATTTTGACACAATTTAACCTACTGCGAGTCTTTCCTATACGAACAGTTTAGTTAGAATCAAAATCAGCTTTATTGGCCAAGTATGTACAGTACAAGAAATGTGAAATGGCTGTACAGTTTATAGTGAGTGACAATCCTTTGATCTGAATCACTGCAATTCCCTGTCACTGACCTCCAGAAAGGCTCAACACAGTGGGCAGAATGAAGTGTAACATATCACTGACCTCCAGAAAGGCTCAACACAGTGGGCAGAATGAAGTGTAACATATCACTGACCTCCAGAAAGGCTCAACACAGTGGGCAGAATGAAGTGTAACATATCACTGACCTCCAGAAAGGCTCAACACAGTGGGCAGAATGAAGTGTAACATATCACTGACCTCCAGAAAGGCTCAACACAGAGGGCAGAATGAAGTGTAACATATCACTGACCTCCAGAAAGGCTCAACACAGTGGGCAGAATGAAGTGTAACATATCACTGACCTCCAGAAAGGCTCAACACAGTGGGCAGAATGAAGTGTAACATATCACTGACCTCCAGAAAGGCTCAACACAGTGGGCAGAATGAAGTGTAACATATCACTGACCTCCAGCAAGGCTCAACACAGTGGGCAGAATGAAGTGTAACATATCACTGACCTCCAGAAAGGCTCAACACAGTGGGCAGAATGAAGTGTAACATATCACTGACCTCCAGAAAGGCTCAACACAGTGGGCAGAATGAAGTGTAACATATCACTGACCTCCAGAAAGGCTCAACACAGTGGGCAGAATGAAGTGTAACATATCACTGACCTCCAGAAAGGCTCAACACAGTGGGCAGAATGAAGTGTAACATATCACTGACCTTCAGAAAGGCTCAACACAGTGGGCAGAATGAAGTGTAACATATCACTGACCTCCAGAAAGGCTCAACACAGTGGGCAGAATGAAGTGTAACATATCACTGACCTCCAGAAAGACTCAACACAGTGGGCAGAATGAAGTGTAACATATCACTGACCTCCAGAAAGACTCAACACAGTGGGCAGAATGAAGTGTAACATATCACTGACCTCCAGAAAGACTCAACACAGTGGGCAGAATGAAGTGTAACATATCACTGACCTCCAGAAAGACTCAACACAGTGGGCAGAATGAAGTGTAACATATCACTGACCTCCAGAAAGGCTCAACACAGTGGGCAGAATGAAGTGTAACATATCACTGACCTCCAGAAAGGCTCAACACAGTGGGCAGAATGAAGTGTAACATATCACTGACCTCCAGAAAGGCTCAACACAGTGGGCAGAATGAAGTGTAACATATCACTGACCTCCAGAAAGACTCAACACAGTGGGCAGAATGAAGTGTAACATATCACTGACCTCCAGAAAGGCTCAACACAGTGGGCAGAATGAAGTGTAACATATCACTGACCTCCAGAAAGGCTCAACACAGTGGGCAGAATGAAGTGTAACATATCACTGACCTCCAGAAAGACTCAACAGAGTGGGCAGAATGAAGTGTAACATATCACTGACCTCCAGAAAGGCTCAACACAGTGGGCAGAATGAAGTGTAACATATCACTGACCTCCAGAAAGGCTCAACACAGTGGGCAGAATGAAGTGTAACATATCACTGACCTCCAGAAAGGCTCAACACAGTGGGCAGAATGAAGTGTAACATATCACTGACCTCCAGAAAGACTCAACACAGTGGGCAGAATGAAGTGTAACATATCACTGACCTCCAGAAAGACTCAACACAGTGGGCAGAATGAAGTGTAAAAACACCTCACTGCTAGTAAATGATGACTCTTTTTTTAAAGGGACAATCCCAATGGCCAAGGGTCTCCTGTCAACCCGGGTTGAAGTAGTGGTCACACTAGTGGTTACACACTGCAGGTAATGATGCCACTGCAGTAGGTTGAAGTAGTGGTTACACACTGCAGGTAATGATGCCACTGCAGTAGGTTGAAGTAGTGGTCACACTAGTGGTTACACACTGCAGGTAATGATGCCACTGCAGTAGGTTGAAGTAGTGGTTACACTAGTGGTTACACACTGCAGGTAATGATGCCACTGCAATAGGTTGAAGTAGTGGTTACACACTGCAGGTAATGATGCCACTGCAATAGGTTGAAGTAGTGGTTACACACTGCAGGTAATGATGCCACTGCAATAGGTTGAAGTAGTGGTTACACACTGCAGGTAATGATGCCACTGCAATAGGTTGAAGTAGTGGTTACACTAGTGGTTACACACTGCAGGTAATGATGCCACTGCAATAGGTTGAAGTAGTGGTTACACTAGTGGTTACACACTGCAGGTAATGATGCCACTGCAATAGGTTGAAGTAGTGGTCACACTAGTGGTTACACACTGCAGGTAATGATGCCACTGCAGTAGTTGAAGTAGTGGTTACACACTGCAGGTAATGATGCCACTGCAATAGGTTGAAGTAGTGGTTACACTAGTGGTTACACACTGCAGGTAATGATGCCACTGCAATAGGTTGAAGTAGTGGTCACACTAGTGGTTACACACTGCAGGTAATGATGCCACTGCAGTAGGTTGAAGTAGTGGTTACACACTGCAGGTAATGATGCCACTGCAATAGGTTGAAGTAGTGGTTACACTAGTGGTTACACACTGCAGGTAATGATGCCACTGCAGTAGTTGAAGTAGTGGTTACACACTGCAGGTAATGATGCCACTGCAATAGGTTGAAGTAGTGGTCACACTAGTGGTTACACACTGCAGGTAATGATGCCACTGCAATAGGTTGAAGTAGTGGTCACACTAGTGGTTACACACTGCAGGTAATGATGCCACTGCAGTAGGTTGAAGTAGTGGTTACACACTGCAGGTAATGATGCCACTGCAATAGGTTGAAGTAGTGGTTACACTAGTGGTTACACACTGCAGGTAATGATGCCACTGCAGTAGGTTGAAGTAGTGGTTACACACTGCAGGTAATGATGCCACTGCAGTAGGTTGAAGTAGTGGTCACACTAGTGGTTACACACTGCAGGTAATGATGCCACTGCAGTAGGTTGAAGTAGTGGTTACACTAGTGGTTACACACTGCAGGTAATGATGCCACTGCAATAGGTTGAAGTAGTGGTTACACACTGCAGGTAATGATGCCACTGCAATAGGTTGAAGTAGTGGTTACACACTGCAGGTAATGATGCCACTGCAATAGGTTGAAGTAGTGGTTACACACTGCAGGTAATGATGCCACTGCAATAGGTTGAAGTAGTGGTTACACTAGTGGTTACACACTGCAGGTAATGATGCCACTGCAATAGGTTGAAGTAGTGGTTACACTAGTGGTTACACACTGCAGGTAATGATGCCACTGCAATAGGTTGAAGTAGTGGTCACACTAGTGGTTACACACTGCAGGTAATGATGCCACTGCAGTAGTTGAAGTAGTGGTTACACACTGCAGGTAATGATGCCACTGCAATAGGTTGAAGTAGTGGTTACACTAGTGGTTACACACTGCAGGTAATGATGCCACTGCAATAGGTTGAAGTAGTGGTCACACTAGTGGTTACACACTGCAGGTAATGATGCCACTGCAGTAGGTTGAAGTAGTGGTTACACACTGCAGGTAATGATGCCACTGCAATAGGTTGAAGTAGTGGTTACACTAGTGGTTACACACTGCAGGTAATGATGCCACTGCAGTAGTTGAAGTAGTGGTTACACACTGCAGGTAATGATGCCACTGCAATAGGTTGAAGTAGTGGTCACACTAGTGGTTACACACTGCAGGTAATGATGCCACTGCAATAGGTTGAAGTAGTGGTCACACTAGTGGTTACACACTGCAGGTAATGATGCCACTGCAGTAGGTTGAAGTAGTGGTTACACACTGCAGGTAATGATGCCACTGCAATAGGTTGAAGTAGTGGTTACACTAGTGGTTACACACTGCAGGTAATGATGCCACTGCAGTAGGTTGAAGTAGTGGTTACACACTGCAGGTAATGATGCCACTGCAATAGGTTGAAGTAGTGGTTACACTAGTGGTTACACACTGCAGGTAATGATGCCACTGCAATAGGTTGAAGTAGTGGTCACACTAGTGGTTACACACTGCAGGTAATGATGCCACTGCAGTAGGTTGAAGTAGTGGTTACACACTGCAGGTAATGATGCCACTGCAATAGGTTGAAGTAGTGGTTACACTAGTGGTTACACACTGCAGGTAATGATGCCACTGCAGTAGGTTGAAGTAGTGGTCACACTAGTGGTTACACACTGCAGGTAATGATGCCACTGCAGTAGGTTGAAGTAGTGGTCACACTAGTGGTTACACACTGCAGGTAATGATGCCACTGCAGTTATTCTCCACTGGCCTTGAAATAAAATCCTGAGTCAGGCGAGTCCGAGACGATCAAAATGTGATTTTGACACCAAGACCGGTCTCGAGAACTGCAACACTAAGGGCTCTATCTTCGCGACGGTGGTCATTTTGCGTTAGCGCTCGGTTTGCGCTGGAATAGCGCCGCGCAAAGCCCTAATTGTGGACTCATCTCGGCGCACATCTCACATCTCCGTATAGGAGTGCTTATGCCCAAAAGCATTGTGGAGGTGTGGCTATTTTCTCCTACCCTCTCCTACCTAAAGTAATCTAATGTTACACCACCGACCTGTATGGTCGGGAATTATGTAG
Organism: Poromitra crassiceps; assembly: GCF_964638095.1. Taxonomy (NCBI): domain Eukaryota; kingdom Metazoa; phylum Chordata; class Actinopteri; order Beryciformes; family Melamphaidae; genus Poromitra; species Poromitra crassiceps. Next base: position 25,832,502 of record NC_139630.1, read on the forward strand.
CCTAATAAAACCATGACAAACAAATTCTCATTTTTAAATCAAGGTGTGTTTTTTCTGCAATGCAGGCTATAGTTGAAACTCAACGTGGCATTCCGAGGAGAGAAGAGTGTGTGCATGCGCAAGGAGAGTGACATCCATGCCGTGCGTAAATGGATCCAAGCAAGGATTTCCTGTACTGCACGGAGAATGCTGTCTGCGCTTTTTTCTTTTTGGAACGCCTATTTTGGAACGGGCAACGCCCAAACCTCTCTTTGCGCTCGGCACATACCGACAGTATCTTCCCCACAGCGCTAAATGACACTTGCGCGAGACACATGATAGGCTAGAGGCCCACCGACACGCCTGGGCCACGCCTACACCTGTGTCATCACAGCGCAAAACTGGACGGTGGAGGCAGACGATAGCTTAGACGCTGGGAAGATAGGAATAAGAGGCGCGCGCAAACGCAGCGCAAACGGTAGCGCCGTACGAAGATAGGGCCCTAAGAGTGCTTGATCACTGTGTTTTTACAGTAATTAGAAGGATACAGTTAGCATGTTTGTAATGGTATACAAATGCATATTTCTCTAATCCTGTTAGATGTCATCCATTATTCTTCAACGGCTTTGCGTTGAGCTGTGGAGCAGGACAGGTGCTCCAGGCCACAGAGGCGAACAGGGAGTCGTAGGCTGCACATATGATATGAGAAATTATATTGCACAACAAATGCAAATGGGATTTTACTTGCTTGCCCTCCAGGCCAATTGTCACACAACACACACACATCTGGATTTTTATTGACCAGCTTCTATGATTAATGAAACAGCGTTAGATTAGATAACGATTGGCTGACATAATAACGAGGAAAATAACAAGTAACCTTAGACTGGATGATAAAGAAGAGGACAACAACACAAACGTCCCAAGAGGTTTTTGCTCTGAAGTTTAAACAAGCGTGAATTCACAATAGCTTTGACCACATTATGCATCCACATTATTCATGCATTCTCACATACACCCCCCACCATGTCACATACACCCCCCACCACCTCACATACACCCCCACCACCACCTCACATACACCCCCCACCATGTCACATACACCCCCCACCACCTCACATACACCCCCCACCATGTCACATACACCCCCCACCATGTCACATACACCCCCCACCACCACCTCACATACACCCCCCACCACCTCACATACACACCCCACCGCCTCACATACACCCCCCCACCACCTCACATACACCCCCCACCACCTCACATACACCCCCCACCGCCTCACATACACCCCCCACCGCCTCACATACACCCCCCCACCACCTCACATACACCCCCCACCACCTCACATACACCCCCCACCGCCTCACATACACCCCCCACCGCCTCACATACACCCCCCCACCACCTCACATACACCCCCCACCACCTCACATACACCCCCCACCGCCTCACATACACCCCCCCACCACCTCACCTCACATACACCCCCCACCACCTCACCTCACATACACCCCCCACCACCTCACCTCACATACACCCCCCACCGCCTCACATACACCCCCCCACCACCTCACATACATCCCCCACCGCCTCACATACACCCCCCCACCACCTCACATACACCCCCCACCACCTCACATACACCCCCCCACCACCTCACATACACCCCCCACCGCCTCACATACACCCCCCCACCACCTCACATACACCCCCCACCACCTCACATACACCCCCCACCACCTCACATACACCCCCCACCACCTCACCTCACATACACCCCCCACCACCTCACCTCACATACACCCCCCACCACCTCACATACACCCCCCACCACCTCACATACACCCCCCACCACCTCACATACACCCCCACCACCTCACATACACCCCCCACCGCCTCACATACACCCCCACCACCTCACATACACCCCCCACCGCCTCACATACACCCCCCACCACCTCACATACACCCCCCACCACCTCACATACACCCCCCACCACCTAACATACACCCCCCACCGCCTCACATAGACCCTCCACCGCCTCACATACACCCCCCCACCACCTCACATACACCCCCCACCACCTCACATACACCCCCCACCACCTAACATACACCCCCCACCACCTCACATACACCCCCCACCGCCTCACATACACCCCCCACCACCTAACATACACCCCCCACCGCCTCACATACACCCCCCACCACCTCACATACACCCCCACCACCTCACATAAACCCCCCACCACCTCACATACACCCCCACCACCTCACATACACCCCCCACCACCTCACATACACCCCCCACCACCTCACATAAACCCCCCACCACCTCACATAAACCCCCCACCACCTCACATAAACCCCCCACCACCTCACATACACCCCCCACCACCTCACATAAACCCCCCACCACCTCACATACACCCCCCACCACCTCACATAAACCCCCCACCACCTCACATAAACCCCCCACCACCTCACATAAACCCCCCACCACCTCACATACACCCCCACCACCTCACATACACCCCCCACCACCTCACCTCACATACACCCCCCACCACCTCACATACACCCCCCACCACCACTTTCCCAAATGCAGGATGGCAAGGGCAGTACCGCCCTACTCTGCCACCCTGCACCCCCACAGCCCCCTTGTAGCCAATTGGCATAAACACAAACACACAATTACACACACACACACACACACACACACACACACACACACACACACACACACACACACACACACACACACACTTACTTCACCCCCATGCCAAATGTCAGCCTCCTATGGCGTTTTCTGGACTGACCAACGGACCGACTGGCCGACCTGGTGGCAGCTCAAAACCTCGCCATCTCCACCTTGTGGAGCATCTGGGGTCTGATGCTGTTCACAGCATCTACACGTCATACTGTTCTGATGCTGTTCACAGGGTGGAGAGGAAAGTGCCTTTCATTTCCGCTAAATGAAACCGCAATCGGCTCCTCCTCAAAATGAGCCTCGCCTGGGCTTTTACCCAAAGCCCCAAGTGGCTTGTCTCTGACTCTCTCTCACAGGCCAGCTCTGACTACAGCCTCCCTGAGTGGCATTAGCCCAAATTGCAGTAGTGCATTTCCATTCACAGAGAAGGACCAAATGAAGACAGAGGAAGGGTCTGCAGCAGATGGAGGAAAAAGCATCTCCTCTTGTAGCTCAAACAGCCTTTAAACACAAGGGCACGTCTCAATCCCCCCATGCCACCGAGTGCAGAAGAGCCGGCCCGGCGAGGCTCCTGAGTGATGCTCCCACAGCACGCCGCTGTATGCTTAGCGTATCAGCGAGGACGCTGAGGGCGGCGGGTTCCTGTAAGTCACAGGTTGAGGAGCACGGAGGGCTGAGATGTAATCCATCATCAGTCACCGGTGGATACTTTGACAGTAATGTGGAGAAGAACAACATTCAGGAGCACAGAGGAAGCCCTCCCTCCCCCCCCGTGGTCAGCACACACACCGCCATCTACAGGGAGGAGGACAGAGCAAAGACTCGAGTGTACTAGGGGGGTGATTGTGTGCGTGCACTTGCATTTCTAGACTGGTTTAAGAAATGGCTTTGGTTTTTCTTTCTTATGGTTTGGATGAGTGCATCAAGAGAAGGACATACAAAACAGGCCCATTGGGGGGCGATGTGTGTGTGTGTGTGTGTGTGTGTGTGTGTGTGTGTGTGTGTGTGTGTGTGTTGTGTGTGTGTGTGTGTGTGTGTGTGTGTCCATTCCTTCTGTTTGCCTGATGAAATGTTCTGAAATGCCAACATGGGTGAGCCTTTCATTCTGTCTCATGGTTCTTGCTCTCCCTCTCTTCCTCAGGGTGTTTTTCCTGATGTCTCAGTGGACAGCAGGTATGACACTGGGGCTCCACACCTCCTCGATGAGGCAGAGATTTGGCCGCTTGGAACCAGCGCCCCCTTTCAGCGCTGGTCTGTGATACGTTTTTGCGCTTCAACGGGTTCCAGCAGCTGCACGTCACGTACAATGTACGCCTTGTTTTTGAACGGAAAGCAAACACATTCTTGTGGGAGAAGAACCTTTGTCGCATACCACGCTTCAACATGGAGTCTTGATAGTGGAAATAACATGCATTAGGTAGTCAAACAGATATATAGAGAATATGAAATGATAAGCCTGATTCAACTGACTTATAACGAGTCTCTGTGTTGAATAATGTAGGGGGAATGCTGCGCCACATCAACGCGCCCTCCTTCTCTCCCGCCACAACCCGCCGCAAACAAACAATGAACTTCAGCACCTTCCATATTAGCATATTGTTATTAATCTTTTCGGGATAATTTATGAATTTAAAATATACAATTAATGATAATCAATTGCTGCAGCGGAGGGGAGCGGGCCGGGGCGATCCGCTAATAGCTTTAGCTCGCTCATTGACCGCTGTGTGAATTATTCCATCCAGCCGGGCCCCTCTCTCGCGCGCGCCGGGGCTACTGTTTACAACCGCACACATTCGCTGACCTTTCCTGGTGCAGTTTTGACGTGGCGGATCAATTCAATATTGTTCTATGAAAAAACGGTTATTAAAATGGCTTCCCCCACATGTGGTGTGTGTGTGTGTTTGAGCTGTAATGTAGAAGATTAATTTGCCGGCGCTAGGCTAATGCGAATCGCTCTAATATGATTCACGTTGGAGTGGGCCCCGGGGGCCGGCAATGCAGGCTTCCTTGATGCAGGAAGGAAAAATTAATTAAAAACAATAATCGTGTAATTCTCCTCATTATTTCCGTCCAGACAACGGCTCTTTATCCCGGTGTGTCTTGTTGATGTATGGGTGATAGCGAGGGCCCGGCTCTGGGGGGACGGGGGGGGGGACAATCACATCACACACGCGTATTGCATCATGGCAGGTGTCATGGAGGATGTGAAGAGGAACAGAAGGTGGGACGTATAAAAAGACGGCCCGTGCATCTGGGCTGAGGTACGACTTCGTAACGCGCATCGTGCCGACAGACGGCCGCTCGAGGCATCTAGGCCAGGAGGAGAGACCGCTCCACTCGTCTCTCCGTCTTCCTTCGATTTCTCTCCATTTCCCTCTCCGCTCGCCTCTCTCGAGCCGGCGGACCCACGCCAAGTCGGTTTGACTAAGAACATTAGGGTTTCACAGCTGGGGATTTGGCCTTTGCAATTCCATTAGAGTGACTATTACAAAGGCGGTTCCCTCTACCTCTCTCCTCCCGGCGTCGCCTCTGCCAGCCAACAGATGCAGGTTTTTACATATCAAAGCTGTTGCCTTGCCAAAGTCGTTCCTTCACGCCTTGCTAATGCTCTTTGCTTCAGAGGGACTGCGCCTCGCTCCCCTTGATCAAGTTACGCCGCTTTGCACATGGCTCGCCACCAGAGGCGGGTGGCACATGGCTCGCCACCAGAGGGGAGGATGGCTCACTCAAGCCGGGAGCTGGATGTGCAGGCGGGGAAGAGAGGCATCGAGAGGGATTGGCTTGTACTTACAAACAAGAGAGAGGCCAAGAGAGAGAGAGAGGGAGGGAGGGGCCATGCAGAAAGGCATATGAGGAAAAACAACAAAGTAGGGCTGGAATGGGTTAATAAAAGCGTATCAAGCTGAGGAACATCAGCAAAGGTCTATGGAGGCATCAGGTATCAGCACTGAGTATCAAGCTGAGGAACATCAGCAAAGGTATATGGAGGCATCAGGTATCAGCACTGAGTATCAAGCTGAGGAACATTAGCAAAGGTCTATGGAGGCATCAGGTATCAGCACTGAGTATCAAGCTGAGGAACATCAGCAAAGATCTATGTAGGCATCATGTATCAACACTGAGTATCAAGCTGAGGAACATCAGCAAAGGTCTATGGAGGCATCAGGTATCAGCACTGAGTATCAAGCTGAGGAACATTAGCAAAGGTCTATGGAGGCATCAGGTATCAGCACTGAGTGTCAAGCTGAGGAACATCAGCAAAGGTCTATGTAGGCATCAGGTATCAGGTATCAGCACTGAGTATCAAGCTGAGGAACATTAGCAAAGGTCTATGGAGGCATCAGGTATCAGCACTGAGTATCAAGCTGAGGAACATTAGCAAAGGTCTATGGAGGCATCAGGTATCAGCACTGAGTATCAAGCTGAGGAACATTAGCAAAGGTCTATGTAGGCATCATGTATCAGCACTGAGTATCAAGCTGAGGAACATCAGCAAAGGTCTATGTAGGCATCAGGTATCAGCAGAATCATACATACAACATACATGCATGGCGGACATTATGCCCTTATTTACACTCAGGATTTGTCAAGGCAACTTAACCACTGAAATATTTCACCTAAGGCCCAATTATGCTCAACATTATATACGGATACGCATACGGACGAAGCCTTCGGTCCGTACTCTGCGTTCATTTTAAGCGTAATTCTGAAAGCTTACGGAGCAGTACCAGGCACACACACACTCACACATTTGACTCTCTACTGCCCACTAGTGGATGTATTGCTTAACATGATGCCAATGTGAAAGACGCATGGAGGTATGTGGGCAGTGACGGTGGTTACACCGTTTGAAACGGACGCATTTATTGCCGTGTGAAAATGGAGCATAAACGGGCATTTAGAGCACAGTTCCTGATCGTTTGTGTTCTTATTCGATCTGGATTTGGGCTGCGATGCCAAGCTATTAATAAACTATGAAGACAGAATGATTAATTAATCAATACCAAATCCCTAATATCGCTCTTCATTTTATGTTGAAAAATCAGATGAAAGTGGCCTATGAAGTGAAGAACTAGGCGCTTTGTTAAAATATATATATACCGTAAATTCCGGACTATAAGCCGCACCGGTGTATAAGCCGCACCTGCAAAGTTGACTATTTTTTACATATATAAGCCGCACCGGACTATAAGCCGCGGGTGTTTTAATGGTATTTTTTTTTTTTTTTTTTTAATTGTGTTTTAATGTTTAATTACCATATGTAAGGGTTCATGCACAGAGGGGATTGTCGGGAATGATACTGGCAGGCGACTTCAACAGAGTCAACCTGAGGAAGCGCATGCTTTCACTCCATCAGCACATCAACTTCCACACAAGGGGAGAACGCACACTAGACCAGTGTTACACGAACATTAAACACTGCTACAAGGCGACCCCCCGCCCCCCCTTTGGCAGATCGGACCACGCCTCCATCCTGCTCGTTCCCAGGTATCAACAACAGCTCAAGCGACACCCCCCGGCCTTCCGAACCACCCACTGCTGGTCAGACCAATCAGAGGACATTCTGAGAGACTGCTTCGACCAAACAGCATGGGAAGAGTTCAAGGCTGCAGGAGACCTGGACGAGTATGCAGACACAGTAACAGGCTTCATTAAAAAATGCACAGAGGACATAATCCCCCAAAAAATAATCAAAATAATGCCAAACCAGAAGCCCTGGATCAATAGTGACGTCCGGGCAGCCCTCCACGCCAGGACCACCGCCTTCAACTCCGGAACACCAGAGGAATACAAACAGACAAGATATGCCCTCCGAAGCACTTTAAAAAGAGCACGGAGAGAATATGGCAGGCAGCTGGAAGCAAAACTGGACTCAAACAACCCCAAACACCTGTGGAGAGGACTCCACGCTGCCACTGACTTTAAAGGGGCAAAACAGCAAAACAACAACGAGTCACCCACCCTGCCAGACGAACTCAACGCGTTCTACGCCAGGTTCGACCCCTCTGCCAGAGCGCCTCCCCTCCTCCCCCCCCCCTCTCCCACCCCTCTCCTCCTCTCCCACCCCTCTCCTCCTCTCCTCCCCCCCATCACCCCCCCCACCACCCCCCCCCTCCCTCCTCCTCTCCTCCCAACCCTCCCCCCTCCTCTCCTCCCCCCCCTGCCACCTCTTCTCCTCCCCCCCCTGCCACCTCTCTCCCCACACCACCCTCCCCTCCTCTTCTCCCCCCCCTGCCACCTCCTCTCCTCCCCCCCCTGCCACCTCTCTCCCCCCACCACCCTCCTCTCCCCCCCCCCCCCACCACCACCACTCCCCCCCTCCGCCCCCCCACCACCCCTCCTCTCCCCCCCACCTCCCCTCTTCCCCCCTCCCCCCCACCCCTCAGCACCCCCTCCCATCCCCACCTAACCACCAACCCCCCCCACCTCCCCCCCCCCACAGACCCAGACCGCCCTCTCACCATCACTGAGGAGGAGGTGCGCCGGTCGTTCCTGCGTATCAACCCACGCAAGGCGGCCGGCCCGGACGGCATCCCCGGGCGGGTCCTCAAGGCCTGCGCCCACCAGCTGGCAGCCGTGTACACAGACATCTTCAACCAGTCCCTCTCCCTCCGACGAGTTCCCTCCTGCTTCAAGGCAGCAACAATCATCCCCATCCCCAAACAGCAAAAAGTGACCAGCCTCAATGACTGGCGCCCTATAGCCCTCACACCAATAGCCAGCAAGTGCCTTGAAAAGCTGGTCATATCAAAGATCCGTCCCACACTCCCCCCGGACCACGACCCGCTGCAGTTTGCATACCGCCCCAACAGGAGCACAGCGGATGCAGTGGCACACGTGCTCCACACCGCCCTGTCCCACCTGGAGGGGAAGGACACCTATGTGAGAATGCTGTTCGTGGACTACAGCTCAGCATTCAACACCATAGTACCCTCCAGGCTGGTAAGCAAACTCAGGGACCTGGGACTAAACACAGCGATGTGCGACTGGATCCTGGATTTCCTGACAGACCGCCGCCAGGTGGTGAGGGTGGGCAACCTCACCTCCTCCCCGCTGACCATCAGCATAGGAGCACCCCAGGGGTGCGTCTCCAGCCCCTTCTGGTACGACCTCTACACCCACGACTGCGTGGCGACTCAAACTTCAAACACCATCGTGAAGTTTGCAGACGACACAGCAGTCGTGGGGCTGATCTCGGGGGGCGACGAGACGGCCTACAGAGAGGAGGTGAGGGTCCTGGAACAATGGTGCCAGGACAACCACCTCTCTCTGAACGTCTCCAAGACCAAGGAGATCATTGTGGACTACAGGAGAGGGGGGGGCACACACCCCCCAATCACCATCAACGGCACAGTGGTGGAAAGGGTGGACAGCTTCAAGTACCTGGGAGTCAACATCCACCAGGACCTGACCTGGGCCGGCCACACCGCCACTGTTGTCAAAAAGGCCCAACAGCGAATACACGGACTCAGGCGCCTGAAGAAGTTTGGGCTAAGGAAAGAAATCCTCAGGGACTTCTACAGAGGCACCATTGAAAGCCTGCTGACTGGCTGCTTCACCGCCTGGTACGGGAACTGTACCACCATGGACCGCAGGGCGCTACGGAGGGTGAGGCGCGCGGCCCAGCACGTAACAGGAGACGAGTTGCCAGAACTGCACGAACTGTATAACCAGCGGTGCCTCAGGAGGTCCCTGAAGATCATCAAAGACACAAACCATCCCCACAACAGCCTGTTCTCCCTGCTACCCTCAGGGAGGAGATACAGGGTTCCAAAAGCACGCACAAATCGCTTGAGGAACAGTTTCTTCCCGCAGGCCACGAGACTCCTTAACATACACAAATAGTGTAGTAGTCGTACCGTACCGTACTGCAGCTGCTACCATTATGTATGCCTAATGTTTAATTGTATGTCTAACAAGGTACATGCTATTTGCACCTGTATGTCAATTACGTCGAATTTAAAATGTCTGAACACGTCTAACGTATGCACAATGCCTAATGTTTAATTGTATGTTTAATAAGGTACATGCTACTTGCACTGTATGTCAAATACGTCGAAGTAAAATGTCCGAACACGTCTAACGTATGCACATGACGTGCACCTATGTGCAATGAATATGCCACTGACTTGTCTTATCGCTATTCTGCCGCATTGCCTATTGCTGCTTAGTATTGCTTATTGATGCCTATTTCTTATTGCCTATTGCTCATTGCTTGTTGCCTATTTGTACTATGTCGTAAACGGAGTCCACAGCACAAGAATTTCACACGTGATACTTGTACCATGGAGTGACAATAAAAAATCTCGAAATCTTGAAATCTTGAATCTTGAAAGAGATGGCTGTTTGAGGAAGCTCCCATTTATTAACATTTCAACAAAACAAAACAACATAACACAACACCACCTGTGTTGTTTTTTACAGTGCACACAGTGTCATACAGTGTGGTGAAAAGAGGGCAAGAGAGGAAATTAAAACAGAAGTGGATTTATAGTTAGAAAGAGTGCTAAAAAAGAGAGATTTTTTTTTTTTTTTGGAAAAAATCCATAGATAAGCCGCACCGTTATATAAGCCGCAGGGGCCAAAAAAGGCCAAAAAACGGGAAAAAGGTGCGGCTTATAGTCCGGAATTTACGGTATATTAACAAAATAGCCACATACTCCGAATAAACTCAAGGTGAAAGGAAGAAACGAAAAGATCTGATTTGAATCCATGTCCTTCACTGCGCCCTCCAATATGTCATCCTAGATCCTAGTCATGCTATGATGCAACCACATGTCATGATAAATCTATGTGATAAAAGGTTTGGTGGCATGTGTCTTTCTCCTGAGGGCCTGTATTCACAGTCTCTTGAGCCCTGTAATCTCCATCTGAGTGTCACTAACAGCAGTCACTCGATGCAAGTGGCCCATACCCATCGTCATGGAGACAGGGGAAAACAGCAGCAGTGCATGATGGGAGATGACCTCTCCTGGCTGGATGCCAAGGGAGTGAATTCTGGTCCGAAGATGCATGTGAGAATGACCTCCGCTCTGAGAGAGGGTCATTTAAAAGTTGTTGCACCTGGGGCATCCGGGTAGCGTAGCGGTAGATTCCCTGCTTACCAACACGGGGGTTACGGGTTCGCACCCCCCGTGTTACCTCCGGGTTGGTCGGGCGTCCATACAGGCACGTTTGGCTGGTGTCTGCGGGTGGCAAGCCGGATTGGGTGCACTAGCGCCTCCTCTGGTCGGTCGGGGCGGAAGGGAAGTGGTGGGAATAGCGTGATCCTCCCACGTGCTACGTCCTGCCGGTGAAGCTCCCCACTGTCAGGTGAAAAGAAGCGGCTGGCAACTGCGCATGTGTCGGAGGAAGCATGGTGCTAGTCCAGGGCTCTCGACAGATCGGGCAGAGGGTGGAGCAGCGACCGGGGCAGCAGGGGGAAATTGGCCAAGTACAATTGGGAAGAAAATGGGGGGGGGGGGAATAAAAAAAAAAAAAGTTGTTGCACCTCGTCTGGGCTGAGAATTATGCCTTTTATAACAGCCTAGTTCAGCGGTTCCCAACCTTTTAGGCTAATTAACAATTAATTTACAAATTCAATAACGGCAGCATTCAACAATGGATAAATGCATTCTCATAATACATAATAAGAATACGATTTTTTTTTAAATCACAAAGCAATGTTTTGCAAATGATTTGGCGGCCCACTTGCATTACCTTGGCGGCCCACAGGTGGGGGGAATGGCTGCCCTAGTTTTAGGACTTTTTGCTAAACATGAAAATAGACTTCAAACTTAAAGGGGTGTTTTTCTGCTATTGCTGTATTATTTTGGATTTAACTGGGCCAGTTTGGAAGCATGTAATGAATGTACCTAATACCCTGGGCTTTGGAGTTTCACTATCCAGTGTACGTTCAGCTGCAGGCCGTCTGTATTTATAGTCATTTCATACTGGAGAACGGGACAGTTGTTGATTCTATAAAGAGTGAAACAATTTATCATCAATGTTTGTGTTTCATGGTGCCCAACTATTTTACACGTTACATTGCTCCTTTTGAATTCATGAAACAGTTAAGAGTTCATCGTTTTTTATTTGTGAGGAAGACTCGTTTATCATCGAGACATTTTATTTTTTACGTCCTCCGTGAGGAGCAGAACACACAATCCAAAAGTCCTATTTTATGGGTAAGATCCTGGTAAAGTCCTCCGTCTTGCTTTTATTTTGTATTGGATTTCTCGATAAGTTTGCGCTATGCTTTATGCAAAAGCAGGGGAAAAAAAGCTATTTTCCTTAATGCCGATTGATTTTAAAGGCTTGCTAAAAAGCTTCTGGACAGGCACTGAATTAGTACTTGCTGGTGATCTTATTTGCCCCCATTACCCCCCTTCCCACACACACACACACACACACACACACACACACACACACACACACACACACACACACACACACACACACACACACACACACACACACACACACTCTTAATTGTGCTGCACTCAGACAAATAATGCCTAGAATAGCAGTGGTCCCCCTGCTTCACACAGTGACCTATTGCTGCTTGTGCAAGTCAATTGCTCTCTGCTGAGAGGGAAAAGAAACACCATCCATTCTCCCCCCTCCTCTAAAAGGAGGGTCATATCAGGTAGAGCTGGCATCGATACTCCCTACCTGTGAGATATGGACAGAAGTAGCCCAGTACCAAATAGTATCGAAACGTATCCGGTCAAACGCTACCTGCATTTGATCCTTTTTGTACACAGATCTAGACAAAAAAATAATTATATTTGGATGGTTTTTTGCTCGCAGCCAATCACCGCAAGCGTTCTTCGATTTAATGCGATGTGTGATTGGCCCACTACCGCAGCAGCTACAGTACAGTACAACCCATACGCTCTGTGGTGGTGAAGGCGAGCGCAGTGTATTTGACGGCGTTGGCAGCTCAGAGTGCGAAGATGCCACAAATAAAAATGTAAATAAAATGTATAGAATGAAGTAGTCTATTGGTATCGGTATCACTTTAAGGGTAGTGGTATCATCTTTTTTTTTACGATATACACAGCCCTTATTGGGCATACTGTTTGCAATAGACACTGGAAAACCAGAGGTGTTAAAATGTGGAGGATGCCGGGCGTCCGGGTAGTGTAGCGGTTGATTCCCTGCCTGCCAACACAAGGGTTGCAGGTTCATATCCACGTGTTACCTCCGGCTTGGTCGGGCGTCCACACAGGCACGACTGGCTGTGCCTGAGGGTGGGAAGCCGGATTAGGGGTATAGAGACACTGCATGAAATAGGCCACGCCCATGACGGAGGAAAAGCTCCGTTCATTTCCACACACCAGCGTCATTTTCCTTGAATTAAACATAGCTAAAAGCTGTTGTGTGGTGGAGCTGCGCAGACAACAAATGTAAAAATATCGCCAGTTAAAGTTTTTTTGTACTCCCGAGGAAAACAAGGAAGCCATTGAGAATTGGCGAGAAGAAAAATGTGGATGTTGCTGTCAATGAAGTAAGTTGGAGTGTTCATCTTCTGTATATACGATCCTTTTGTGCAAGACCCGACACGCGACATAGAACGCCAGGATTGGACAGGAGTTTGTGTTTTCCCCCGTTTTGGGCGTGGTTTCTTTTTTTCTTCTTTTTTTCTCCCGATTTCCCCCCCCATTTTTATCCCCCTTAGTGCTAATTTACTTTTATTTATCCTGGTTGCTGCTCCACCCTCTGCCGATCTGGGGAGAGCCGAAACTGGCTCCATGCTTCCTCCGAGACATGGGCAGTTAGCCAGCCGCTTCTTTTACCTGACAGAGGAAGCTTCACCGGTAGGACATAGCACGTGGGAGGTTCACGCTATTCCAACCGGTTCCCCTCCCTCTGAACAGGCACCCTTAACGACCAGAGGAGGAACCACATTAGCAACCAGGATATTGCATGTTTTGGTGAAGGGGGTTCCTATATGAAGGAAACCCCCGGGAGGCACGGGGAGAACATGCAAACTCCACACAGAAAGGCCCTTTTGACGACTCCACCTGGGCGGTGGGCACTCGAGGACATGCGGACGGGCACGCATTCCTTCAGCGTTCACAGCGTCCCAGGTGAGAAACAAACCCAGGACCTTCGAGCTGTGAGGCGACAGCGCTTACCACTGCACCACCGTACCCCCTTGGGCGTGGTTTCTGAATGATGACGCGCTCCGCAGTGTCTCTGTGTCCTGTTCGCTGCACTAGCGCCTCCTCTGCTCGGCCGGGGGCGCCTGGTCGGGGCGGAAGGGAACTGGTGGGAATAGCGTGAGCGAGCGATCCTCCCACATCCTGCCGGTGAAGCTCCCAGCTGTCAGGTGAAAAGAAGTGGCTGGCAACTGGCGCATGTGTCGGAGGAAGCATGGTGCTAGTCTCCGGCTCTCCCCAGATCGGCAGAGGGTGGAGCAGCGACCGGGCCAGCCAATAGGGGCAGCATGGGGATCAAATTGGCCAAGTATAATCGGGGAGAAAATGGGGGAAAATCAGAAGAAGAAAAAATGTGGAGGATGGGGTAATGTTTAACATGAGGATGTAGCGTGCCGTGAATATGTCACAGCTCATCACACTGACATTATCAATACTACTATACTACTATACTACTATACTATACTATACTATACTATACTATACTATACTATACTACAGGCCCGGCTCCAGACCCAAGTTACAGAGGGGGCCTGCCCCTAGCTTGGGGGGGCCAAGCTACCTAAGGGGGGTCCGGGGGGATTCCCCCCCGGAAGAAGATTTTGTATATTTTAAAGTAAAATCCGTCAACCTGGTGCATTTGAGAGCAAAATGAAGAGGCTAAATCTATGAAGAACTACACACATCTCTAATGTGTTGTGACTAATTAGGCCTAAACTAGGGATGTTCATTTTGAAAATTTTCCAAAATCGATAATCGGTGAAAATTAACGATCAATTATCGATCATCGATTTTATTAATACTTAGAAAATTTTCAATATTTTCAATTTTTTTTATTTTTTTATTTTTTATTTTTTTTTACAAAATGAATGCCTATGGCAGAAAATACGAAAGACAACGTGTTCTCCTCAATGAACTCTTTATTTCAATGTGTCTCCTCTCCAACACTGCTGTCCCCGGCGCATGCCGGTGTGAATTTCCCATGTTTAAAACAGTTTTGTTGGCACAAAGGCCCGTGCCCAGCCAGAAAACTAGAGACTATATGAAGCTCCACCTCACGTTAGTCGGCTGTGCAATGGAGTGGGGCGAGGAGTAACGAATTCCACCCAAACCTAGTCCAAAAAAAAAAAAAATTTAATAATTAAAAAATCGATCCAAATGCCACAGGATCGATTCCAATCCTTAACGATCGATTATCGATTTTCGATAATTGATGAACATCCCTAGCCTAAACAATTAATATTAAATGTATTTACACATTGTGCACAAATTGCATTCATTGTGACAAATTTACAATAGTTAATATCCAGCCAGAATTATTGCAAATGGATGTTCAAAGTAACAGTTAGCAATAGCATTCAATTAATCAATGCCTAATGACAGCCAGATTCCGTTTTAAACTTTAAAACAGAAAAACGGAAAAACGTTTTTAGCCCAAAAAAAAAAAAATAATAATAATAATGGGGGGGCCAGTTTGGGGAAAGGCGGGTCCCGGCCCGGTCAGGCCCCCCCCTAACGCCGGGCCTGCTATACTATACTATACTATACTATACTATACTATACTATACTATACTATACTATACTATACTATACTATAAGAGTTCCTATTACCCTGGGCCTCATTACACAGTCAACCGGGACACACTTATTTCCTCCAAAGAAGCAACATGCATGTTTCTCCCTTGTCGCCAGCAGAGATCATTTGACGGCCATGCTAATAGCTATTGGGGGAAACAAAAGTGAGTTTTTGATCTTGGGTTTCGAGCTGTAGAAAAGAGGCTATTAACGCCATTCTGCTTCTTTTCATTTTGCAACAATTATCCCGCCGCACGCTCCTCGCACGCGAGCGAGGATCCACCCAGCGTGGCTAATTAACCAAGGGCACCTCGCACACACACACTAAACCCTTTGTTTACTCTTTGGTGCCGGGCGGCGGTGCGTGGCGAAGCCGCTAACCTTTGATATGGGCTGTCATCGCGGCATAATCACAATCAATTCCGCCAAAATTCAACACGCTCCTCTTCAAAGCACATCAAAACTTCAATTAATTCTCTGATCACAGTGCCGTCGCTAACCGCTTAGCTCAAAACGTGATGGCCCTAGCAAAGAGTATAATGCCGCGAGAAGGAATAGAGAGAGAGGGGGGGGGGTATGATGCGCCATCCCTTGTCGGCGAGAACGGCGGCCACCCTACTTCCTCTCTAATCAAAGCTCGGGTAGCGTTGAGTTGTGCGTCAAGTTCATCTCCGATCGAAACCCTCGGTCGAGTTGCTGCAATTATTCTTTGTTATGGCTCACACTTTATTGGCTTTGCCGTAATATAGGATATTTTTCGGCAGTCATATTATGGCTATACAGTACAGCACATGTTTGGCATAGAGTAAGTCCTCTTGCAATGATGAGATTCATAATGACACACTAACAATGACAGGCACTGTAGAGGACGTTAACGCCAAAGTCTTTAAATATTCGAGTGGTGTGCCACTGCACAGGTTCCTTCTGGATTAGGGAGAAAATAGGGGAGTTTAGATGGAAGACTCTATGGCTTAGCTAACCAAGTAAGTAGGCCATGTGGAGAAACAATGGTGCTTGAGCCGTGAAAACTTTCAAGTGTACAATAGCCCCCATCTCAGTTCACGGCTACGAGAATCAAATTTCCCATTTCCTATAATCACTTGCCAGAGAATGGGAATTGCGTTGAGCCAGCAGCAACCGTAACGCGGATCGCTTTCATTTCCGCACTTCCCGTCTCCCATTCTCTCTCTCTCCGCGGAGAAACATCCCCGGCCCTCGAATGAGTGACACCGCTTTTGAGTTCCCCCCGTCGTTCATTTTAAATATTCCGTTCAAATCTACATAAATGAATACAAAATGAATACTAGCGGGAATAAATTAGCCGCTCGCTAATTAGCCGTTAAGCCATCTCTGGGATGTCACGTCTTAAGGAGGGAAGGGGATTTTCTCAATGAGAGGGAGTGGCGGGGGGTCTAAGGCCCCGGGATATGGTAAAAGCGTTGAGTCCTTCTCTGACGCACACAGGCCGCACACGCAAAACACACGCACGTGCACACACACACACACACACGCACACGCACGCACACGCACACACACGCACACGCACACGCACACACACACGCACACGCACACACACACGCACACACACTAACAAGTGGAGATGCCAGTGTAGAGCGTTGTGCCTTTGTTAATGTTTGGCTTAGTTCACCCTCAGCAGCTGCTTCCTCTCCTATAAGAGGGGGGAGTGGCTCTCCTCTGCGTCCTACAGAGCCGACTGGGGATTGGACTCATTTTAAAAACCTTCAGGAGAAAATTGGATGGGTGTGGATGGAGAGAAACAGGGGGGAATGTTCAGTTTTGGTCACACCGGACTATAGTACACATAAAGATTAATTACATGGGGTACAAAAGGAAACGCCATGGCAGAGACAAAAGCGGGTACAATCGTGTTCGAACATACCCGACACAGATGCGTACAATATAACACCGCTGCTTGTTATGGAACAGCGCTGCTAGATGCATGCGCACGCACACGCGCGCACGCACACAGTTAAGACACTAGGGGGCATAGATACATTACACACATAAATCCACCCCCCCACTCCGCCTACTCACACTGTACGATCAGCTCCACCAGGGCTTCGCGCGGCTTGACGTTGAAGCCGTTGAACTGGCTGGTCTGACAGCGGTAGGAGCCCGTCATCTCCCGGGTGACGTTGACGATGCGCAGCACGCCGTCGTAGCTCTCCATCTGCATGCCGCCGTCCGGCATGGGCGCCTCCTTGTCGGCGCGCGACCACAGGATGATGGGCTTGGGCTTCCCTGAAACAAGGCACTCCAGCTCCACCGTGTCGCCCTCGCGCACCACCAGGGGGGACTTGCCCCGGGGGACTGTCAGGTTGGGGGGAACTAAGAAAGAGAAAAACAGAGGAGGGACTGATATGGGGCTCTAGAAAGTCGGCGGGCGGGGTAAGAGGAAGTGGTCGAGCGGAGGGGAGGGTGGCGTATGGGGAGAGGGATGGGGGCGGGAAGCGGATGAGCATCCAAGTCGCCATGGCGATGAAGCTGAGGCTGCAGCAGGCCCGCATACACAGCTTGTATGGGAGGAGCATGCGGATATTTGCAGCGACAATGGCTAGCGGCTTGGATTGGACTGTTTGAGCATGTAGGTAAAACCATCATGGTGGTCAGCAGTGGCGGAGTTAAATGTAATCAAGCGATGGCAAACAATGAGCGATGCAATGAAAAGCTGGCAAGCAAATACTGTGCATGACTTTCATTAATTAATTAATTAGAGGATGATCAATGGGATGAAATCCACTGGAGTTTTTTCCCCTCTCAAATCCTACTTCTGCCTAAAAAACTAGAAAATGTAGAACTTTTGAAGAATCAAAATGAGAGCACTTGGTACTGTATTCCCCTTCTTGGTCGAGAATACCATCACCTTCACTATCATACCATTTCTTCTAATCAATACTGTCACCATCACCATCGCAGTCACCACCGCCACAACCTCCCCACCATAGAGACAGAGCGCAACGCGTGCCCCACCCACCAGGGGGCAAAATCCACACAAACCTGCCTCAGTGCATGTTTTCAATACCTGGATTTAAGGCAAGTACTGTTTCTTTTAAAGATGCTACATGTATGGAGAAGCCGGGTCGATATAAAAGGAGCTCACAGAATCTGAGACTAAGCATTGAGAATCAAGCTTAGTCTCTGTTCGGGCTCCACTTTTGCCTTCTTAAAGGATCGCTTTTTCTGTTCAGCAGCTTATAAAAGCTTAGTTCAGGGTTCTTTACCTTGTTGCTAGTGCATCCCAGCACACAGCAGCTTTTAGGCGTTTTTTATTTTGCGTTTGCTAGCAGACAGAAATGACACACAGGGGCACCTTCACACAATACAAAGTCAATGGAGGCAAAGCACCCCCCCCCCCCCTCCCCTCTCATCACGCTGTCATGATTATCACCTCCATTATCATTCCAACGGTCATAATTACCATCATCATCATCATCATCATCATCATCATCATGACCTCTATTATCATTAGCATCTTCATCCTCTCCACATCCTCTACATCTGTAGCCGTCTCTACCCTCCTCTTCCTCACGCTGCTCCTCTTCCTCACGCTGCTGCTCCTCCTCAGTCTAATCCACACTTTCATGTCCTGTAATTGAGCATTTTAGTACAAAACCCTCCTGAAAGTGATATAGCATTATCGCAGGCCACAGAGCAAAATATAGCCCTATAAATATTTTGACATGATTTAACAGAAGGTTCAGTCAGAGGCTGGCTTACAATGAGCAATAAATAATAGAGGAAGTGCTGAATTACTGGACACATTTTACATTTACAGGTTTCCTTGAGCGTGTGTGTGTGTGTGTGTGTGTGTGTGTGTGTGTGTGTGTGTGTGTGTGTGTGTGTGTGTGTGAGTGAGTGAGTGAGTGAGTGAGAGAGACTTAAGAGAGAGAGAGAGAGAGAGAGAGAGAGAGGATGGAATGGAGGTAAGGTAACCAAGAGAAACTATTCTGCGACTTAGATTGGCCAATTTGGTCCAAAGTAGTTTTAGGAAAAAGAGGGAATTGAATAAGCGAATCGGTATAAAACACACTTACAGAGTTCATTCACAATTAGTGCCCCAATCACCTTGGCACCACTCCTGTAAGGAAGGGCCCTTTGTGTTCTGATGTACCGTGTACTGTACGCCAGCGGGCCTGAACTGAGGTGAGATGGACCCAGAGACAACATTCTGTGACTCAGACCGGTTCAAGTTCGAACCAAATTTCTAACTATCACAGCTGCAATTTAATTAGGGGGGAATCACCAGAAGGATAAATCGGTAAAAGCACATGTTCAGAATTCACTCACAAATAGCGCATAATCTGTCTATGCTGCATATGAATCGCTCACAAAGTAAAAAAAATATGTTCATAATTTTGCACTGTGACCTTGTGCATCTTATATTTACCTTGTAACACTCTGCTCTTTTCTCTTCCTACATTTGATAAAGTAAAGCACTTTAAATAGCCTCTCTATGTGCTATACAAATAAAGCACTTTAAATAGCCTCTCTATGTGCTATACATATAAAGTCGCCTTGCCTTGGAAAGCAGGAAATGTAGCAGGCTGCTTCCTCTCATCATGGATGCTGGCCAAGTAAATTTGTTTAATTAGCAAACCTGGCAAAAATACACAGGCTCCTAGAGTGCTGTTTGTGTGTGTGTGTGTGTGTGTGTGTGTGTGTGTGTGTGTGTGTGTGTGTGTGTGTGTGTGTGTGTGTGTGTGTGCACGCGTGTGTGTGCGTGTGTGTTCATGTATTACCAGTGTAGGTCCAAGCTAACAACAGAGCCCCAGCCTGTTTGGTAGCAGCGCTCCCCAAAACAGTTCACAGCCAGTGGACAAGTGAAAATCGTCTCAGTCTCAGTCATTGACTCAGTCATTGACTCAGTCATTGACTCAGTCATTCGGCCCAAACAACGTTTCAACTGGAATGAACTGAAAAGCCACGGCGCTGAGGAGGACGCTTTTCACAATGATGAAATCGCTAGCAATCTCCTCCCCCCCAAAAAAAGAGACAGAGTCCAGCCATATTTCTTCTGACCTGGATTCTGTCTATTTGATGTTTGCTTCAGATAGGCTAACTATCGCTCAACTCTCAACTGCACGCTGTGACTGTCAGTTCTTTCTTTCCTCGTCAAAGTGAGCCCGAGAGGTAGCAGCCCACTCAGAAGGCTCCAGCTATGTGAAAAGAGGTAGCAGCCCACTCAGAAAGGCTCCAGCTATGTGAAAAGAGGTAGCAGCCCACTCAGAAAGGCTCCAGCTATGTGAAAAGAGGTAGCAGCCCCCTCAGAAGGCTCCAGCTATGTGAAAAGAGGTAGCAGCCCACTCAGAAAGGCTCCAGCTATGTGAAAAGAGGTAGCAGCCCACTCAGAAGGCTCCAGCTATGTGAAAAGAGGTAGCAGCCCACTCAGAAGGCTCCAGCTATGTGAAAAGAGGTAGCAGCCCACTCAGAAAGGCTCCAGCTATGTGAAAAGAGGTAGCAGCCCACTCAGAAGGCTCCAGCTATGTGAAAAGAGGTAGCAGCCCACTCAGAAAGGCTCCAGCTATGTGAAAAGAGGTAGCAGCCCACTCAGAAGGCTCCAGCTATGTGAAAAGAGGTAGCAGCCCACTCAGAAAGGCTCCAGCTATGTGAAAAGAGGTAGCAGCCCACTCAGAAAGGCTCCAGCTATGTGAAAAGAGGTAGCAGCCCACTCAGAAAGGCTCCAGCTATGTGAAAAGAGGTAGCAGCCCACTCAGAAGGCTCCAGCTATGTGAAAAGAGGTAGCAGCCCACTCAGAAAGGCTCCAGCTATGTGAAAAGAGGTAGCAGCCCACTCAGAAGGCTCCAGCTATGTGAAAAGAGGTAGCAGCCCACTCAGAAGGCTCCAGCTATGTGAAAAGAGGTAGCAGCCCACTCAGAAGGCTCCAGCTATGTGAAAAGAGGTAGCAGCCCACTCAGAAGGCTCCAGCTATGTGAAAAGAGGTAGCAGCCCACTCAGAAGGCTCCAGCTATGTGAAAAGAGGTAGCAGCCCACTCAGAAGGCTCCAGCTATGTGAAATTGAATGTGAATCATGGATGAAATCCGGTTGTTCTCTTCAGGGCCGTAGCCAGGGTTCCGAAATAGGGGAGGTCCAGCAAGGGGAGGCGGAAGCCGCCGAAAAAAAATTGAGGTTTTTTTCCCCCCTTTTTAAGCCATATTTAGAGTAATATATCATTTTAAATCAACATTAGGATTATACTGTTGTGATGTCATTATTCAGCGTTTGAAGCTCAATTTGGGCCGTTTGAAGCCCAATTTGGGCCGTTTGAAGCCAGATTTGGGCCGTTTGAAGCCCTATTTGGGTCGTTTAAAGCCAGATTTGGGCCGTTTGAAGCCTGATTTGGGCCGTTTGAAGCCCAATTTGGGCCAAGTCCAATTTTACAATGAGATGCACCCACTTTAAACCTGAATAAAGTAATAAAACCACTAGTAAACCAGTAGGCGGCGCCTGGCCTGCTGTTCAGTGAGTGGCCTGGCCTGGCCTGCAAAAAAATAAATAATTTTTTTTTTTTTTTTTTTTTTTTTTTTTGGCAGGCTGAAATATTAGGGGAGGTCCGGACCTCCCCGTCCTCATAGCTAGCTACGGCCCTGACACAAGGACGTGTTTTGAGATGCAGCCCTCCCTCCCTCCCTCCCTCCCTCGGAGGGGGCGCCCCTAAATCGCATACTCACTCGAAAAACTCGAAAATGCTAACTCATACAAAGTCCCGTGGTAAAACTCGCTAAGCGATTTGTTGACCCCCAGGTTATGCAAAGAGGGAATGAATATCCATGAAGGACTAAGCATAAGTGTCAAAATTGAATAAAATATGAGAAAGTTTGTCAGGCATACCATGCCGCACAAAACCCTCCATCTCTGTGGAGTTTAGACACGATCTATTTGAACAAAAGCCTTCCAAATACAGCACAAAGAACATAGGGGCGGGGGGGGAATAAACATTGTGCAGGTGAGCAAAATAAAAAGAAAGGCCTTTTAAAAACCACAATAATTCTATATTGCAAATATTTATATTCACGATTGTATTATGGGTCATAAAAAGTGATTACGCCTCATTCACATTACACCCAAAGCGGCCATTTTGTGTCTAAAATGCAGGAAGCAACACGATCTAAAGAATTTGACGGCATGCACTGATATAAAGCCGTCTAATTTTTTATATCGTGTTACTTCCTGCATTTTAGACACAAAATGGCTGCTTCGGGTGATAATGTGAAATAGGGCAATAGGCCGCATCTATGGCGGCTCACCAGCTAATCCAACATTCACACATATATATCTATTAATTACGCCTCTTATGGTGTGTAAACCCACTGGGGTCATCATAATGCAGGCTTGGCGGTTCCATTATAAGGCCTGGCGATGCTGTGAGAACACGCGCACAAGAGCAGCGAAAATGATAACCGCAAAGACAATGAAAGATGGCCGCTCATTTCATACTGGTACTCGTCCTGATTGCTATTCACACACTGTCTCTGCACTGAGCCAGCCATGTGTCAGGAGGAGCTGACACATTTCCTTCCACAGCGTATTATTCTCCTCCACTTGTCTGAACGCTTCCTTGCTTGGGTCCAAACAGTGAGATGGTGAACTGACAGGCCCGGCACGAGGCCCAGTGAGCAGCCATTAGTGAGTGCAGGTGAGGCGTGCTCACTGAGTTGCCATCATTACGCCTGGCCTCTCCCCAGCCCAGATCAGGCAGGCAATTACAGCTGCCTGCCTATTGGCTTTGGCAGCACACGCACACACACGCACACGCACACACACACACACACACGCACACACACACACACACACACACACACACACACACACCGGCCATCACCGGTTATGCTACACCGGCATTGTCTTTCGCCGCACCATCATGGAAACACACTCTCTCGCTCTCTTCCTCCCTCTCTGCCTATCTCGCCCCTCCTCTCCGCCTCTCTTTCCAGGCGAACACTCTCTCTCCCTGTGTGTGTGTCACACTGACCACTGACATGCTCAGTGTGACACTCTCTCTCCCTGTGTGTGTGTGTCACACTGACCACTGACATGCTCAGTGTGACACTCTCTCTCCCTGTGTGTGTGTCACACTGACCACTGACATGCTCAGTGTAACACTCTCTCTCCCTGTGTGTGTGTCACACTGACCACTGACATGCTCAGTGTGACACTCTCTCTCCCTGTGTGTGTGTGTCACACTGACCACTGACATGCTCAGTGTGACACTCTCTCTCCCTGTGTGTGTGTCACACTGACCACTGACATGCTCAGTGTAACACTCTCTCTCCCTGTGTGTGTGTGTCACACTGACCCCTGACATGCTCAGTGTGACACTCTCTCTCCCTGTGTGTGTCACACTGACCACTGACATGCTCAGCGTGACACTCTCTCTCCCTGTGTGTGTGTCACACTGACCACTGACATGCTCAGTGTGACTCTCTCTCCCTGTGTGTGTGTTACACTGACCACTGACATGCTCAGTGTGACACTCTCTCTCCCTGTGTGTGTGTGTCACACTGACCACTGACATGCTCAGTGTGACACTCTCTCTCCCTGTGTGTGTGTGTCACACTGACCACTGACATGCTCAGTGTGACACTCTCTCTCCCTGTGTGTGTCACACTGACCACTGACATGCTCAGTGTGACACTCTCTCTCCCTGTGTGTGTCACACTGACCACTGACATGCTCAGTGTGACTCTCTCCCTGTGTGTGTGTCACACTGACCACTGACATGCTCAGTGTGACACTCTCTCTCCCTGTGTGTGTGTGTCACACTGACCACTGACATGCTCAGCGTGAGACTCTCTCTCCCTGTGTGTGTGTCACACTGACCACTGACATGCTCAGTGTGACACTCTCTCTCCCTGTATGTGTGTGTCACACTGACCACTGACATGCTCAGTGTGACACTCTCTCTCCCTGTGTGTGTGTGTCACACTGACCACTGACACGCTCAGTGTGACACTCTCTCTCCCTGTGTGTGTCACACTGACCACTGACATGCTCAGTGTGACACTCTTTCTCCCTGTGTGTGTGTGTCACACTGACCACTGACATGCTCAGTGTGACTCTCTCCCTGTGTGTGTGTGTCACACTGACCACCGACATGCTCAGTGTGACTCTCTCTCCCTGTGTGTGTGTTACACTGACCACTGACATGCTCAGTGTGACACACTCTCTCCCTGTGTGTGTGTCACACTGACCACCGACATGCTCAGTGTGACTCTCTCTCCCTGTGTGTGTGTCACACTGACCACTGACATGCTCAGTGTGACACACTCTCTCCCTGTGTGTGTGTCACACTGACCACTGACATGCTCAGTGTGACTCTCTCCCTGTGTGTGTGTGTCACACTGACCACTGACATGCTCAGTGTGACTCTCTCTCTCCCTGTGTGTGTGTCACACTGACCACTGACATGCTCAGTGTGACTCTCTCTCTCCCTGTGTGTGTGTTACACTGACCACTGACATGCTCAGTGTGACTCTCTCCCTGTGTGTGTGTCACACTGACCACTGACATGCTCAGTGTGACTCTCTCTCTCCCTGTGTGTGTGTGTGTCACACACTGACCACTGATATGCTCAGTGTGACACTCTCTCTCCCTGTGTGTGTGTGTCACACTGACCACTGACATGCTCAGCGTGAGACTCTCTCTCCCTGTGTGTGTGTCACACTGACCACTGACATGCTCAGTGTGACACTCTCTCTCCCTGTATGTGTGTGTCACACTGACCACTGACATGCTCAGTGTGACTCTCTCTCTCCCTGTGTGTGTGTCACACTGACCACTGATATGCTCAGTGTGACACTCTCTCTCCCTGTGTGTGTGTGTCACACTGACCACTGACATGCTCAGCGTGAGACTCTCTCTCCCTGTGTGTGTGTCACACTGACCA
>NC_139630.1:25860323-25906788 GCF_964638095.1 Poromitra crassiceps
GGAAACAGCGCAGTGAACATATCAAAAGAGAGGCATTTGATGAAAGGCCTGCATGTCCAGACCAGAAAACCGGAAAGCAGAAATGAACTGGGGAACATCTTGTCTCCACCAGTAGCGAGTAGCGACCAAACAACAGTTACACCTTGCACCCTGTAGGTGAGTCAGGTTCCTCTTTATCAGGGTCAGTGAAGGAAGAACATGATGAGCACAGTCCTCAGAACAAAGTGAAACAGACAGACACTTTAGAGTACAATGAGAATAGACAGAGAGAGGCAGGCCTGCTCCAAGCTTTACATCACTCAAATTCATTTCATAAAAAAAAAAGAAAAGGTGTACAGGTAGGTAGTGTTTATTAAACCAGCTCATTGTTGTTGTTGTTATTTTTAATCAACTGATCACTTATTTGCTCAATTTATTAACTGCTGCAGTGATTCTTTTGATTGGCAGATGCAATGGGCGGTGCCCGAGTTTAAGGTGTGAGTGCGTTGCTTATTGATGGAATAATCATGATAGGACTCACCTCCCATGCAAGAAGAGAGAGGTGACTTTCAATACTACCACTCATTTCCGCTAATACTGTATATAGTTATGATGATGATGAGTGTGACGAGTTGGTAACGGCTCAAATGATCAAATATTCGGTGTTGACCACTGGCTTTTTTTTACTGTCAAAACTCCATACGTTAACCCAATGGCGTTTGCATTCTGAGGCCAGAATGAGATTTCAGAATCAGAGCCATAGGATGGCAATAATCACATCACATGATCTAACAAGACACACCCACTGAACACACATTCAACATAAAGGCTAATGAGAAGATTAATCAGTTAAATCCCTGTTAGAAGTTTGTGGGTTGTGTCATGTTCTAGACCATTGGTTCTCAAATGGGGGTCCGGGGACCCCCAGGGGTCCGTGGCACTTTGCAAGGGGGGCCGCGAAAGGTTTCAGGAAAATAAAAATAAACACTTTTTGTTGTGCAAAAGCTTCATAGTTCAATGAAAATATTTTATGCTTTAAATCCAAAATGGTTCATGGATTACATTCTAATCTAACAAACCCATCAATTTGAAAAGTCAAGCACGTTACCGTGGAAACAATTAAGCTTAGCCCAAAATCACAAATCAGAATGAGGGGGTCCCCGGTATATTTTCTATCTTGTAAGGGGTCCTTGGCTGAACAATATTTGAGAACCTCTGTTCTAGACTCGCCTCAACACTTGTATATATATGTATATATATATATATATATATATATATATATATATATATATATATATATATATATATATATAGGTATATATATACACCTGTATATTTAGGTTCTTCATACTGATAGTGGCTGATGGGGGGAGTCTGTGTCCTTGCTAGCAGACCACACTCATACATTACAGCATTCCCCCGCAACGAGAAAATAAGTTGTTTGCCATATTATTGCTGTTTTGCAAAAAGGGATAAATCATGAAGGAATGGAAAATAATAAATACTCCCTTTCATAAAGTCGCACTGTGGGCTGGGGCTAAGTCCTGGTTTGGGTTTCGGGAGCCGGAGCCAACGCTAACGCTGGGACAGCCGGAGAGCTCCAAAGTGTTCAGACTGGAGCCTCTTTAGGCACAAATCTCTTTCCAGCTCCTTCCCACAGCACGCCGCCCTGGCAGACCTGCGGCTGTAATCTCCTCCCGACGCTTTTATTAAGACTTCTAATTGCTGCTCTGGCTCGCTCCCTTCAGGAGAACAGGCGGCGCAACAAAAGCCCGGCTCGTTCACCCGAAAACAGGCCGCGGGGCATATGGCACGGCACCGGCACCAGGCACTTTAGTACACACTGTGCCGCGCAGTGCCGCAGCACTGTCCTCTGAGTCACGCCATCACTGTGTGCACGCTCAGCACACCGCCGCCACGCTCCTCTCAATCACACCGTCAATCTGGCTGAAAGAAAACAACAACACGCGTAACAGGCGTTCTCAAGCAAAACAGCCCGGCCAAATCCAGGTGTTGTATAGCAGCAGTGCAGATAGCAGGAAAAGTCAGTTAGGGCTGCAAATAACTAATTCTTTTCATAATCGATTAATCTGTGGATTATTTTCTCGATTAATAGATTCGTTGTTTGGGTGTATAAAATGTGAGAAAATGGTAGCAAATGACAATCAGTGTTTCCCAAAGTCCAAGATGACGCCCTCAAATGTCTTGTTTTGTCCACAACTCAAAGATAATATCAGTTTACTGTCCTACAGGAGTAAAGAAACCAGAAAATATTCACATTTAAGAAGCTGGAATGAGAGAATTTTGACCTTTTCTCTTAAAATTGTACTCGATAGTACAATTTGTACAATAGTTGTCGATTAATTTTTCTGTCGATCGACTAATCGATTAATCGGTTAACCGTTGCAGCTCTAAAATCCGGGATGTCATTTCCTACGACAGCAACATGACAACGCAACACTGTGATCATATTTCCTCGCCCGGCATCTTACAGCAACAATGAAAGCTTAAGAGGCGACCACATCGTAGCCTGAACGAAACCTTTCATGGCATGATGATCACAATGGAGTCCTCGTTTGTCCTCATTTCGCTAAGTCACGCGATCATTTTGAAACGTTAAAGGAGCTGCGTTGACGCGTCGTCGGCGTGGCCTCGGCACTCCAAAAGAAAAGAGCGGCACTACTTAGAAGAGAATGAGCAAACGATCTGGGCAGGTGCGATTGATCACGCTGTTTTAGAGCGTGGGGATTATCAAAGGATTATCTAACAATAATGATGCACCCAAGGTCGACGACGCGCAGCTTTCAAGTCGCAGCGCGGCAGCGAAGGTGTGTGTGATGGCAAAACAGAGGGAGATAGATAGAGGGGAAGGGTGTGTGTGTGTGCGTGTGTGAATGTATTTGTGTTTGTGAACGTACGTGCTCCAACTGTCAATAATGTAAGAGAGGGAAAATAGCTCAACTACAAACCCATAGGCTATCACGAAAGACGAAGACAACAGCAGCCACAACAAGCACATAATACAAAAACCAAGACCCCGCTTATCAGTACCGAGCACACGACTACAGCCAACTCACAGCAAACCCAGACGTTCCCGACGCCGGCAGTCACGCCGGCCCCATGGGGAATCCCGCGCATATGGAAAATATGGGGATGAGTGACTGGCGATGGAGTTCCGAGCGGGAAACTCGTGGGCATCTTTGAGGCGCCGGGATCGATCGGGTCGCTTCCCTTGGCGGGGTGGACGGGCGATGAAGTAATGCGCGCTGACACCAGAGCATTACCGCCCAGTAGCTGCTCATTGATTGACCTCACACTGTTGAGTACAGATAAAGACCCCCCATTCCTAGACCATCACATGTGTTATCGTCTGGTCTCCTCTCTGTCCATTCCTAGACCATTACATGTGTTATCATCTGGTCTCCTCTCTGTCCATTCTTAGACCATCACCTGTGTTATCATCTGGTCTCCTGTCTGTCCATTCCTAGACCATCACATGTGTTATCATCTGGTCTCCTGTCTGTCCATTCTTAGACCATTACATGTGTTATCATCTGGTCTCCTGTCTGTCCATTCTTAGACCATTACATGTGTTATCATCTGGTCTCCTGTCTGTCCCTTCCTAGACCATTACATGTGTTATCATCTGGTCTCCTGTCTGTCCATTCTTAGACCATTACATGTGTTATCATCTGGTCTCCTGTCTGTCCATTCTTAGACCATCACATGTGTTATCATCTGGTCTCCTGTCTGTCCATTCCTAGACCATCACATGTGTTATCATCTGGTCTCCTCTCTGTCCCTTCCTAGACCATCACATGTGTTATCATCTGGTCTCCTGTCTGTCCATTCTTAGACCATCACATGTGTTATCATCTGGTCTCCTGTCTGTCCATTCTTAGACCATCACATGTGTTATCATCTGGTCTCCTCTCTGTCCATTCCTAGACCATTACATGTGTTATCATCTGGTCTCCTGTCTGTCCCTTCCTAGACCATCACATGTGTTATCATCTGGTCTCCTGTCTGTCCCTTCCTAGACCATTACATGTGTTATCATCTGGTCTCCTGTCTGTCCCTTCCTAGACCATCACATGTGTTATCATCTGGTCTCCTCTCTGTCCCTTCCTAGACCATTACATGTGTTATCATCTGGTCTCCTCTCTGTCCCTTCCTAGACCATTACATGTGTTATCATCTGGTGTCCTGTCTGTCCATTCTTAGACCATCACATGTGTTATCATCTGGTCTCCTGTCTGTCCATTCCTAGACCATTACATGTGTTATCATCTGGTCTCCTCTCTGTCCATTCCTAGACCATTACATGTGTTATCATCTGGTCTCCTGTCTGTCCCTTCCTAGACCATCACATGTGTTATCATCTGGTCTCCTGTCTGTCCATTCTTAGACCATCACATGTGTTATCATCTGGTCTCCTGTCTGTCCATTCCTAGACCATTACATGTGTTATCATCTGGTCTCCTCTCTGTCCCTTCCTAGACCATCACATGTGTTATCATCTGGTCTCCTGTCTGTCCATTCTTAGACCATCACATGTGTTATCATCTGGTCTCCTGTCTGTCCATTCTTAGACCATCACATGTGTTATCATCTGGTCTCCTGTCTGTCCCTTCCTAGACCATCACATGTGTTATCATCTGGTCTCCTGTCTGTCCCTTCCTAGACCATCACATGTGTTATCATCTGGTCTCCTCTCTGTCCCTTCCTAGACCATTACATGTGTTATCATCTGGTCTCCTGTCTGTCCCTTCCTAGACCATTACATGTGTTATCATCTGGTCTCCTGTCTGTCCATTCTTAGACCATCACATGTGTTATCATCTGGTCTCCTGTCTGTCCCTTCCTAGACCATCACATGTGTTATCATCTGGTCTCCTGTCTGTCCATTCTTAGACCATCACATGTGTTATCATCTGGTCTCCTGTCTGTCCCTTCCTAGACCATCACATGTGTTATCATCTGGTCTCCTGTCTGTCCATTCTTAGACCATCACATGTGTTATCATCTGGTCTCCTGTCTGTCCCTTCCTAGACCATTACATGTGTTATCATCTGGTCTCCTGTCTGTCCCTTCCTAGACCATTACATGTGTTATCATCTGGTCTCCTGTCTGTCCCTTCCTAGACCATCACATGTGTTATCATCTGGTCTCCTGTCTGTCCCTTCCTAGACCATCACATGTGTTATCATCTGGTCTCCTCTCTGTCCATTCCTAGACCATCACATGTGTTATCATCTGGTCTCCTCTCTGTCCATTCCTAGACCATTACATGTGTTATCATCTGGTCTCCTGTCTGTCCATTCCTAGACCATTACATGTGTTATCATCTGGTCTCCTGTCTGTCCCTTCCTAGACCATTACATGTGTTATCATCTGGTCTCCTCTCTGTCCATTCCTAGACCATCACATGTGTTATCATCTGGTCTCCTCTCTGTCCATTCCTAGACCATTACATGTGTTATCATCTGGTCTCCTGTCTGTCCATTCCTAGACCATTACATGTGTTATCATCTGGTCTCCTGTCTGTCCCTTCCTAGACCATTACATGTGTTATCATCTGGTCTCCTCTCTGTCCATTCCTAGACCATCACATGTGTTATCATCTGGTCTCCTCCTACATGTGTTATCATCTGGTCTCCTCTCTGTCCCTTCCTAGACCATTACATGTGTTATCATCTGGTCTCATCTCTGTCCATTCCTAGACCATCACCTGTGTTATCATCTGGTCTCCTCTCTGTCCATTCCTAGACCATCACATGTGTTATCATCTGGTCTCCTGTCTGTCCCTTCCTAGACCATCACATGTGTTATCATCTGGTCTCCTGTCTGTCCCTTCCTAGACCATTACATGTGTTATCATCTGGTCTCCTGTCTGTCCCTTCCTAGACCATTACATGTGTTATCATCTGGTCTCCTGTCTGTCCCTTCCTAGACCATTACATGTGTTATCATCTGGTCTCCTGTCTGTCCATTCCTAGACCATTACATGTGTTATCATCTGGTCTCCTCTGTGTCCATTCCTAGACCATTACATGTGTTATCATCTGGTCTCCTGTCTGTCCATTCCTAGACCATCACATGTGTTATCATCTGGTCTCCTCTCTGTCCCTTCCTAGACCATTACATGTGTTATCATCTGGTCTCCTGTCTGTCCATTCCTAGACCATTACATGTGTTATCATCTGGTCTCCTCTCTGTCCATTCCTAGACCATTACATGTGTTATCATCTGGTCTCCTCTGTGTCCATTCCTAGAC
Source organism: Poromitra crassiceps (assembly GCF_964638095.1). Taxonomy (NCBI): domain Eukaryota; kingdom Metazoa; phylum Chordata; class Actinopteri; order Beryciformes; family Melamphaidae; genus Poromitra; species Poromitra crassiceps. The sequence continues at coordinate 25,866,580 of NC_139630.1, forward strand.
CATTACATGTGTTATCATCTGGTCTCCTGTCTGTCCATTCCTAGACCATCACATGTGTTATCATCTGGTCTCCTCTCTGTCCATTCCTAGACCATTACATGTGTTATCATCTGGTCTCCTGTCTGTTCTCTGTCCATTCCTAGACCATTACATGTGTTATCATCTGGTCTCCTCTGTGTCCATTCCTAGACCATTACATGTGTTATCATCTGGTCTCCTGTCTGTCCATTCCTAGACCATCACATGTGTTATCATCTGGTCTCCTGTCTGTCCATTCCTAGACCATTACATGTGTTATCATCTGGTCTCCTCTCTGTCCATTCCTAGACCATTACATGTGTTATCATCTGGTCTCCTGTCTGTCCATTCCTAGACCATCACATGTGTTATCATCTGGTCTCCTCTCTGTCCATTCCTAGACCATTACATGTGTTATCATCTGGTCTCCTGTCTGTCCATTCCTAGACCATCACATGTGTTATCATCTGGTCTCCTCTCTGTCCATTCCTAGACCATCACATGTGTTATCATCTGGTCTCATGTCTGTCCCTTCCTAGACCATTACATGTGTTATCATCTGGTCTCCTGTCTGTCCCTTCCTAGACCATTACATGTGTTATCATCTGGTCTCCTGTCTGTCCATTCCTAGACCATTACATGTGTTATCATCTGGTCTCCTGTCTGTCCCTTCCTAGACCATCACATGTGTTATCATCTGGTCTCCTCTCTGTCCATTCCTAGACCATTACATGTGTTATCATCTGGTCTCCTCTCTGTCCATTCCTAGACCATTACATGTGTTATCATCTGGTCTCCTCTCTGTCCATTCCTAGACCATTACATGTGTTATCATCTGGTCTCCTCTCTGTCCATTCCTAGACCATTACATGTGTTATCATCTGGTCTCCTGTCTGTCCATTCCTAGACCATCACATGTGTTATCATCTGGTCTCCTCTCTGTCCATTCCTAGACCATTACATGTGTTATCATCTGGTCTCCTGTCTGTCCATTCCTAGACCATTACATGTGTTATCATCTGGTCTCCTGTCTGTCCATTCCTAGACCATCACATGTGTTATCATCTGGTCTCCTGTCTGTCCATTCCTAGACCATCACATGTGTTATCATCTGGTCTCCTGTCTGTCCATTCCTAGACCATCACATGTGTTATCATCTGGTCTCCTGTCTGTCCATTCCTAGACCATCACATGTGTTATCATCTGGTCTCCTGTCTGTCCATTCCTAGACCATTACATGTGTTATCATCTGGTCTCCTGTCTGTCCATTCCTAGACCATTACATGTGTTATCATCTGGTCTCCTGTCTGTCCATTCCTAGACCATTACATGTGTTATCATCTGGTCTCCTCTCTGTCCATTCCTAGACCATTACATGTGTTATCATCTGGTCTCCTCTCTGTCCATTCCTAGACCATTACATGTGTTATCATCTGGTCTCCTCTCTGTCCATTCCTAGACCATTACATGTGTTATCATCTGGTCTCCTGTCTGTCCATTCCTAGACCATTACATGTGTTATCATCTGGTCTCCTGTCTGTCCATTCCTAGACCATCACATGTGTTATCATCTGGTCTCCTGTCTGTCCATTCCTAGACCATCACATGTGTTATCATCTGGTCTCCTGTCTGTCCATTCCTAGACCATCACATGTGTTATCATCTGGTCTCCTGTCTGTCCATTCCTAGACCATCACATGTGTTATCATCTGGTCTCCTGTCTGTCCATTCCTAGACCATCACATGTGTTATCATCTGGTCTCCTGTCTGTCCATTCCTAGACCATTACATGTGTTATCATCTGGTCTCCTCCTACATGTGTTATCATCTGGTCTCCTGTCTGTCCATTCCTAGACCATCACATGTGTTATCATCTGGTCTCCTGTCTGTCCATTCCTAGACCATCACATGTGTTATCATCTGGTCTCCTGTCTGTCCATTCCTAGACCATCACATGTGTTATCATCTGGTCTCCTGTCTGTCCATTCCTAGACCATCACATGTGTTATCATCTGGTCTCCTGTCTGTCCATTCCTAGACCATTACATGTGTTATCATCTGGTCTCCTCCTACATGTGTTATCATCTGGTCTCCTGTCTGTCCATTCCTAGACCATCACATGTGTTATCATCTGGTCTCCTGTCTGTCCATTCCTAGACCATCACATGTGTTATCATCTGGTCTCCTGTCTGTCCATTCCTAGACCATCACATGTGTTATCATCTGGTCTCCTGTCTGTCCATTCCTAGACCATCACATGTGTTATCATCTGGTCTCCTGTCTGTCCATTCCTAGACCATCACATGTGTTATCATCTGGTCTCCTGTCTGTCCCTTCCTAGACCATCACATGTGTTATCATCTGGTCTCCTGTCTGTCCCTTCCTAGACCATCACATGTGTTATCATCTGGTCTCCTGTCTGTCCATTCCTAGACCATCACATGTGTTATCATCTGGTCTCCTGTCTGTCCATTCCTAGACCATTACATGTGTTATCATCTGGTCTCCTGTCTGTCCATTCCTAGACCATTACATGTGTTATCATCTGGTCTCCTCTCTGTCCATTCCTAGACCATTACATGTGTTATCATCTGGTCTCCTCTCTGTCCATTCCTAGACCATTACATGTGTTATCATCTGGTCTCCTCTCTGTCCATTCCTAGACCATTACATGTGTTATCATCTGGTCTCCTGTCTGTCCATTCCTAGACCATTACATGTGTTATCATCTGGTCTCCTGTCTGTCCATTCCTAGACCATCACATGTGTTATCATCTGGTCTCCTGTCTGTCCATTCCTAGACCATCACATGTGTTATCATCTGGTCTCCTGTCTGTCCATTCCTAGACCATTACATGTGTTATCATCTGGTCTCCTCTCTGTCCATTCCTAGACCATTACATGTGTTATCATCTGGTCTCCTGTCTGTCCATTCCTAGACCATTACATGTGTTATCATCTGGTCTCCTGTCTGTCCATTCCTAGACCATCACATGTGTTATCATCTGGTCTCCTGTCTGTCCATTCCTAGACCATCACATGTGTTATCATCTGGTCTCCTGTCTGTCCATTCCTAGACCATCACATGTGTTATCATCTGGTCTCCTGTCTGTCCATTCCTAGACCATCACATGTGTTATCATCTGGTCTCCTGTCTGTCCATTCCTAGACCATCACATGTGTTATCATCTGGTCTCCTGTCTGTCCATTCCTAGACCATTACATGTGTTATCATCTGGTCTCCTCCTACATGTGTTATCATCTGGTCTCCTGTCTGTCCATTCCTAGACCATCACATGTGTTATCATCTGGTCTCCTGTCTGTCCATTCCTAGACCATCACATGTGTTATCATCTGGTCTCCTGTCTGTCCATTCCTAGACCATCACATGTGTTATCATCTGGTCTCCTGTCTGTCCATTCCTAGACCATCACATGTGTTATCATCTGGTCTCCTGTCTGTCCATTCCTAGACCATTACATGTGTTATCATCTGGTCTCCTGTCTGTCCATTCCTAGACCATTACATGTGTTATCATCTGGTCTCCTCTCTGTCCATTCCTAGACCATTACATGTGTTATCATCTGGTCTCCTCTCTGTCCATTCCTAGACCATTACATGTGTTATCATCTGGTCTCCTCTCTGTCCATTCCTAGACCATTACATGTGTTATCATCTGGTCTCCTGTCTGTCCATTCCTAGACCATTACATGTGTTATCATCTGGTCTCCTGTCTGTCCATTCCTAGACCATCACATGTGTTATCATCTGGTCTCCTGTCTGTCCATTCCTAGACCATCACATGTGTTATCATCTGGTCTCCTGTCTGTCCATTCCTAGACCATCACATGTGTTATCATCTGGTCTCCTGTCTGTCCATTCCTAGACCATCACATGTGTTATCATCTGGTCTCCTGTCTGTCCATTCCTAGACCATCACATGTGTTATCATCTGGTCTCCTGTCTGTCCATTCCTAGACCATTACATGTGTTATCATCTGGTCTCCTCCTACATGTGTTATCATCTGGTCTCCTGTCTGTCCATTCCTAGACCATCACATGTGTTATCATCTGGTCTCCTGTCTGTCCATTCCTAGACCATCACATGTGTTATCATCTGGTCTCCTGTCTGTCCATTCCTAGACCATCACATGTGTTATCATCTGGTCTCCTGTCTGTCCATTCCTAGACCATCACATGTGTTATCATCTGGTCTCCTGTCTGTCCATTCCTAGACCATTACATGTGTTATCATCTGGTCTCCTCCTACATGTGTTATCATCTGGTCTCCTGTCTGTCCATTCCTAGACCATCACATGTGTTATCATCTGGTCTCCTGTCTGTCCATTCCTAGACCATCACATGTGTTATCATCTGGTCTCCTGTCTGTCCATTCCTAGACCATCACATGTGTTATCATCTGGTCTCCTGTCTGTCCATTCCTAGACCATCACATGTGTTATCATCTGGTCTCCTGTCTGTCCATTCCTAGACCATCACATGTGTTATCATCTGGTCTCCTGTCTGTCCCTTCCTAGACCATTACATGTGTTATCATCTGGTCTCCTGTCTGTCCCTTCCTAGACCATTACAGGTGTTATCATCTGGTCTCCTCTCTGTCCATTCCTAGACCATTACATGTGTTATCATCTGGTCTCCTCTCTGTCCATTCCTAGACCATTACATGTGTTATCATCTGGTCTCCTGTCTGTCCATTCCTAGACCATCACATGTGTTATCATCTGGTCTCCTGTCTGTCCATTCCTAGACCATTACATGTGTTATCATCTGGTCTCCTCTGTGTCCATTCCTAGACCATTACATGTGTTATCATCTGGTCTCCTGTCTGTCCATTCCTAGACCATCACATGTGTTATCATCTGGTCTCCTCTGTGTCCATTCCTAGACCATTACATGTGTTATCATCTGGTCTCCTGTCTGTCCATTCCTAGACCATCACATGTGTTATCATCTGGTCTCCTGTCTGTCCATTCCTAGACCATTACATGTGTTATCATCTGGTCTCCTCTCTGTCCATTCCTAGACCATTACATGTGTTATCATCTGGTCTCCTCTGTGTCCATTCCTAGACCATTACATGTGTTATCATCTGGTCTCCTGTCTGTCCATTCCTAGACCATCACATGTGTTATCATCTGGTCTCCTCTCTGTCCATTCCTAGACCATTACATGTGTTATCATCTGGTCTCCTGTCTGTCCATTCCTAGACCATCACATGTGTTATCATCTGGTCTCCTGTCTGTCCCTTCCTAGACCATCACATGTGTTATCATCTGGTCTCCTCTCTGTCCATTCCTAGACCATTACAGGTGTTATCATCTGGTCTCCTCTGTGTCCATTCCTAGACCATTACATGTGTTATCATCTGGTCTCCTGTCTGTCCATTCCTAGACCATCACATGTGTTATCATCTGGTCTCCTGTCTGTCCCTTCCTAGACCATCACATGTGTTATCATCTGGTCTCCTCTCTGTCCATTCCTAGACCATTACATGTGTTATCATCTGGTCTCCTCTGTGTCCATTCCTAGACCATTACATGTGTTATCATCTGGTCTCCTGTCTGTCCATTCCTAGACCATTACATGTGTTATCATCTGGTCTCCTCTCTGTCCATTCCTAGACCATCACATGTGTTATCATCTGGTCTCCTGTCTGTCCATTCCTAGACCATTACATGTGTTATCATCTGGTCTCCTGACTGTCCCTTCCTAGACCATCACATGTGTTATCATCTGGTCTCCTGTCTGTCCCTTCCTAGACCATTACATGTGTTATCATCTGGTCTCCTCTCTGTCCATTCCTAGACCATTACATGTGTTATCATCTGGTCTCCTCTCTGTCCATTCCTAGACCATTACATGTGTTATCATCTGGTCTCCTCTCTGTCCATTCCTAGACCATTACATGTGTTATCATCTGGTCTCCTCTCTGTCCATTCCTAGACCATTACAGGTGTTATCATCTGGTCTCCTGTCTGTCCATTCCTAGACCATTACATGTGTTATCATCTGGTCTCCTCTCTGTCCATTCCTAGACCATCACATGTGTTATCATCTGGTCTCCTCTCTGTCCATTCCTAGACCATTACATGTGTTATCATCTGGTCTCCTGTCTGTCCCTTCTTAGACCATCACATGTGTTATCATCTGGTCTCCTCTCTGTCCCTTCCTAGACCATTACATGTGTTATCATCTGGTCTCCTGTCTGTCCCTTCTTAGACCATTACATGTGTTATCATCTGGTCTCCTCTCTGTCCCTTCCTAGACCATTACATGTGTTATCATCTGGTCTCCTCTCTGTCCCTTCTTAGACCATCACATGTGTTATCATCTGGTCTCCTCTCTGTCCATTCCTAGACCATTACATGTGTTATCATCTGGTCTCCTGTCTGTCCATTCCTAGACCATTACATGTGTTATCATCTGGTCTCCTCTCTGTCCATTCCTAGACCATCACATGTGATCATCTGGTCTCCTCTCTGTCCATTCCTAGACCATTACATGTGTTATCATCTGGTCTCCTGTCTGTCCATTCCTAGACCATCACATGTGTTATCATCTGGTCTCCTCTCTGTCCATTCCTAGACCATTACATGTGTTATCATCTGGTCTCCTCTCTGTCCATTCCTAGACCATCACATGTGTTATTGTCTGGTCTCTTCTCTGTCCATTCCTAGACCATCACATGTGTTATCATCTGGTCTCCTGTCTGTCCATTCCTAGACCATTACATGTGTTATCATCTGGTCTCCTGTCTGTCCATTCCTAGACCATTACATGTGTTATCATCTGGTCTCCTGTCTGTCCATTCCTAGACCATTACATGTGTTATCATCTGGTCTCCTGTCTGTCCATTCCTAGACCATTACATGTGTTATCATCTGGTCTCCTCTCTGTCCATTCCTAGACCATCACATGTGTTATCATCTGGTCTCCTGTCTGTCCATTCCTAGACCATTACATGTGTTATCATCTGGTCTCCTCTCTGTCCATTCTTAGACCATCACATGTGTTATCATCTGGTCTCCTGTCTGTCCATTCCTAGACCATTACATGTGTTATCATCTGGTCTCCTCCTACATGTGTTATCATCTGGTCTCCTGTCTGTCCCTTCCTAGACCATTACATGTGTTATCATCTGGTCTCCTGTCTGTCCATTCCTAGACCATTACATGTGTTATCATCTGGTCTCCTGTCTGTCCATTCCTAGACCATCACATGTGTTATCATCTGGTCTCCTGTCTGTCCATTCCTAGACCATCACATGTGTTATCATCTGGTCTCCTCTCTGTCCCTTCCTAGACCATTACATGTGTTATCATCTGGTCTCCTGTCTGTCCATTCCTAGACCATTACATGTGTTATCATCTGGTCTCCTGTCTGTCCATTCCTAGACCATTACATGTGTTATCATCTGGTCTCCTGTCTGTCCATTCCTAGACCATTACATGTGTTATCATCTGGTCTCCTCTCTGTCCATTCCTAGACCATCACATGTGATCATCTGGTCTCCTCTCTGTCCATTCCTAGACCATTACATGTGTTATCATCTGGTCTCCTCTCTGTCCCTTCCTAGACCATCACATGTGATCATCTGGTCTCCTCTCTGTCCATTCCTAGACCATTACATGTGTTATCATCTGGTCTCCTCTCTGTCCATTCCTAGACCATTACATGTGTTATCATCTGGTCTCCTGTCTGTCCATTCCTAGACCATTACATGTGTTATCATCTGGTCTCCTGTCTGTCCATTCCTAGACCATTACATGTGTTATCATCTGGTCTCCTGTCTGTCCATTCCTAGACCATCACATGTGTTTTCATCTGGTCTCCTCCTACATGTGTTATCATCTGGTCTCCTGTCTGTCCATTCCTAGACCATCACATGTGTTATCATCTGGTCTCCTGTCTGTCCATTCCTAGACCATTACATGTGTTATCATCTGGTCTCCTCTCTGTCCATTCCTAGACCATCACATGTGTTATCATCTGGTCTCCTGTCTGTCCATTCCTAGACCATTACATGTGTTATCATCTGGTCTCCTCTCTGTCCATTCCTAGACCATTACATGTGTTATCATCTGGTCTCCTGTCTGTCCATTCCTAGACCATTACATGTGTTATCATCTGGTCTCCTCTCTGTCCATTCCTAGACCATTACATGTGTTATCATCTGGTCTCCTCTCTGTCCATTCCTAGACCATCACATGTGTTATCATCTGGTCTCCTGTCTGTCCATTCCTAGACCATTACATGTGTTATCATCTGGTCTCCTCTCTGTCCATTCCTAGACCATTACATGTGTTATCATCTGGTCTCCTGTCTGTCCATTCCTAGACCATTACATGTGTTATCATCTGGTCTCCTGTCTGTCCATTCCTAGACCATCACATGTGTTATCATCTGGTCTCCTCTCTGTCCATTCCTAGACCATTACATGTGTTATCATCTGGTCTCCTCTCTGTCCATTCCTAGACCATTACATGTGTTATCATCTGGTCTCCTGTCTGTCCATTCCTAGACCATTACATGTGTTATCATCTGGTCTCCTGTCTGTCCCTTCCTAGACCATTACATGTGTTATCATCTGGTCTCCTCTCTGTCCATTCCTAGACCATTACATGTGTTATCATCTGGTCTCCTGTCTGTCCCTTCCTAGACCATTACATGTGTTATCATCTGGTCTCCTGTCTGTCCCTTCCTAGACCATTACATGTGTTATCATCTGGTCTCCTCTCTGTCCATTCCTAGACCATTACATGTGTTATCATCTGGTCTCCTGTCTGTCCATTCCTAGACCATTACATGTGTTATCATCTGGTCTCCTGTCTGTCCCTTCCTAGACCATTACATGTGTTATCATCTGGTCTCCTCTCTGTCCATTCCTAGACCATTACATGTGTTATCATCTGGTCTCCTGTCTGTCCATTCCTAGACCATTACATGTGTTATCATCTGGTCTCCTCTCTGTCCATTCCTCCCCAATAATCTCCATCATTACAGTGGAGGCCACTGTCAGTAAGCACTAAATGGATTGTAAGTGTGCTAATGTACTTTGGCAACAATTTATTTATTTTATATACGTAAATAAATAAATAAATCTTCAAAAGGTTCATATGCTCTATTGAATAAGATAATTAAGAATGAATGCAAAGCTGTCCAGTATCCAAAGAGTAGCATACAGCTGCTTTTCTCCTCTAATAATTCCGTCTTCTCTGTAAGACTTAATATAATACTGAACCCTAACCCATTTCATAATGTCAACACCTACGTCTTGTGTTATTGGAACAATTTATGTACAACAGAGAAGCAGAGAGTCAGAGAAGCAGAGAGTCTAAACCTGATAAAGAAATGGCTGTTGTAACACTGTTCTATTAGCTAGCGCTCAACATGCCATGGTTGAAACTACGAAGCTGCAGTTCGGTGGACAAGGTGGACTGGTATGTTCTGTTATTTACATGCTGTAGTAGACAAACGTTAGTCGGAACAGTGGTGGTGAAAGCCAATAGACCCTTTTCACAGCATCCATTTTGATGTGTCAGATCAGGTGTAACGAATAAATGCTGCCGATTACACCTGTGTTTTACCCTGCTTTGACACTCAAAATGGCTGCTGTGAAAAGGGTCTATTAGATGGAAGGACAGGAATGGATGTTTAGCCTCTGATTAGTTGGACTGATGGAGTCAGGTTTGGTTCGCAGGAATCCAATTGAACAGCTGTTGCAATAATGTGTTCACCGGTACTGCGATAAAAAAGTACGTGTAATAATAATAACTCCAAACTAGACAGCAGGGGTTCTTAAACTTTTTCAGCCTGGGACCTGAGTATTGGAAATTTAGTCAGGCCGTGTGCCACAGTCTAATGAGGACACTCTTGTCCTGTGGGGCATAGGCCCCAGAAACCTTTAGAGTTTAAGAAACGCTGCCAATGGTTTCTTTTGAACTCACTAATAGCTATCTACTATACAGGCATTTCAATTTTCAAGTTAAAATTTGTCATTTAAATTATGCAGTATGATTACAGCGGCTACAAGATGTCTGTGTGATTGCGCTGTGCTGAACGCGTCGGGGTAGACGTGTAGATGCGTCGTCGTCGTGACACAAAGGGGTGTGAGACTCACCAGTTGTGGACGAGATGTTGACGTCGATGCTGATCTCGGGAATGCCGCCTCCCTTCAGCGCCGCCACACAGGTGTAGGTGCCGAAGTCGGTGAACTTGAGGTCGATGATGTCGAGGTTGGTGGTCCCGGGGGAGATGTCGGGGTCCGTCTGGGTGATCACCATGCGCTCCGAGCTCCGCAGGGCGCGGCCGTTCTTCAGCCAACTGAACGTCAGCTCCTCCGGCGGCGTCGCCTCCACCTAGCGCCGCACACACAGGACGCTGTCGTTTATCTCCTTATTGGTGCCATATTGACTGGAACGCTTGATGTGTGAATTTACTTTTGTTTCCTGCGTGTTAGAAGCTAGAATGTGTGTGTGTGTGTGTGTGTGTGTGTGTGTGTGTGTGTGTGTTCCGTCAGTCCTATGCCTTGGCCGTACCTGACAGGAGATTTTGACTTCGCGTCCAATCTGGATGTTGTCGTCGTTGTGGTAGGGGTCAGGAGTGATCCAGAAACGTCCCTTTTTCAACGCTGCAACACAGACACCATCCATTGTATTAGAGTTGGATTCATACAGTACTTGTCCGGGAAGTTGGTGACATGCTGACGCAACACGATTACAAATCCAGAGAGGTTTTGGCTACGGTCACACTTGCCATTTTGATGTGATTTTGGCGAGATTTGATTCTAAAGATAGGATTTGATGAGATCACTCTGGCGTATGTCCACACTTCACCTGGGAATGGTCATCCATCTCCTATGACATCGTTCCTACTGTAAATCTGCGTCTGCTAATCTGTTTCCTGCTCACCCTCGGTATCTCTTTACATTGCTCATGAATATGCATATCAAATCAAATCACATTGATTTTGGAGATCCGATCGCAATATGAACCAAACTAAATGTTTGTGTAGCCACACCTGTTATTTGATAAGTCCTGGGGTGTCAGATGATTGAAAGTTGCACTGAAACAAGTGTAACAGTAGTCCTTGAAATGACACGTGTCGCCTGATATTCTCCATGTAAAAACGGGGAACCGCGAGTGGTTGATTCGAGGAGTTGATTTCAGAACCAACATCAAAACTGATTGCTACTGATTGAAGGTTTCAGAACACTGCAGCATTCGGGAAACACACACTCAAAACCCACACACAAACACAAACACACACACTCAAAACCCACACACAAACACAAACACACACTCAGAACCCACACACAAACACAAACACACAAACACACACACACACACACACACTGTGAAATTGGAGAGATACCTAACAAAATATCCACCGTTTCAAATCCAATTTGGTTTGCAAACTCCATTTGCAAAGCATAGCTCCTCTGAATGAAAACAGAGGATGATTTCATTGTAATGCATGCTGCACTGGTTCCAAACCCTGTGCCTACTGTTCAATTCATCTCCTCCTGACGCCGCCACGGAAATCTTTTCATCTAGCAATTCCCGAGTGACATTATCATATTCAGTTTGGTATAGGGGAAAGCCAAAAACAAAAGCTGCGCGTCAGATTTAAACACGGGAAATTGAATGTGCAAAACATTGCGATGCCCTGCCCTGCCCTGTCGCGCTGCTGCTGCACAGAGAGGGGAGAGGCGAGTGACACATGCCATCTCAGCATGATCCTCCACTCCGGCTTGGAAACCTGTGTCCCTCTTTCTGACACGACGTGTCAGATAAGTGTTGGAATCGTGTCAACACGGCTTCGCTGCACACGCTCATGAAAGCCTGTGTGGATTTGCATTCATTCATGTGTTCTGTATGTTCTCGTCTCCGAGGCGTCTCTGAGGCACACCTGTCAGTCATAATGTACATGTATGTCATTCAACAGCGTTGGCATAGAAACTGAAGGGATGACCTGTGATATGGTGCCGGTGCGGCTTTTTCTTTTTTTAAATATATAAATAATTGTAATTGTATTTTCTGTTTCAGGTACACTGTGCATACGTTACATAAATGATTAGTAGTACGAATAGTATGAATAAATAAAAGGACTGAGAGGTTGATATGCTGTGCTCTTCACTTCTCTCTTTGCAAAAAAACACATACAACACTGAAAGTACCAATAAACCCTTTTCACGGGGGCCATTTTCCAACTTCCAATCATGGAAGTTGGAAACCCTCATCACTGTTTTGCTTGCACCTGTGTTTACCCTGCCTTTTCGACACAAAGGGTCTATAATGTACACTGTACAGTAAGCAGTGAAAGGAGGGGTCGGCAGCAAGGCAGACTGTGCAAAACTGTGATTTTTCACCCCTGAAATTTACAATGTAAGCCAGCATGCCAAGATTCAATTTTCCTGAGAGGCAACATACACAATATGATAACACAGTATGTAGTCCGCAGTGGAAACCAAATGAAATAAGAACATCTACAAAGGAAAAAACAATTTCCTTCAATCACAGACGTCACACAGTGAAAACATCCCGAGTATAATGACACATAGCTGTAGTTATCTTGAGAGGCTTCCGTGTCTCCGTGACAACCTAAGAGTCGCTCGCTGCCTCTAAAGGAAGTGTTATCTCAGTCCGTCATCGCCCGCTTGTGTGCGTGTGAATGAGATGAACAGCTTTCCTGCTTAAACTCTCTCCGCTGTTCTGCTTAAACAAATGCAAACACATCTCTGCACTTAAGACTCTCTGAAGCACCTGCACTTATCTCTAAGACTGGAGTCATACTTGACTGGGAGCTTGTTTGTCAGAAGGAAATGAACACAGGTCATTCTCCCTGTCTTTCTGTGGTGAATTTTGTGAGTAGCCGTGCAGTACAGGATGTGCGAACTGGGCAATCCAACATTTGACAATTCTCTGGGGGGATGGATGGGTAATAATAATAATAATAATAATGATTGGATTTATATAGCGCCTTTCCAAGGCTCAAAGCGCTTACACAGAATCATTATTCGTTCACACCATTCGTACCGGTGGTTCAGAAGCGTGGCAGCCACACATTGGCGCTCAACGGCCCCTCATACGAGGCAAGGAGGGTTAAGTGTCTTGCCCAAGGACACAACGACAGCAGCTGGGAGGGAGCGGGGATCGAACCGCCAACCCTTGCGTCATTGGCCTACCCGCTCTACCTCCTGAGCTAAAGCCGCCCCTAAGTTCAGGGTAGTTAGCTACTAAGGGTAGTTAGTTCAGGTACAGTAATAGTTCAAAGACTAGAAGAACAGCTGCAATCATGATCCTTCCAGCCATATCAATGTGAATGTTGACAGTCGTTTGAATGGCAGCGAGAACGGACGCGAAAAGACCTACACCCCTTTGTCAAGTGACCAGAAATGACGTTCCCCTCCATCATCCTCCATAGTGAAACAAACTGGAGATACAGTGAATCACTTTGTAACACAGAGCTTCTTAGAACATTGAAAATGGATGTCCTGAGCAGTACGTTACGTGATTCGATTCCATGAAGAGCCACCCTAAAGACTTTGCATTGGTTCTTCTGCGCTGCAGCTTTTTTAAACCTCTACTTGTTTGCAGCCAGTTTGAACAACAGAAGGTGGGAGAACGTCCTCAGTCTCTAGATGGAGAGATGGAGTCTCTGGATAGAGCCTGAGAACTGACTGAGTCTATGGTCTATGATGTGATGGACGTAATTGTGTGAAGAAGTTAGAAAAGATTTTGAAGTGGTGGGCAGTTTTTCCTGAGATGAAAACCTCGAGTATAAATCCTCCATATCATATGCTCCAACGCAACTACTGTGTGTAAGAATGATGAAGTGGTCAATGCAAAAAAAGAGTTCAGTCAGCAGCTCCCAGCAGCAGCCAGCAGGTCATATTTAGTATGAAGTAGATTGCCAAGTACGCCATAGATCACCGTGCAAGAAATAAAATATTATAATGGACAAGCTAAGACAAGCAGCAAGATTAGGTTTGCCGAGTGGCTAATGACGGGGGCCATTCTGGTTCTACGGTGAATGGACTTCATAATAATAAGCCCTTTTCAGGCTGTCATGGTAACGGCGTCCATAGTGAGAAACAGGCGCATTACTTCCTTACCTTCCTGTGTGGAAACTTTATTTTTGCAAACAGATAGCTTTGGGTGAAGAACTTGTCGCCTTTCTCTAGTTTAGATGCAGGAGTCAACAAAAATATAGTCTTCATATTTCACAAATGTTAATTTTTGGCAGGTTGTGGAATTTAGCGAAGGTCAGGGCTGGAAACAGAAAGTAAAATTGCCTGTATCTCAATGTGGATGCTGTTACCATGATGTAGAAACGGGCCTAGTCTAGAACATATGTATTACTTTAAGCCTATGCCTAAGCCACTCATGTACATGTATATATTTACTCGATTTGATTGCACTGGCAAACATTGTGATTGTCTTTAGCTAGCTTTCCTACTTTTTATCTCTGTATATTGATCTGACCGCTACGCTGCATACAGACACTAAGGCCATGTCCAGACTAGGAGCCCGAATCTGATTTGTGAACTTTAATGACCTATTAATGATTCTATCCAGATTGGTTTTATGAGTCTGGATGCTCCAAGTCTGATTTGTGTCACTTGTCCCAAACCACATCTGGACACACAGATCCGACTTGAACACTTGCCCAAATCAGATTTGTGGCAGTGTGGACACTCTCCCAAATCAGATTTGCCAAACCAATCAAGATAATGATGGTTAATGACTTTAGCAGCAAATGGGATTTGCCTGTAATGTGAACATGGCCTAAGACAAATTCCTCCTACAGTATGTAACTTGCATACGTGTGGAAATAAAAGTGATTCTGATTCTGATTCTAAGTTATTTTGGCTACATTGTATTAGCCTAAATTGTACTCATAAGCAGCTCATGCATTTGGCATGTCATTGCTATTACTGTAATTGCTCATTATGTGTCCTCTTTTGCTGAACAGTGTGAACCCATCTCCCCTCTCCTTTGCTCCTGTACTGTCAAAACCAGTTACCCCTTTATCACCTACCTACCCACTCAGCAGCACTACAGATAAATCCCCGCTGACTTCCTAACCACGCTGCTTATCAGTTACCGCGCGGTGCGCACGCAAATATGCCAAGAAGAAGATGTATCTACTTGTGGGCGGAGGTCACTCACTGCTCCAGATACTGTACGCCTGAAATATAGATTTGCCTCGGAAGTAAATATTAAAGCCGCAGCAGGCGAGATTTTGTATGTAAAAATGCATCCGTCTTATCAGTCTAAATCACAAAGCAAAGCTGCAATATCAAATTAAATGGGATTCTGGTGTTGCGCGCCGTGTACACATCTCTGCCCGCAGGAGGCAGTGAATCAAATATGAAGAGGCAAAGCACAAACTGTCTCCTCACAGCAGCCAGCTGAGCACTCCGCCCAGAGAAGCTGAGCTGAGCACTCTGCCCAGAGAAGCTGAGCTGAGCACTCCGCCCAGCGAAGCTGAGCTGAGCACTCCGCCCAGAGAGGCTGGGCTCACCATGCAGCGTTAGATCTTTTGCCTCTCTTATCCCTTTGGTAAACCCTTGGCGCAAAAGTGATCACAGACTGCAGGTCTTGGGCAATATCCAAAATGTGATATCGCGATGCAGTCCCGGCCAAATATTGCGTCGTTACAAGATCATCGATATTCAATATTGTGGAAAAATATTGCAATATTCAATATTATATATTAAAAAAAAAGAACTCTGCACAAGCCTAACAGACTGGCTATGTTCATAAACGAATGTTTGCTAGCTGTGACTTACACACAAAAAAGCTGAACAGAAACGGGAGCTGAAAGTAAACATTTTATACATTTTAAATAACATATGCTTTTAGTTTTAGCCTCCATTTCAAAATGTCACAAAGCTGTAGTCCAACGTGCAAATTTACTGTGAGCTACATAAATTGTGAAGTACATGATTTATTGTAACGGTTTAAAAGGGGGTTCTAATTAGACAGAATAATCATTTATTCATAAACAAATGTACATCAGTATTTTCTATAAAGGCAAATCAATATTGCATTAGCTAGCTCCATCACAAAGTACATGTTACGTTTCGTTCCTCTGCTCAGGTTCAGAGCTGCACTCTGGGGTTTGGGACAGTAAACAGTTTTTTCACAGCTGCAAGCTTATCAGTGCCACTGCTTGACTTGATTTGTGTGTTGCAGGTGTTGTTGGTCTGTCTTGATGATGGCTGATTGAACCTTTTTCTCAGACAGTGTCTAAATCAGGATGGGATTGGAAAATAAAATTGAACACAGCAAGGACAGAAAAGTTGCCAAAACCATATGAGGAGGTAGGGTGTGTGTGTGTGTGTGTGTGTGTGTGTGTGTGTGTGTGTGTGTGTGTGTGTGTGTGTGTGTGTTTCAGCTCATTCTTCCATTCACACAAATTAGTCAAGCTAAAGAAGTCACAATGTGTGTGTTCTTTTTTTTTTGTAGAACATGCAAACGCCACACAGAAAGGCCCTTTTGATGAGATAGCCCACCTGGGCAGTGGGCACTGAGGACATGGGAGGGGGAGCACACCCTCAGCGCCCACCGCGTCCCAGGCGGGAATCGAACCTAGGACCTTCTTGCTATGAGGCGACAGCGCTATACCACCACAAAAAATGGTGAGTGAGCCTTAGGGACATTAGTACTTCTGTTTGTACTTTGGAAGCGTTTTAGCTGCTTCTGTCAAGGCTCATGTTATATAAATGAATCAATTACCATTATATATCATATTCCCTATGCACTTGAATATGTATGATTTGCATGTTTTGGTTCTGATAGCGGACTTGAGAGAAGAACTGATCCACAGTTAGTCCACGCTGACCTGTCTGCTCGCCCTCCAGTTGAGAAAATCTATGACAATAGCATCAGACCACGGAGACTCCATTTAATACCATGCAGCCCGAGCCGCTGTCGCCATCAGCCTCATTTGCATAGAAACACTTCTCCCTGTCATTCTGCCTTTCCCTCTGTGACACATCACATCCAGGCTATTGACAAGTCACTTGCAGAAAATTAGACGCATATATCTCCGGCGCACTGCAAAACATGCATTATTTTTGTAGAGAGAAAAGAAACAGAACTAGAATGCAAATCGTAACGAGTCACACTGGGGCAGTTATTGAGTCTACCACAGCAAGATCAGCCTCAGTTTGCCCTACCCTCCAGAGCAGGCATGTCCACAGTCCTGGGCCAATTGCGGCCCGCGGACTGATTTGAAGTGGCCCTCGATCGTCTTGTCTCTCAAAATATACTATATGTGGCCCTCCACACAGTATGGGTTAATCAAGCAAGTTCAATTTGCATTTTTCCCCCTTCACCTAACGATGACAGCACTATCATACAGTTTGTACAGGAACCAAGTAGGAACAGCACATGTGCAGAACTCATGTGCAGAGCTAATGTTTTCAATTCAGATGGTAAACAAGATATTTCGAGTACATTTGTATGTGATTTTTTTTTTTTTTTTTTTTTTTTTATAACCCATACGATGTGAGAAGCACCCATGGCCCCCGGCCATTTTCATATGATCTAATCTGGCCCCCATTCAAAAAGGTTTGGAGACCCCTGCTCCAGAGAGAGACGGGGGGAAAGGGGGAAAGCCCCCCCCCCCCCCCCCCCCCCCATTGCCCATTGGTCTGAGCAGTAGAAATTAGTCTCTCTCTGTCACACACACACACACACACACACACACACACACACACACACACACACACACACACACGCACGCACACAAACACACACACAAATCTAGATTCAGATTACACAAGCACAAACCTTATTAATTCTTGTTGGATGTGCTGAACTAAATGTAGAAGCATCTGATTGTATCTCAATGGTTAGTAACCATTGAGATACAATCAGATATCAGGGCACATAGCCAAGGTGGCCTTAGGGATCTCAGGGCATCACGGCCAGTGGGCGGGGCCTCTGTGTAATTCCCACCCTGATGGTTAGTGTCCCTATCTACTGTTGGCCAGACAGTGGGGAGTCAGCACGCCTTCGTCTCTGCGCAGAGCCGAGTCCGCGCCGCGCGTCAGAATGGCCGCCGCTGCTGCATTACGCGCACTCGTTCTCTCAGTGCCTCCTCCTCCACACAGTGCCTCCTCCACACAGTGCCTCATTCATACAGTGCCTCCTCCACACAGTGCCTCATCCACACAGTGCCTCCTCCACACAGTGCTTCCTCCACACAGTGCCTCATCCACACAGTGCCTCCTCCACACAGTGCTTCCTCCACACAGTGCCTCATCCACACAGTGCCTCCTCCACACAGTGCCTCCTCCACACAGTGCCTCTTCCACACAGTGCCTCCTGCACACAGTGCCTCCTCCTCCACACAGTGCCTCCTCCTCCACACAGTGCCTCCTCCTCCACACAGTGCCTCCTCCACACAGTGCCTCCTCCTCCACACAGTGCCTCCTCCTAAAACACAGTGCCTCCTCCTCCACACAGTGCCTCCTCCTGCACACAGTGCCTCCTCCTCCACACAGTGCCTCCTCCACACAGTGCCTCCTCCTCCACACAGTGCCTCCTCCTCCACACAGTGCCTCCTCCACACAGTGCCTCCTCCACACAGTGCCTCCTGCACACAGTGCCTCCTCCTCCACACAGTGCCTCCTCCACACAGTGCCTCTTCCACACAGTGCCTCCTGCACACAGTGCCTCCTCCTCCACACAGTGCCTCCTGCACACAGTGCCTCCTCCTCCACACAGTGCCTCCTCCTCCACACAGTGCCTCCTCCTCCACACAGTGCCTCCTCCACACAGTGCCTCCTCCACACAGTGCCTCTTCCACACAGTGCCTCCTCCACACAGTGCCTCCTCCTCCACACAGTAACTCCTCCACACAGTGCCTCCTCCTCCACACAGTGTCTCCTCCACACAGTGCCTCCTCCACACAGTGCCTCCTCCTCCACACAGTGCCTCCTTCACACAGTGCCTCCTCCACACAGTGCCTCCTCCACACTGAAGCCTCCTTTCCTGCCATTTTATCGGACTATAAATATTGGATAGTGAGCAGGCATTCCCGTAAATCGACCACACAAGATAGATAAGTGGGCATTACTTCCCGCCAGGGGTTGTAGTAAATTTTGCTGGACAGCAGCAGCGGTTAAAATGGAAGCTACTCTCTTATGCATGGCGGAGAATTGAAATGTTTGATTTTTATTTGTGACTGCGGTTTGTGTGTGTATGTGTATGTGTGTGTGAGAGAGAGAGAGAGAGAGAGAGAGAGGTGAGAAGTGTATTTGTGGTGATGGGAGAGGCTTAGGGTGACAAAGTGATGTCACTTCCACCCCTCCCCATTTCTGACAACCCAGTCGTGGCAAAAGTCGCCTGAATGTTTAACGAGTTTCCGTTCAGAAACAGAATCTTCCCATTTACCTCGGTGGTACAGTAAACTGTGCCACGCCCCGCTCTCCGACAACCGTTACATAATTTCCACAATATCATCACTATCTTATAAGAGCACTCCTCCGGTATATGTTTATGTGTATGTAGTGAAGTAGCGGGGGGCTATAATAGCGTCAGCCTATAGCACCATGACTACGCGGCAGCTCCTTTGCCCAGCAGGCGCCAAAGCGAAGCAGGCGACGATCAACTCCAAAGCACACATCTCACGCACCAGTGCGGGAAACGCAGCGCTATTTGATATTTGATATACATCTGCGATATATCACAAGCGCTGGCGCGCAAAACAGGAGTTAACATACAGAAAAAAAACACATTCTGCGTGAATTATTGATGGGTTTCGGAAGCCGGGGTTCTCTTTTATCAGCGCCGGTGCTCTCTGCCATTGAACCCTATGGAAACATGCCAGGGATTTGAGAAGCAGGATCACAGCATCCAACAGGAACACTGCTTTTTATACTCCCACTTCAAAGCCACCGTATACAGGAGCAAAATGCCTTCACGGTAATATTAAAGGAACACTCTGCCCATTTTCAACCAGCTTTGTATCATTAGAACATCAGTAGTATATGAGAAAACTGTAAACTGTTTTGAAGTCTGTCATTTAATTTGACAGTTGAGTGTTAAAGTGTGGACCAGTGACATCACTGGTCCACACTAACTCAAATTAATAACTCATTAACTCAAATCAACTCTCAATAACTGTCAAACTAGATGAATGATGACTAGTTTGACAGTTATTGAGAGTTGATTTGAGTTAATGAGTTATTAATTTGAGTTAGTGTGGACCAGTGATGTCACTGGTCCACACTTTAACACTCAATAACTGTCAAATTAAATGACAGACTTCAAAACCGTTTACAGTTTTCTGATATACTACTGATGTTCTAATGATACAAAGCTGGTTGAAAATGGGCGGAGTGTTCCTTTAAGGAATGAAATGCCAAATCTGCTTTTGATTACGTATTAGGTTTCCTTCTAAGCGTTAACCGACAATACTGCGTATGTTTCTTTATTATGATAATATTTGAGGTCACATGCAGTTCATTAACAATAATAGTGTATATTCAGGGTGTTGTCTTGGATCGTTACTGTACATATGACCGTATTCCTGTACACTCCTGTTCCAGCGACCCCGCAGTGCTTGTGCCTGCAGCGAGTGTTGTATGATTCTCCATGGTTTCAATAGCCTGGGGGAATAATGGGTGGCCTGTTAGGTGAAGAAGAGGAGCACAGATAATCACACAGAGGGAAACAGCCCAGTCGAGGGCGTTTCTTCTACACGCGCAGGATTACAATAACACCCCGGGGGAGCTCCTTAGCGGGGCAAACGCACACGCGGCCCGCGCCCGACACGCTGACGGCGACATGCGCGGATGTACGCAAAGACACGGGGGGGCAAACACACACACATGCACGCTCACACACACATTCGCCAACGGAGAACAAAAAGATGAATACTGGGATCTTCGCTCTTTCTCCAGCGCTCGTAGCGTGGTAAAAAACCACCCCGTGATCTCACATCCTGTTTCACTCTGCGTATCAGTCTGGACTAGTGATGTCACGGTACCAATAATTCAGTAGTCGGTACCGGTACTAGTGAATTTCCACGGTACTCGGTACCAATTTCGGTACCACGGTAAAAAAAAACAGATATTTCTTCAACATATTCTCCTTTATTAAATGCAACCATTTCCAATGAACAAATGGCATGTAGCCTTCGACTTTAAAACAAAACAATGTGCTTCTGCTTACTTCTTACATTCAATTCTGTATGGCAGTGAGTGCAGACAGTGCAACACCAGTGGCATGTAGCCCTCAAGTATTGTTTATTGGGAAAAAAAAAAAAGAATCGATACCCTCGGTACCATGCAAAAACAGGTACCGAGGTACCGAAAACAATGTAGTACCCGACTAAGTACCGAAGTACCGAAAACAATGTAGTACCCGACTAAGTACCGAACTACCGAAAACCGTGACAACACTAGTCTGGACTTCCAGCCGGTCACGTCCATTTCAGTGGGCGGGAGTACTTGCCTTGACAGGCAACTCCTTCAGCCAATCAGCGTTGATCGATCCCGCTGGTGCATTACTCCTGTTGTTGTTTAGTTGTTGTTATTGCGTCTATTTCTGCAATAACCTGCACTTATGGCTGTTTACTCTACTAACGCTGACATTACTGCTCGTTGCTTCGGGGGGGCCACCATTACTGTTCTGCCAGCGGCCGCCCTGATTGGCCCTGATTTCTGGAAATGGCCGGGGGCAGGTGGACGTCCAGACTGATCCGTGCAGTGAAACAGAATGTGAAGTCATGTGATCAGGATGCTTTCAGCAGGCTAGTTGCCCTCCCTGTTGCGCTCTCTCTCTCTCTCTCTCTCTCTCTCTCTCTCTCTGTCTCTCTCTCTCTCTCTCTCTCTGTCTCTCTCTCTCTCACTCTCTCTGTCTGTCTCTCTCTCTCTCTCTCTCTCTCTCTCTCTCCCCATCTCTGTTTCTCACCCCGGCCCCTCTCTGTCGCCGCCCTCCTGTCTATCCATCCGTCGGTCCGTCTCATTTCTCAGTCTGACTTGTCTGTCCGTCTGTCAGCAGACATCACACTGTGCTCTCCATTCGCTCACACAGAGTCCATCAGTATGTGAAGCTGAACTCCACTCTCAGAGACAGATGGATGTCCCTCTCTAACCGCTCCTCTCCTCTCCTCCGCTCAAGGTTAGACACGAAAAAGGACAACAACAGGCATTAAGCATGGTTAAAAAAAAAACAAGGTACAAAAAGTGATTTGCATTCTGGTGACTATATATAGAACTGAATGGGATATTTGTTAACTAATTATAAAAAAAAATGCTGTAGTGAAAGAACAAGTAAGGGCCTGTGTCCACCTAGCGTCTTTTCATCGGCTCCGGCGTCTATTTTCAGTTGTTTCCAATGGGGGGGAGAGCGTATGCGGGCGCACACGGACGTCTAGAGAAAGTGCGCAGCGCACAGCGTCTATTTTCAGAGCGCTCCGGTGTTTTTGTGCGCCCGACTCCCGGCGCTTCCAGCTGAAAATATTTTAACTTTTCAGAAAGACGCTGGTGTCGGGTGCTGCTTTTCAGGCAACTAATCATAATGGAGAAACTATCGCAACAGAGACAGAAAGGCTGAATTGTGGGAGCAGATTGGCTAGACACTTAATATTTCTGGTGAGTGTTGAGCTAAATCACTGTATGTGTGTTGTTTGCTAATGTTAGCTGTCAGCTATCAAGCTACTACCGCACTGAACTAACGTCAGTTTCAGACTGCTTCTTTGTTATATTGTGCGCTGAGATCAGCGCTCCCCAGCGTACTTCCAGCGTTTAGCGGTCGGAAAAAGACGCCAGATGGACACACGGCCTTAGTAATGAAACATGCAGACTATGTACTTCAACAAAGTTATAGTAAGAAAATAATTTCCTGTTTCAAACAACCTTTGTGGCCTTCGAGTATAGATTTTGTGAGTTTACTAGGTGCACCTGAATGCACCACGAAGAGCCCGTCGGCGGCGCCTGCAGACACTCAATCGATTTTCAAGTGGAGACAGATAGTGCGACGTCGCCTCCTCCGCAGCCGAGGTGAGCAGCTCTCTTGGTGTGCATGATGCCATGAACAATACATCTGCTGTAGCTGGATTGTGGTCGGGGGGGGGGGGGGAGGAAACAGTGGAACAGTAGGCGTATACACGCTATGCAGTGCCAGGAACAGGTTGTCATAACCAGATGACGGGAGAAACACGGGAGAATTGTGCCCCCCCCCCCCCCCCCCCCCCCTTCCGGGAGGAAACCGGGAGTGTGCAAGGAAAATCTCCCGGGAGAATCACACACGCGCACACACACACACACACACACACACACACACACACACACACACACACACACACACACACACACACAAAACACAGGGGTAACGACATGCATAGCCAGCAGCATCCAAACACCCCTCTCTTTCCCATTATCGCACTGCGTCTACACATTAGCACCAGCCCATTCCCATATCCCCACGCAGCAACACACTGAGAGAGAGGAGCATGTTTGTTTGGAGGCAGTGAGAGGACCAGACCTAAACTCTGCTCTGCACCTGCAGGCTGACCGCAGGACTCACACGCACATGCAACAAAAACACAGGTGCACGCACACACACACACACACACACACACACACACACACACACACACACACACACACACACACACGCGCGCGCACACACACACACACACACACACACACACACAGTCCTGAGGGCAGCGGCCCAACAGTCTGCTGTGTCTGTGCCAGCTCTGGCCGCCCATCCATTACATTTGCCATTCATAAATGGAAATATATTCCTGCTTTCCACCTGAATTTATTCCAAAGCAAATTTGATAAGAGTCATTCACATGTTGATTCACATGCTGCCAGCCAGCTTTCTACAAGGCGCGAGCGACACCATTGTTTTCCCCCTAACCAAGCCGTCTAAATATAAACAGCAGGGAGCTAACGCTAACACAGATTGCCTTTTTTGCTCCTCTAAATAACGGCAAGCTTCCAATCAGAGTGACAAAGTGCGGATACTAGTGCAGTGAGTGGGTTTGACTGTGCATCTATATGACACTGTGTGTGTGTGTGTGTGTGTGTGTGTGTGTGTGTGTGTGTGTGTGTGTGTGTGTGTGTGTGTGTGTGTGTGTGTGTGTGTGCCAGGGGCGTATGCAGAAATTGAATTATAGGTGGGCCTGGATCAAATTGGGTGGGAAGGGGTGCAGATGCCCGGCCGACCATCATTTCAAGTAGAATGATACCACCCAAGCAAGAATATTTCAAGTGTTTCAAGTGCTTTACTGAAATATTTGGACCATATAATGATAATACAATTATCTCAACCTTAAAAGGTTACATATAGGTGCCAAATGTTGCATACATGAATGCTTATACTTGTGTGTATACTGTTACTTTATACAGAAATTAGAACCACTGATCCATATACTGCTGTGAGTTTAAAAAATAACAACACTGAGGCTGCTTCAAGTTTGAACAAGACGCCCTCTGGTTTATTTATCCACAGAGAGAACAAAATTCCTAGATGTCATGAAGTTGTCATGCATTAGACTCTGGAGATGATGTGCCCTGCGTTTTTACAAAAGTAACAAAACCATTGGCTAGCAATGCAGCAGCAAGTTTGCCTCTAGAAAACAACCAATTTAAAAAAAAAAAAAAAAAAAAAAAAAAAAAAAAATTTTTGGGTGGGCCAGGGCAAGAAGTGGGTGGGCGTGTGCCTACCCAGGCCCACCCGTAGATACGCCCCTGGTGTGTGCACACGTGCATGCGTGTGTGTGTTTGTGTGCATGTGTGTGTGCATGCATGCATGCATGTGTGTGTGTGTGTGTGTGCGTGCGTGCATGCGTGTGTGTGTGTGTGTGTGTGTGCATGTGCATGCGTGTGTTTGTGTGTGTGTGTGTGTGTGCACGTGCATGCATGTCAGAGTCCTGCGCGGGTCTGATTTTCAAGACCCGGTTCCGCCCGGCCCCGCGACGTGCAGTACCGACCCCGCTCCGCGAACCCGCACATATGATCAATCAGTACCGCAACCCACCCCGCCCCGCAGACATGAGACCCGCCCCCCGACCCGGAACCGCATATATATAATAACCGTTAATCTGCAGTGCAAACATTTTGTAGTGAACCTAATGAAACTGCCACCGTTTCACACGAGAGGCGAACAGCAGTCTTTCTGGCCGAGACTCGTCAGCTGATGTACGTTAATTAGCTTTTAGCAGCTGCTAGCTCACTAACCAGGTGGATAGCTCTGCTATCAGACACACAGACAGTTACAGCAAGCAAAGTGACTTACCAGCTATTTCCAATATGTCCGGTATAATCCATACTGCCTTTATGATTGCTGTTGGAGGAACGTAAATCCACGTTGGGATGAGACCTCTCCACTTTCACGCTATCCATCCATGACATGTTCTTGCCTGTTGCTATGAAAACAGCCAGTGTGTATGTTTGACTGGAAGCTAACGTTAGCCTACTATATTATCTGTCCGACTCGTATTGTCTCCAATCAATCACCTTGACCGCAGCTGAGTTTTGAATGTTTTGTGCAGTCCATATAGCGTCACACATTGCACAGTATGCGCATACTTGAAACGATGCCGGTTATGTAAACAAACTGCGAAAACGTGCATCAGAAACTTTTCTCCTGTTCGAGTCAGACCAGCTGCCAGACACCCCCCCTGCCAGACACACCCCCCCCTGCCAGACACACCCCCTGCCTCCATCTGAGTGCAACAGAAAAACATACAAGGCTCATACGTTGTCGTTGTTCCACCCGCCGCCCGTCCGCATTTATTAATTTTTACCCGCCGCCCGACCCACCAATTTACAGAAGTGTATTTTATACCCGCCCCCCGCGTTTTTTTGCGGGTACCCGGCGGGGCCCCGCGGAACCCCGACCCGGTGCAGGACTCTGATGCATGTGTGTGTGTGTGTGTGTGTGTGTGCACGTGCATGTGTGTGTGTGTGTGTGTGTGCATGTGTGTGCATGCATGCATGTGTGTGTGTGTGCACACATGTGTGTGTGTGTGTGTGTGTGTGTGTGTGTGTGTGTGTGTGTGTGTGCGCGTGCATGCATGCATGCCTGCGTGTGTGTGTGTGTGTGTGTGTGTGTGTGTCTGAGTGTAGTTTGTGTGTACAGTATGTTAGCAGGTTGGAAAGATGGTTGTCTTGAGGGTAAACACCTCATACCTGCAATTGTGAAGAACTCCCGGTGGAATTGTGGAGAGGATCTGACGCCAGCACGGTGGTGTTTGATTCTGCATGTTTGATAGCTACAGCGACGCTCTTTCCTCTACACAGTGCACATCACACACAGTGCACATCACACACAGTGCACATCACACACACAGTGCACATCACACACACACACACACACACACACACACACACACACACACACACACACACACACACACACACACACACACACACGCACACACACACACACACACACACACACACATTCCTCTACACCAGGGGTGCCCAACCTTTTTTGACCCAAGATCTACTTTTCAAGTAGCCAGCCTCCCGAGATCTACCAGTCCAGTTTCAACATCGCAAACGCACACACATCGTTTCCAGCCTGCAGTAACTAACCTCACAACACTTTCACGTTGTCCCACAACCACTTGACATTAGGGCTGTGAATCTTCACTGGCCTCACGATTCGATTCGATTACGATTCAGAGGGCTACGATTCGATTCGATTACGATTATTGATGCATCTTAAATCGATGCATCACTTTTTTTCCCCAATACATGATTTATTTTTTCTCACTTTCCTTTTTCTCACTGTGTTGCTACTTTTAAAATAAAAGTGCATTTGGAATTGCATTGTATTATGATCCATAATTAAAATAAACAACTGCATGTACTTCCATTATATTTTTATTTGATTATTTAATTTATTTTTTATTTATTTTTATAATCGATTTTTGACGCGATCGACCTGGGGTCAGTCCGCGGTCGACCTGTAGACCGCGATCGACTGGTTGGGCACCCCTGCTCTACACAATGCACATCACAAACAGTGCACATCACACACAGTGCACATCACACACACACACACACACACACACACACGCACACACACACACACACACACACACACACACACACTCATTCCTCTACACAGTGTACATCACACACACAGTGCACGTCACACACAGGGAAAACACATTGCTTTGTGTGGAAACACAGACGTGGGGAACACATGCACCAAGTCGACTGCGTGGAGAGAGACGTGAAAATAAACGCCAGGCCAGCTGCCCATTTCACCAACAGCATGCACGGACAGTTCTGCCTCAAATCACCATCTCTCCAACGTGGAGCTGTCCACTCCCATATTTGATACCCAATAGCAAAAAAAAATAAAAATAAAATCAAAGAAGACACCCAACCAGAACCCAGCACTTCGATAAGCACGGCTGTGTGTCTTTACAATGTCACACCAGATACAGTACAACGGCGAGTGGAGTCTCTCTGCCAAACGCGACCCTACGATTTGCACCATAGACGCTAGGCTAAGTAGCCAACAAGTGCAGGACATTGACCTGCATTTGCAGACGGGTCGTGGACCGCTAATCCATAAAAAGGATCTTGTCAGCGGGACGATGCGATGCCAGTAGCCTGCCGGCCTGGCTGTGGAGACGGCCAAGACCCTGGAAGGCAGTCTGGCTGGTGGGACAGTATGGCCAGAGAAGAGACCATCTGCTGGGGAGAGATGTGTCTGTGGATCCACACACACGGCCCCCTTTGGCAACAGCCATTTGAGAGGGCTTCTCAAGGACTACAGCGGGTGAACGAGCACAGACACACAGGCTGCCCGTGCAAAATGAATGCAATGTAGCGGAAACTATATCATCTGTTTTCTACTGTATAGTCAGTAGACACACACACACACACACACACACACACACGCACACATACACACACACAATTTCCAGTGCACTGCTAGTGCATTCTTACATATTTTAAATATTGATACGGTTTTGTGTATTGAAGAATATTTGGTAGTCAAAAATCAACATTTTCTGAAAACTCAAGTCAACATGCATAACGGTAGGAATCAAACAGAAACACAGATGTGTACGTGAACATATGTGTGTGTGTACTGTCTTGCACACACACACACACACACGCGCGCACACACACACACACGCGCGCACACACACACACACACACACACACACACACAAATGCAGCAAGAAAGGTCTGCCTGTGCTGCAGCCTCAAGCCCGGCTTAGCTTATCCTCTTTTGAATGTTCCTCCTCTCCCCCCACTTCAAAGTGTTGAGTCAATAAAACGCTACTTTAGTCAGTAAAGCACAACTCAAAGTGAAACACAATTTTCATATTTGAATGAATATGAAAAACGATGTTTTCCTAAAAGAGTTTCAAACCACTTTGAGAGAGAACAACAGAACAACATGGCCTTCTCTGGTCTGCCAGTCTGTCGGTCCCATTGGTCCGTCCCCAAAATGTAATTTATTTTCATCATCTAATATCTACTCCCATTGTCATGCATGCTGCTGGGCTTGTGGGACTCGGGGGAGAGTTTACTTACTATTGATCGGTTATGTCATTTAAGCCCCTCCGCCTTCCCTGATTGTCTGTATTGATCCTGAAGTAGCACTGAGATGTTTGATTGTCTATATCCGTTGATCCGAAAATCTAATTTGCATGAGCGACAGGGCGTCAGATTCAGGAGAGCGAGGCACATCGAAATGTGCGATGGCTCATCTTCCTCAGGAGTGTCCTATTGAGCGGTGATGATGATGTCATTGGACTCCTCCCTTTTTTCTCCAAATTGGCTGGTTTTTGAACCACGATGGCTGTTGAGTTGCATTGATAAGACTCATCAGTCTAAAGCTGCGTTCACACCGACCTATTCAAGTTTTTCGCTGGCGTCGAGTTTACATACAAAGTCAATGCAAACGAGCGATTGAGCGAATATTCGCCCGGGAGAAAAATCGCTGGGCGTCCGAGCGACAGAGACAGAGCGATAGGGAGAAAATACGCTCGTCGCTCGAGATGAAATATCCCAACTCGAGCGAAATTACGCTGGCATCAGTCGCTCGCTGTTCAACGCTGATTGGCTGCCGTGTTGAGAGTGAGTCAAGGATCACACTGGCTTGGAACAAACCGCTGGTTTATTGTGTGGCAACAAACCGCATTGACAGGCTGACAGCTGACATGAAGTGAAGTCTGTACTACCGGTATAGAACTCACGTTAGGAGCACGCTGATAGGCTTAGCTTGTAAACAGCTACGGTGGCTCGTAGTGGACAAACATCATGACATTGCGTAACGTTATAGCCCCCAGATGTCCGTCAATTCGTGTGCCTGTTGACGAGCGATTTAATCACAGCGACAGAGCGATTCCAAAGGGTTGAATCAAGCGACAGAGCGAATAATAAATATCTCGGTGTGAACACAGCTTAAGGAGAGCGTTTGCTATCTCTTCGCTATGTCATCTGAGCCTCCTTTCCCTCTTTCCTGGTTGTGTTTTTTTCAGTCCATGCCAGATTTTTTAACACGCATTTTGCTGCTTTAAGTCACATTGACATCAGAGCCGTGTAGATAGAAGAGTCCCGACATCTCCATTCACTCCAATGGACCAGTTTTTTACTCTCAAGAGTTCCAGGAAGTAAGGTCCTGGATTAAGCAGCACTGTCGAGTTGCAGCAAAATAGACAGTTTGTGTTGTACTCTGAAAGGGTTTTTTCCCCCCTTGAATCAAAGTGTACATTATCAGCTTTATTTTAGCATGCAAACGTAGCGCGAGACCCATTCCTGGCTGTTCATTGGCTAATGAGTCTCGCATTTTGGTCCTCCGCTGACGCCACTCTCTCTCTAGAGGACACTAATTGACATGAGTGACTGATTGGTGATATCATTTAGGCCCTTCCCCCTTCCAAGTGTGGAAAACGCACTTGATTTGAGAGTTTCCTGTCGAAGCGATCATTAATTAGAATTTGCGACTGTGCTAATACAAGGGCCAAGCAATGTGCACAATAGCCCATTAGCAGCAACGTAATAATGGGGGGAAAGAAGTCTCTCCAGTACATGTTTTACCAAGTCCCATATAACGAACACTGTCTGCTTCGCAGGCCTACTGCATGACTTTAGAGTGGCTGCATGGTATTTATTTTGCATAGAGGGCTCCCTCACCTATTCTCCTTCCATGCGACAACTACAAGTAGCATTTCTTTGATGTAACTCAACCCCCTCATTCCTAAAGTCATCATGTGGGAACACTTTCAGAGGAGAGAGGAGGCTGCATAGATACAGTAGGGGCTTGTGCACAGGCTCAGTACACAGGCAGCCTGAGGGTGGAGCTGTGGCATCATATCTAAGATGAAACGATCAAACTCAAAATTAGACAATCTGCCAAATTGTGATTTTAATGTGTTCTGTGTGTGTGCGTGTGTGTGTGTGTGCGTGTGTGTGTGTGTGTGTGTGTGTGCGTGTGTGTTGCTCTCAGGGAAGACGGCAGGAAGTTTCCCTGTTGCATATGGATCTCTCATGATGAATACTAATATAATGTTTTGCTTGGAAGGATAAGGGATCTTTTTAATCAGCTGCTGTGAGGCTGCTGCAACTTCACATTCAGGGTGTTGGACTGGGTGTTATGTCACACACAGTCTCCCTGCAGCGGGAGAGAGAGGAGGCTTGCGGGGAGAGAGTCTGGCTGGTAATAGCTGCACTGTGGACTAGCGAGGAGAAAGGCTCTGTTTAATACCTTTACAGCCATCCACCAAAAAGTACCATGCAGGCCGGCTTCATTGCACAATCCGCATCAATCGTTTTCAGCGTGTAGCAACGAGCTAGTGGCTAGCGCTGCTGCTGTTGTTATTGTCTCAAAGTGGCGCGGGCATTTGAGATCGGCAGATTCGACACGCCCAGCAACAGAAGCATTTGAGATCCACAGATTCAACGCGGAGGGAGCGGAAAAGGGAAATCCTTGTATGGTCGCAGCCGGTCAGTCAGAGCGGGTCGGAGCCAATCGCAGAGCTTGCAGGGAGCGGAATGGGATTTCCATCCGGCACCGACTGAAATGGTCGGGAGAGCTACCTGTAAGTCCACCATGCTGCTTCAAGCCAGTCAGACTACTGTATGGCACACATACAAACCTAGTCACAAACCATTTTAATTCTCAAGCGTGGTATCAGCTTTCCCTTTAACGCCACGAAACAGTTGATTCTCTCATGCATCTTCTGCATAACCAGGGGTTAAATTGGAATTTGTTTGTGGGGGGGCTCTGGGAGGGGGGCTCATACAGTCATACTTATGCTTGCTAGCTTGCATGGCAGTCTAACTCGAATGAGAGCTAGCTTAGTTACATCGCTGATGTCATCACAATTGCACGAGTGACATCACTGATGACATCACTGGTGACATCCCTGGTGACATCACAATTGCTATTTTCAGCTTCACTGAGATCCAAAATGGCTTCAAGATCAGAGAAAGCTCTCTAACTGTCTCCTGTGACATCTTTCAAAATCATGTCCTGCCGCCGTGTGGCCACAGCTCCTGCAAAGCCTGTCTGCAGAGCTGGTGAGACGAGCACACGAGTGTCCACTTTGTTAAGGACATATCTTCACAGAGTGAACCTGTAACTCGTTGTTAAAGAACCTGTGTGAGGCTTTGTTACTGGGGAGAGAGATCAGAGAGCTTCAGCAGGATCTGAGCTTCTCTGCAGTCTGCACTCAGAGGAGGATCTCCTCCTGCCCTGTCTGTCGTGACAGCTTTCAAACATTTCCCTCATGTGGCCACAGCTTGTGCAAAGCCCGTCTGCAGAGCTGGTGGACACCACAGAGATGAGTGAACCACTTCGTAACGTGGGCGTTGAAGAAACCTGTGTGATGTTTTCTTAGTGGAGAGAGCTACTAAAACACAAATGTACACCTTCTCACACACCTTCACGGACAGGCTGTTTTCCTTACTTCGAGCACTGGGGATGAATCAGAATCAGAATAAACTGTATTGAGTAAAAATACAATTTTGGGGTAATTGAGTAAAGTCAGTGAAGACTACTGACTGAGATGACTACTGGGATGATGACTACTTTAACTCGTCTTGGTAAATTATACGGGAACCCAGCATTGGCAGTGACACCCCAATTAGGGGATACTTGCCTCCGTCGGAATGTTCATCGTGAAGACTCATAACTCGTCTTGGTATCAACGCTCTCTATTGGCAGTGTCAATTTCAACAAGCATGAAAAAAGTGGTATTTTGATCACGGCTACTTCTTCCGTAATGAGTTACAGCAAGATCAGATGCCCCCATTGCCTCCTAGTGTCACTTAAGAGGGAAGGAAAAAGCGTTGGGAGCAAAATTCTTGTCGTGCTGATGGCCAAACAGCCGCTAACGAGCCTAGCCTGGTCTGCTCTCTCTTAATTGCTGTAACCACTCTTTTAATCAGTGTCGTTTAATGAATGGCTTCACAGTCGTTTGGCTCAAGCGTTGTTGCCCTTGACGGTGTCTTAAGTAGCCAGAGCGCGTCATAAGTGTGAGATACACTCTGTGAGTGTTAAGGTCAAACTGTAAGAGGCCACCGTGAACTTCACGTCTGAGAGATATGAATCAATATTTTGAATACATTAAATCGAAATCGATATAAATATCAATAATATATGTAAATTGCTGTAAATTAACAAGCCTGCAACACCATGTTCAATGCCATACATACTGTATGGTATTCTGGATGAAAAACCACTTCTAATTGTATTATAATGTATTATAATATAGCCTTATGTACACTTTTTGATTGAATAGCTTAGCTTAAATACATTATTTTATTTTTGCATTATAAGTTGTTCTCTTCAACTTACTTAATGTTGTATTTTGTCCTCTTTGTCCCCTTTTCTCTTCTCCACACCCCTTCGTTTTTACCCGCAAATATTCTGTCATAAATGTTCTCCTCCTTTACAGTCAATTACCATCAACATTTCATTCCTTCGCCATCCCCACCGCCCACTGTCCCCGAGCACCTCTCACCTCGGACCACGATGGTGGTGGACTTCTTGGCCGGGTTGCCCACGTTGTTGCTGGCCACGCAGCTGTAGACCCCCGCCTCGTCGGAGGTGATGGCCGGCAGTGTGAGCGTGCCTCCCTTCACCACGTTCCTCTGCGGCAGGCTGTCGTTGCTGCTGACCCAGTTGAGTATGGGGGTGGGCTCTCCGCCTGTGGTGATGCACACCAGGGATACGGTCTGGCCAGGGTTCACCACGATGGGGTCCTCCACCAGCAGCTTGATGGATGGCGAGGCTGTGGAGGTGGAGAGGATTAGGAGACCATGAAAGCTCAGCAGTGGATTGTGATCCTTGGATGGATTATGACCGCTACAGGATCTCCTTTGAGGAATCTACTGTAGAGGCAAACATTGCAAGTTAGATTAGCCTATAAATATTATGATATCTGACTTTACTGTATGTGATGTGATTTTTTTTTTATGTTTGTGTATGTGTGTGTATCTGTCAAATTTTTAAGTCATTAAAATACTCTGGGAGCTGCAAATCAGTGTGCGGATTTTCTACTTCTTTTTCACTATCTGTCAAATAAACATTGAAATGACTGTAAATGAAATGAATTCTGTCGAGGACAATTTGTAATTTTCCATGCATCTATCCCACGTGTCTGTTTATGAATGCAACTTTAGAAATCTACTGTAGCACTAACGTGTTTTCACTTGAGACACCAACACAATTAGCATGCGTGGAAGTCAACGACAACTGTCTACTACAGTATAGATGACCTGTCTTATTGGTGAGTCTGAAGATGACACTGCGGTCGGGGATGCCGCAGACGTTCCTGACAGAAGCGATGCAGCTGTAGTTGGCGTAGTCCTGAGGCCGCAGGTTCTTCAGCTTCAAGATCTTTGTCTCCCCCTGCAGCTCAGATCAAACCAACACTGGTGTGCAAATGTGTGCAAAAACATTTCACATAATCAAGTCAAGAAAAAAACACACAAATGTGAAAAAAGACTGGGTCTGGGTACTGGGAAAAAGGCCAAACCATTCTAAAGTGTCAAAGAGATGAATATTGCGTTTTAATGGAGCCAAATTATGAAGAAAAAAACATGCTCTTCTAAAGGTAGCAGACTTCAAAGATATTACTGTAAATTCACTATGAAAAACGTTGCAATGCTGGAATTTTCCAAGGAGATTAATGTCGTTCTTGTTTAATACCGACGCGTGGATTAACCCTGCAGTCAATGGGCCTATGTGGAAGGGCACACTAGGGGGTCCCCTTTGCAGAAAGGGCCCTTTCACTGAGAATGTGAGTTTGACTCCATCTTGGCCCGGCAGACCTAAGCCCCGCCCAGAGTGCTGCGATGTGGGGATGTGAGCCTTTGATCTGACTGACTCCTCCTCCTCGGCGGGGGGGGGGGGGGGGGGGGGGATTAAAACATGAGTCAGCCACCCGCCAGTCCTCACAACATGGCAATCTCTCCTTCCTCTCATTGTCTTTCATATCCAATGAGGCTCATGGATCACTTAATTGTTGTGTTTGATTAGGAATGGACCCCCACACACCCCACTTCCTTTGCTGCGCAGTCACCTCCTCATCTCCGCATCTGACAGAAGATCCAGAAGATGAGGTCTGGTGGTATTCACAGTCACCTCCTCATCTCCGCATCTGACAGTGATCAGAAGATGAGGTCTGGTGGTATTCACAGTCACCTCCTCATCTCCGCATCTGACAGTGATCAGAAGATGAGGTCTGGTGGTATTCACAGTCACCTCCTCATCTCCGCATCTGACAGTGATCAGAAGATGAGGTCTGGTGGTGGTATTCACGGCGTGAGCTCCGCTCACAGCAGATTGGAATGAGAATCTTTCAGCGATGTGACGGGGCAGAGAGAGAGAGCGATGGAAGGGACGAACGAGCACACGACTACACAGAATTGGACCGAGGGCTTGACGGACATATTGATGGAGAGATTGAGCAGCGGCTTGGGGAATGGGACTGTGGCTGTCGGTGAGGAATACGACCGTAAGATGGAGTGTGAGAGCGAGGAGGAGACTGTGAAGAAGAATGTGGTGGAAGAAAAATGTCACGATAAGTGTGTCGAGAGCTCCTCTTGCTAGCAGGCCTGGGTACCTCCTCCAATAACCCAGAGACAGCCTGCTTCAAAAGAACCTCGCACCACCAAGGAAACATCACACCCCCTTTTCTCGTCACAAAACGGGCAAAACACATCGGCTGCTATTAAGAGACGAGCGAGCGAAATGGCTCCATTATAGCCCCGTGATTATGCTGCTTTTATGCTGGCACTCTGCAGGGAAATGATGGGGAGAGAGAGAGTAACAGACAGCAGAAAGGACCGGGCTCCTACAGTACGCGTAGCTCTGGGTCGCGCTTAATTATCAACCTGTTTCTGCATGCACTGCGTTTGAAATGCCACCTCTGCATTTTCAGCTTTGGGCCTGTGGAAACATTTGGTATGCCGAGGAGGGAGGAGGGAGGAGGGAGGAGGGAGGAGGGAGGAGGGAGGAGAGAGGAGAGAGGAGGGAGGAGGGAGGACAGAGGAGAGAGGAGGGAGGAGGGAGGAGGGAGGAGGGAGGAGGGAGGAGGGAGGAGAGAGGAGGGAGGAGAGAGTAGGGAGGAGGGAGGAGGGAAGAGGGAGGAGAGAGGAGAGAGGAGGGAGGAGGGAGGAGAGAGGAGGGAGGAGGGAGGAGAGAGGAGGGAGGAGAGAGGAGAGAGGAGGGAGGAGAGAGTAGGGAGGAGGGAGGAGGGAAGAGGGAGGAGAGAGGAGAGAGGAGGGAGGAGGGAGGAGGGAGGAGGAGAGTAGGGAGGAGGGAGGAGAGAGGAGAGAGGAGGGAGGAGGGAGGAGGGAGGAGAGAGGAGGGAGGAGGGAGGAGAGAGGAGAGAGGAGGGAGGAGGGAGGAGAGAGGAGGGAGGAGGGAGGAGGGAGGAGAGAGGAGGGAGGAGGGAGGAGAGAGGAGGGAGGAGAGAGGAGAGAGGAGGGAGGAGAGAGGAGGGAGGAGGGAGGAGGGAGGAGAGAGGAGGGAGGAGGGAGGAGAGAGGAGAGAGGAGGGAGGAGAGAGTAGGGAGGAGGGAGGAGGGAAGAGGGAGGAGAGAGGAGAGAGGAGGGAGGAGGGAGGAGGGAGGAGAGAGGAGGGAGGAGGGAGGAGGGAGGAGAGAGGAGGGAGGAGAGAGGAGAGAGGCGCAGGGAGGTTCAAGGGAAAGAAAGGGGAGGGGCTACAAAGAAGAATAAGGAAGACAAATGTGACTGGAGCCAATAGAGGCCTGACAAGACTCGACTGGACCCAGTGGAGTGAAGTTGGCTCGGGTGGAAATGTCTCATTTAATTGCCTGTGGTTGCCGTGGTCCTGAGTTCAAATAAGATTGCTGAAGAATACTGTTATTAGCCAGTTATGATGAACATATTATTCGTAATTCGGCCAGGATGTGGGTGGGGGGTTGGGCTCACACACAAAGCTAATCTCGGTTCGGGTTGGCGCACAAGTTTCCAGACGACCCAATTAAGATTCTGATAGAGAGCAGGATCAGCCTGCGAGGGAAGGAGCAAGGAGGTTTCTAAGAGCAGGATGGGGAAGGGGGGAGTGTCTTTTGAGGCACGTCTGGCAAGCTTCTCCAGGCTCCTCCATTAGTTCCCAGCCATCTTTCTCCATTTGGACGAGCATCACTTTAGCTTCCTTCTTTCTCTCTCCATTTCTCATGGCTCCTTTTCCACTCTGCCGCGTCTTTTTCTCGGCTTCTCATGGACCTCGAAATCTCTTTCTGTCCACCCCAATCAGCTCACACTTCAGATTCAATTCAAAATTAAAAAAAACTACGATTCCCTCGCTAGTGACAGAATGTTCATTCTAAATCAGTTCTTTGGAGGGTGCGTACTAACGCTTTTTTCTATAAGGTTTTTCAACGATCAAATTGCAAAGAAAACCCACGATTGAGTGAAGTGAATGTGAAGATCTCATTCTCTCTGTGTAAGTGTGCTAAAGTGGACCAAAAAGAACTCATTGTACTGCCCTATAGCGCAATAGTACCTTATTATAACTGCAATGTATTGACAGGCGTTTGATCAATAACAATTCAGCAGGTGCTGAGATTTTGGCCTTTGAAAACTCCCTTTACAGCTCATAGTTTGTTTTGAAGCAAACACTCTTCCCACCAGTGTTGGGGGTAACTCATTACAAAAGTAACACATTACATGTAATATATTACTTTTAGCAGTAACTCAGTAATATAACTTATTACTTATAGGATTTCAGTAACATTTACCAGTTACTTTGTCAAGTAACTCAAGTTACAAATTGAGCTATGTTTTTTTTAATCAAAGCACATATTAAAATAATTTCCTAATCAAACTGTGTGTTTTTATGCAAATAAATAACCACTATAGATGACAATAACAAAGGAAAAGGATAACATTTAGAATTTTGGATTGACTTCAAGACGGTTGATGTCATTCTGCTACTGCTGTTATTACAGTGAAAGTAATGCAAAAGTAGTGTAATAAGTAATGAGTTACTCTACACACACAGTGATATTGGAAAGTAACTTATTACTTTCAAATGAAGGTAACTAGTAATATGTAGTATATAATGAATGAAGTTTGGCAACATTCAGAATTAAGCTTCAGTTACATGTTCATAGCGTTACTGCTGCGAGGAGCCGATGGCTGTACCCGGTCTGCATTTAACATTAGTTACAAAAGCACGTCGACAGTGTTTTCTCACTGCCAGTAGCCTACAGTGGGGTTTGACAGATAGCTAGCTAGTCCGACCGGCCAGCACAGCCAGCGCTCCCAGTCCTCGCTGCTCGTTAAATATTTCCAAATAGGCGTTATTCTGATAAACTGGTCACATATATGTTACGTTCTCACCCGAAAAATATTAAAACTTTAAAACAGTTTTTTTTGTTGTTGCTTGAAAACAGCTTTTTGGCAAGTCTAAAAATGACTACCGTAGGCGTAATCTACTTCCGTGTCTAAAACCGGAAAGACGATTAGAAAATGACGTCATGCAGAAGCGTCCTTGTATGGGCAAAGGATAAGGTGAATAGAGGGTGGTGTTTTACGAGTGAGTGGCCAGCATTGCAAGGCATTTCAGCTACAACAAGCTTTGTCTCCTTGTCAAGCCAAAAACTCATATGACAAAGCAGCATTATTATAGTATTTAACATCGTCCCTAGACGCTTCTGAGGGGGGGGGGGGGGGGGGTCGATAAAGTGAGTTGATTGCCTAACGCTCCGTTAGGTCTTTCCCTGAGCACGACCTCTGACTGTCATTGTATGAACAGTATAACGTCGTACACGCAGCCTTTATTTTTGATCATCCTAATCCACAAGGTGCCTCTCTGCCTTACCTGTGTAAAAAATGGCTCATAGATCTCCACGCCCTTGTCGGAGCCCTGGGACAGGACCTCCCTCCCTCGGTGCCAGCTGTAGCGCACGGGCGGGTTGGAGTTGGCCACGCAGCGCAGGAACACGGTCCTCTCGTAGTAGAACTGCTCCTTGGCTTCTCCTATGCTCTGGTGCACCGTCACCACCGGGTCATCCAGGTCTGTGAAGGAAGCGGAGAGGAGGACGAGGCCTGTCAATAACGCTTCGTTTCAGGTGATGAACGAGTCAATAAACGTCCGGACCAATCATCTCGCGGTGATCTCTCCGCCCGATCAATATCATTATATGTATGCCTAGTTGTGCTGCTGATATTGAACAGATCAACCAGAAAATCTTTATTTTATCGACGATGACAACCATGTTCAACACAAATACAACATCCTATGACCCCCCACTGCTCGAGTGTGGTGAGAAGGGGTCAAAGTTCGCAGTGCATTAGGAGAGCCTGTTATCGGCAATCGGACGGGGGTTGATGTATAAAAGGATGGTGGCAAGCCCATTACCTGAACCACACAAATGACTTTAATGCAGGCATGCAGTCCAAGGGCACATTGACTTTCCTAGTCAATGAGCAAACCACAATGTTGCCGCGTCTAAGTCACACCCCATTGTTTCAAACATACGGTTCAGCAAGGACGCCAAAATACCCTGCACAAACTATCTCTGACATCTGATCCGTCACTCCACCGAATAATATTTGCCTTGCCGTCTGTCCGGTTTAGGCGCTCTGTGATTGGACGCATCTGTTACTCTACCCCCACTCCCCCGACAGATCTGAAGTTGTTACCCCCGGCGGCGACAGACAGTTGGTTATTTGAAAACGCACACTCGCGGCTGATTAAACGGATTCAAAGTGAATCATCTTACCCGGCGATCACATTAAGCCTTGGCAAATGGCGTTCGTCATAACTGTGGTGTCTTTTAAGCATGCTAATACTCGCCTTTTAGATTATGTCCATTTGCGCGCTCAAAGAAGAACCGAGCGGGGCTCGCCACTTCCCTTTCATCTCCGTCCCGAGATGCAATCAGTTCTCAACGCCGGGCAAAAAGGCAATTTAAGGGAGAAGATGAGAGAAGCTAATGCAACTAACCCTAGTGCTAAAATTCAAACTGATAACGGCTGACCTCTTCTATACGAAGGAGAAATTGATTGAGTGTATTAATTAGTGTATCAGGTGAATGAGCAACAAGGTGAATGATTGTTTGTGCGATTGAGTCGGAGAGTGCGAGGAAGCAAAACAGCCAAGCATCCGCAGCGAATGAACGCCCTCAAATCTTTTAACGATTACGAGCCTCCGGAGAAAAAAAAAACGGTATATGCCCGAGGAACTATTAAAGGACAAACTCCTCCTCCTCCTAATTCGGCGGACATGACGGCCCGCCCCTGGATTTGCTGGGAATCAGTGCCTAATCAAGGTGCCATGTGTGTGAGGCACGTTGCGTGGCGGCCCAGCCTCTCTGCAGCAGCCGCAGCACAGAGAATGCTGATTCCTCACTTTCATTAAAGACATGTTCTGCCCTACAGCCCCTTAATCAAATCTAGGCCACGGTCAATACTTCATCCAGGATCCATTACAGTGGCTCAGGTAAGAGCAATTACCTTTGGGGGATGGGGAGGAAAACAAGGATGGTGGGGAAGGGGGGGCGGGGGGGGAGACAACGATGCTGCGGAGAAGACGGAGCGATTGAGTGGGGCCATTTTACAGGAGCAGATTGCTCTAAGTAAATACACTGATTCATTATGGAGGAGGAGTGTATGAATCCTATATCTTATCTCTGACTCTCTCTCTCTCTCCCCCTCCCCACCCCAGTCTC
>NC_139630.1:25906988-25939155 GCF_964638095.1 Poromitra crassiceps
ACGCAAATCGCACAACTGTTGAGCGCGAAGCGCGCGGCGCTAGAAGTGGCTACAAAGAGCACGATATTTCTAGTTTTCTCACATTTCTACTGATGTCAACAGCTCCTTTTTCAAATGTTGAAATCATCTGCTAATTGATAAAGTGACCAAAAACACCCTGGAAATAGTTTACTTACACTTATTTGTATTTGTATACATCCTGTGGGGAAATGTATCCTCTGCATTTGACGCAACCTATACTCTGTGCCTACTGCCTACCTAGGAACCTACTGTAGGAGCAGTGGGCAGCTGCAATACGGCACCAGGGAACCAACTCCAATTCTTCTGCCAGTGCCGAGGTCGAGTATTAACCCTAACTTAGACATGCAAACTCCACACAGAAAGGATGTGGGATAGACCGGGGTTAGAACCCAGGACCTTCTTGCTGTGAGGTGAAAGCGCTAACCACTGAGGTACCGTGACATTGCACGGTGTAGTTATTAATAATGTAACACTTTTTATGTGCATGATTGGAGTGAGTGAAACTACGTTGACTTGAAAAACTCAAGTCTTGAAAACGCCCTGTACTTGTGGCACCATATGTCTGACCATGACCTTTGTGTGTCTCCTTCTCTCTGCCATCTTTCCTATCACCCTCCGACGTGCAGCATCATTACAGCAGAAAGTCCTCATACATCTCCATACTCCTGGAAAGCCAAGGCCCTCTCAACATCAGTATCAATCTAAAAATAAACAATATTTCCTTTCTTGCCTCCTTGGCCTTCCTCCTTTCATAATAAAAGGCCTATCGGACGTTTGTTTGCATTCGTTTTTCTTATTAATAATTATTTTCTTATCATGCCTGGAGTGAGAAAGGGCTAGTTTCCATCAAAGACCTATACATAGATGGTCACTTTGCATCATTTGATCTGCTGAAGAGGAAGTTTGGGTTGCCTGGCACGAATTGGCTCAGATTTCTTCAAGTCAGAAATTATGTTCGATCCAAGATTCGTACCTTTGAAGCACTCCCAAATGACCATGCTTTTTTTGATGTATTGCTGAGCCCTCCTCACTCCAAGCATCTAATTTCGAGATTTGTATGTTTGTTTGACAATTGCACCACGGCCTCTACTGAGAGGATTAGAGAAGCGTGGCAGGGGGAACTTGGCATTGACTTGTCTGACATTATATGGGATATGAGTCTGTCTATGATACAACTCGGCTCAGTTAATAGTAGACACCAGCTGATCCAATTTAAAGTTACTCACCGTCTTCACTATTCGAAGCAGAAATTGCACAAGATTTACTCGTCTGTCTCACCACTGTGTGACAGGTGTCGGGTGTCGGAGGGCAC
Source organism: Poromitra crassiceps (assembly GCF_964638095.1). Taxonomy (NCBI): domain Eukaryota; kingdom Metazoa; phylum Chordata; class Actinopteri; order Beryciformes; family Melamphaidae; genus Poromitra; species Poromitra crassiceps. The sequence goes on from NC_139630.1 coordinate 25,908,322, forward strand.
TCTGTCTCATGCCTTTTGGTCGTGCCCTTTACTGACCGGATTTTGGGCCAAAATATTTGATTGGTACTCTAAGGCCTACAAAATAACCCTTCAGCCGGAGGCAGAACTCGCCATTTTCGGCTGCTCGGAGTCCTCTCTGAACTTCCCTACAGCTGTGCAGCAGTCTCTGTCACAGGGGACAATTGTTGCCAAGAAACTCATTCTGCAGAAATGGAAGTCCCCCACTCCACCCTGTTTTCAGTTGTGGTTGGCGGACATGATCTCCATCATACGAATGGAGAGACTCAGGTTGTTGAGGACCAACTCACCTGGGAGATTTCAAACTATTTGGGACCCGTTTCTGGCCTACCTTGACGAGGTTGGGTGACTCGCCCGGCCGGTCTTCCTCCCTCGCGTGGGATCCCACTCATTTGTATATATGTACTGTATATATGTTTGCAAGCATAATTTATGTATATTTACAAGCTGTAACTGGTGGTACTAGTGTATGTATGTTTTTTCTTTCTTTTCTTTTACTGTATCTGTGTTTGTTTTTGGTTTGTTTTTCTGTGTTCTAAAAAATCTAAATTGCTAAATAAAAAAAAAAAAAAATCTTAATTTCTTTTTACACAAATATGTGCGCCTCCTCTCATGTCAATATCCTTCTATTGAGCGGGCTTTGAGGAGCAGCGACCCTTTTAATTCGAGCGGTCCGTCGAGGCAATTCACGACTTTGTGATCCTCCTCCTGAGACTTCTTCAAACAGCATTAGATCATTCCCAACCCGGCGAGGAATGATTGTTGTTCAATAAATCACTGCTTCATAACTCAGTTGAAGTCAACTGAAGATCAATCATTACTCAGATCTCGTCATTGGGGGGGGGGGTCTTGTTTTTTTCCATATCCAACGTAGCAACTAAAAGCTAAGTAATAACTAGCTGTCATAATAAAAATCATGTGCGGTCTCGCCTGGCCCAAAGACAATGTTAAGGGTGGGGAAGGAGGGGGATGATAAGGACATTGTGCATTAGATAAGTACTTCTGCATGTACAATGCGAGTGGATTTTAAGCTTCTGATGAGGAAGGGGGGGGTGGGACAAAGGTAGAAGATGAGGTTGAGCGCTGATTAAGGCCCCTCCCCCACGAGGAAGTCCTTGAGAGAGTAATGGCCAGTCGTGAACCGGCCTTACCTCCATTAAGCACGCCTGGCAAACATTTACATAATGTACACATAATGTGCTGATTCATTCTGTCCTGATTCAAACGAGCCTCAGATAACTCACCGCGGAACCTGCTGCATGCGCCATTCATCACAGCACGGCCATTTACATCCAAAAGCACTTAAGAGCCAACGGCACATACATCTTTGTCTACATACATTATGGGATCTTTTCAGACGATTGTACGATACATTATGTTGTCTCATATCATTTGATATCATATCCTGTATAAGATCATATATGGATTGATGATGCGCATGGTAAGAGTGAAAGCGCATCAAAAACAACAAACTCCCCATAGCGTTAAACGTTTCAGTGCATTGCTTTTCTGTGTTGCGGTGGCATGCGGACTAAAATCATCAAAGGAAAAGCATTAGCTTATATATATGATTGGTGGGAGAAGGTCCACTGGCGAACAATTACATCTTCTCTCAATCTGACTCATAACTCATAACTCATGACTCATAACTCACCCTATTGAACCTGGCTCTGGCATCTGATGCTTCCAATTGAACCCACAAATCGATGGATCCCCCAGAGATGGCCATCCCACAGACTGCCCTCTCTGCATATGCACAAATATCCTATTATGATCTATTCACTTCACAACTCTCTGGGGGGCCCATGGATGTAAGTGCAGAGTGCTATGCCTGCAATGAAGGGATATGTCAGTTACTGGCAACTGCATCATCATGTCTCAGTCAAAAACCCTGTTTTTATTATTACCATGTGTCGGATTTATGCGGCGGAGTCGCTCAGTTTTGCTGCTATTGTTCTAAGTCTGACAGAATTAACGAGCCAGTTACATGGCATTGCATTCTTAGACATTACCGTTTGCTTTTATTTGGTTTGTTACATACAATTGGCCAAATTATTAGTTAATTCAGAGTTAGATGATATTGGAGCATCCAGCCATTTTATTTTATTTATTTTTTTAGCCGGAAGACGGGATACGGCCACACAACCGAGTCAAATGGGCGTGGCTACATAAGGTGAATAGAGAGGCAAAGTGACCGCCTACTTCCTGCTTCAGCACTGTACCAGAGATTTTTACCCGCCATTTACTTTCCCATAGACATTTCGTAAAATGCTTATAAAAATAGTTTTACTTGGTCAAACCAAACGGTTCAGCTATATTTAGAATCGGGAGAGACCATATGGAGAGATATATGTGTCTTTATTCTGTGACTGAAAGTTTACATCCTGTAACCAAAGAGTGTATCTGTGAGAAAATAAATCCACTTTGTAATCAAAAAATTGATCCGTAAGCAAAAACATAGATTTGAAAACAAAACTATCAACAATCCAATCAAAGAAAAATTAAAAAATTTAATTAAAAAAATGTTTTTAGATTTTTCATTAATGTGAATTAAAAAAAGTTGCATGCAAACACAAACATTTTGTTCTCAACTCCAGACCATTTGTTTGCGAAACCATTACCTTTGCTTACAAAGCTCAACTTTTCTTTTGCGAAATGAAAAGTTTTGTTTGCAAAACCTGAGTTTTGCAAAACTTTTTTGTTACAATAAGGGCGGGACCTACAGCAGAAAGAAGTAACGCACGTCCCTATTGGCCAGTGTCGATCGGAGTGATAGCTTGGCAACATCCAATCCAGTAAGAGACAAGGCGGAGGGCGGGCACTTGAAGGAAGTATTTCCTGAAGGAATCTCCATGCCATTTCAGCCCCAGTTATAACCACAGATTGAAGAGAGAAGCCGTGAGTATGTTCACACCAATGTTTTTATGTTTGGACCGGTGCATGTAACCTGACCAAACATAAAAACATTGGTGTGAACATACTCACGGCTTCTCTCTTCAATCTGTGGTTATAACTGGCGCTAAAATGGCATGGAGATTCCTTCAGGAAATACTTCCGTTCAAGTGCCCGCCCTCCGCCTTGTCTCGTACTGGATTGGATGTTGCCAAGCTATCACTCCGATCGACACTGGCCAATAGGGACGTGCGTTACTTCTTTTTGCTGTAGGTCCCGCCCTTATTGTAACAGAAAAAGTTTTGCAAAACTCAGGTTTTGCAAACAAAACTTTTCGTTTCGCAAAAGAAAAGTTGAGCTTTGTAAGCAAACGTAATGGTTTTGCAAACAAATGTTTTGGAGTTGAGAACAAAATGTTTGTGTTTGCATGCAACTTTTTTGAATTCACATTAATGAAAAATCTAAAAACATTTATTTTATTTTATTTTTTAATTTTTCTTTGATTGGATTGTTGATAGTTTTGTTTTCAAATCCATGTTTTTGCTTACAGATCTATTTTTTGATTACAAAGTGGATTTATTTTCTCACAGATACAGTCTTGGGTTACAGGATGTAAACTTTCAGTCACAGAATAAAGACACATATATCTCTCCATAAGACCATAGAACATTTGACTCGGACCAAAACCTAAAAAAACTACATCGAAAAAATATTTTCTTTAAATCAGCCAATTTGTTTTATGTTTTGGTCCGAGTGAAATGTTATGTGGTCTCTCCTGTTTCTAAATGAACCGTTTGGTTTGAACAAGTAAAACTATTTTTATAAGCATTTAACAAAATGTCTATGGGAAAATAAATGGCGGATGAAAATCTCTGGTACAGTGCTGAAGCAGGAAATAGGCGGTCACTGTGCCTCTTTATAAATGACCATGGAATATTTCTAACTAGTTTAATGATTTAATAGTCAAATATAACTTCTGACCTTTCTAGCGATATGTCGTTTAATCATTCACTTTAGATTTGTCTTTACCAGAGTCAGAAAAAGGCCGGTCATTTAGCAGTGAGCTACTATAGGCTTGTCCTGAGTCGTCAGCTGGCATCATGCTAACGTAAACAATGCAATTAAGTCATTATCAATCGATTGTGGAACATCGCCCAAGCGCGTCCTACGGCTTTCTCTCATCAAACTGACTTTCCTAAATGACTTGGACATTTAAATGGCCATGTATTCATATGAAATTTGACATGTATATTGTTAGACATGTCTAAAATAAGTCCACAACACTAGCTGGCATTCGAATGAATACCCTCACAAAAAGACCGGAAAGGGCGTCAGACCGCATGTGACACACTCACGGCGGAGGCGCACCAGAAACGTCTCCGACGCGGAAGCGACGCGACGCGGAGGCGGTTTCATTCCGCCGTCCTTGTTAACAGTTTAGACCGATCACACAGACTATGGCGCGTGGCGTCCCTCTCGCGTTCTGCAGCAAGAGTTTCCACCTCTGGCAACCAGGCATGAAGTCGGTACAAGTTGTGAGCAAAACAGAGCGAGGCACGGAGCCAAACAGAGCGCTTCTGCTGCTGTGAATGGGCCAAGCTCCTGCTCGACGCTTCCGTCCACAGCAGTGGAGGGTGGCCTGAGCGACTTACAGTAGGACACAGTGATGTTAAGTCAATGTTTCCACTGAAACGCCCCCCCTGCCTTCTCCTCTGCACACAGTCGTTGACCCGGGCACCTTGCAGGCCGGCCAGCAGGAAAGGGACACCTGATGAGATAGGAAGTAGCACTTGTAGTGAGCGACTGGATAAAGCAAAGCCGGCACGACCGCTAGACAAACACCATCAGCCGCTGTTTGGTCTCCGAGCTCCTTCATGAACTCGCCCGATGGAAGGCAAACATAAAGCAGACACCCTCTTCCACGAGCTCGCCTCGCGGCCGCACAGCTCCCGTCTGGCGGCCACGCAGCGCCCGCCTGGCGCCACGCAGCGCCCGCCCCCGCAGAGCAGAGGAGGCGCGTGCCGAGACGTGTTAAGCCTATATGACATGTGTGTCTCTGGATCAGGACCGCGCTCGTGGAGAGTGTGTTCATGCATAAGCATGGGCTTCAACCCAATAAGGCAGCCTCTATTTCTGTTTCCTCTCACACACACACGCACATGCACACGTCTCGAATCTAGCTGAACACACTGCTGTTACCAAACTCTGATACATGATACTTTGTAACTTTGTGATTAAGAAGGTTTACAGAATGGACCAAATGGCCTATATATACCTTATGTAGCCCCGCCCACTTGACCCATTGTATCTCGACTTCCTGTTCTAAACGCCGGCTGTTTTACCTGCTCAAACTAGTCTGACTCCCCTGGTCAAACCTAGTTTGACTCACATTATGAGTCAGACTAGGTTTATGAGTCAATACAATCGGAACTTTCGATTGTATTTACACTTCCTGCTAGTCTCTCAAGCCAGACGGTCTCTTCTGCATAAGATCAATATAGGGGTTATATAACTCGCCCATTTAGAGTTAAATAGACGATAGAAAACGCTATGTTTTGGGGGGATGATTGACAGGTCGCCTGTCCAGTGATCGCACAGCTTGCCGATGACGGACCAATAGCAGGCGGAGCTGCGGCTCTGGGAACCCCCCCCCCCCCCCCCCCGTCTCGTGTGAGCTGTGCAAGGAAGGACCCCAAAGTTGGCGACAGACAGACAACACTTTGCTTCCCAACGTGAGTCCCAAAAACAATGGATGTCTTCGTCCATATTATTTAGGTCAGTGTGGCTATCGCATTAGCAGCGTGGAGGACGGGCGCTGTAAGTCCTCCTGCAGATAACGGGGAGAAAGAAAGGGCGCCATTGTCTTATTCTAATCCTTTGTTTGAAGGAGCACAGTGAGAAAATATCAAGACGGAGGAGATGTGTGTGAAAGCTTCAGTAAAATAATATCCATAGTCAAGTAAATTGTTTCTCACAATATCAGCGCTAAATGATTCTTTCCATTCCACAGCCAGTGACTAATATACCTGGCTAGGCAAACAGCATTAACATCAGGTGCCTAGCGTTAGCATATTAGCATACGGATGACCAACATTGCAAAGTGATTTCTTTCCTCTTTGTTATTGTCGTTACTCTGTAAAACGGCATATTTTATTTTCTCTCTGCGCAGCATCTGTGTTCTCACACAATACTCTGCTTTCTATGAAATTTTGCATGGGCTTATTAAAAGCGCTGACTTTCCTATATCAAACCTCTTTACTGTAAATGCTGAGCTGAATTGAGCAGACGCGCCAAGTTGTTCTGTTATTTATCCCCGCAACTGTAATCATTCTATTTCGCTTTCTCCGGGTTTATTTGACATACAATAGATGTTGGCACCAATAAAAGACTTTATGAACGGCGAGGATTTCACTGTTTATCACAAAGAAGGAGACGTTTTTGTTGAGTTGTGTCTCTGATGAAAGCAGCAGCATCACTGACTTTACAGTAAGCAGATTAAGATCATAACAGCAATTGTATGTTTTGAATACTGCCATTCATTGGAATGTGAGTCATATGAATTTTACAGTACATAGCCTTAAAGGAGAATTTCGGTTTTTTACACCACGGTCCTCATTTCCAGCTTAAAATATGATGTTTTACTCACCGAAATATGTTTGGCTTCATTCGGATGCCCACGGAAGATTTTGAGCTCCGAGTAGTCTCCTCAAACAGGCTATAACGAGAGCCTGCGGCGAGTGCGGGGCATGCTGCACACGCTCTCTAAATGACACTTTTTCTGTCAGATCACGGTTCATTATGGTTGTAAATATAATTATTTAGCTAATAGCTAGAAGCTAAGCTAACAACAACACAACAGTCAACGTTGATCTGCCCCGGATGGGGTTACAGTGCCCATCTTCCCCCTCTGTGAAACCACACTTCTTCAGAGGAACCACAGAAGGGGGAAGATACGCACTGTAACCCCATCCGGGGCAGATCAACGTTGACTGTTGTGTTGTTGTTAGCTTAGCTTCTAGCTATTAGCTAAATAATTATATTTACAACCATAATGAACCGTGATCTGACAGAAAAAGTGTCATTTAGAGAGCGCGTGCACTCCCGTCCAGCATGCCCCGCACTCGCCGCAGGCTCTCGTTATAGCCTGTTTGAGGAGACTACTCGGAGCTCAAAATCTTCCGTGGGCATCCGAATGAAGCCAAACATATTTCGGTGAGTAAAACATCATATTTTAAGCTGGAAATGAGGACCGTGGTGTAAAAAACCGAAATTCTCCTTTAAACTCATTGCTACTTTTTTTTTTTTTTGCTCAATCCCTTCAGTGGACAATTTCTCCTACTTGCCAAATCTCATTTAGATGTATTGTGCTGGTGATGGTCAATGAACAATCCCCCCCCCCCCCCCCCCCCCCCGCGAACCTACAATAAGCTGCCCTTGCAGAACTCCACGCCCGTCCCCATCGGTCACTCAACAAAACAATACATGCTGCACCAAAAATTAATGCGCCGCAATTAAATGAGGAAAAACATTGAAAAGACTCCCCCTGTAGGAAAAAATAACAACATCTTCAGCTTAAAAATCGATCAGTGCTGCTGAAGTTGGGCAAGGTTCTTTATTAACTTTGGAGAGAGGACCTTCCCCACAGACCCAACTGTGGTCTGCGGACAAAACACAACTGAGGTGTCAGCAGGTATAAAATGTGCTTACTTCTGAGCTTTGTAACGATGTTAGCTTTGGAGCTGGCTACACTGTAGCTAATACGAGTTCCTCTGGGCTAGAGAGAGGTCAGTTATTATCATTAATTATCCTTCCCTGTCTTGGTCTGCCTCAGTCAGCGCCCTGGAACCATCTCACCTGGGTGATGAGTTTAGAAAACTAACTTTCTCCCTCTCTCTCTCTCTCTCTCTCTTCTCCTCCTCTCCATTTGGCCGTCCATCTTCCTTTCATTTCATTATATATTGAAAGTGAGTCACGGAATCGGCGCCGACTTTTATGAAGACGAAGAGATGTTTTTGGAGAGCACACTTTGATCCAATAAAAGGTGCATATATGAATAAGACCTCTGGTGTTTATTCTCTCAAATGAAAGCAAGACCCTTGATTTCAGGGAAGAAGAGACAAATAAAATGGTATGGAAAGAAAACCCAAGGAGGAGATTGTGAAAAGATCGTATGGGTTTGAAGCCTTTTAATATACTGTAATACATAATGTGCTGAGGCCCTGACTCTGGTGCGGTATCTTCTTCCTTCATGCTGCAATAGGAGCTGTCCAGTCTAACTACTGGTTTTATTCCTCAGATGTAAACAGATTGGTGTGAAGTTTATGAACAGAGAGACACACCGGAAAAGAGAAAACATCATTCAAGGTGTTGTTGTTGGGAGGCCCAGCTCCAAAACACAGATTTTAATACTAATTAAAACTCATGGCTGCAAAAAAAAGGCCTAAAAATAGCATGTACTGCAAGGCCCATCAATTAAACTCACCCCTAGGGGGACAGCTGTAACGTTCCTCAGGAGAGACAATGTTCTTTCGCTGGATGTGCAACAAAATACGGAACTAACTAATGAAGTGCACACATACTGCAGCACAAGGCCAGATGCAAGGACGCGTCAGCACACGGACAATTTAAAATGCCGCTGCGTATTGAACATCTGCATAATAAATCTCAATTCCATTCAACGACTTGAAGGTTGTTTATTTTCATATATATCCATGTTGTACGTCCCCTCAGTACACGAAGCAATTACATATAGTGAAGCAGAGTACAGAGTCGTCCTGCAGAGGAGGTGGCCATCTTGTGCCGTGACCACCTACACGTTTGTATTGTGCCAGTCATTTCAATGGTGCTGGGTGGGAATATTCGAGCGCAGAGGAAGCGATGGGAATGCCACGGATGCTCATGGCGTCATAAACACTACTAGTCATTACAATATGAAAGGCTAATGAGATGAGATAAATGGATTATTTCATGCTACATGCATTCATTATCTCCCCCTTGTTCATGCATATGCATTAGGGGAATAAAATAAAGAGTGCCTATTGACACATTTATGATTTTTCCAAATACACAAATTTACAATTTAAGTGGATTGCATAGTTTATTACAGTGTGGGATTAGCATAAAGTGGGCATGTCTGTGAAGGGGAGATTTGCGGGTACCCATAAAACCCACTCTCATTCTGATATCTTGAGGTAAGAGGTCAAGGGCACCCCCTTCAAAACGGGCATGCCAGTTTTTCTCTCGCCAAAATGTAGCCTAAATTTTGAGCATTATTTAGCGCCCTTCCCAACAAGCTATCAGCTATCATTAGCACCAAAGGATGCCGTGTGATACTCAACTTGCGGCCCAGGGGCCAGGTGCGGCCCGCGATAGGATGCAGATTGCAGAGTGGCCCCCCGACCATTTTCTAATTCATAATTGAAAACTAATGTTAAATAAAGTTTGACTTATGTCCAGCTAAATTGCCAAATATGGCCGTCTGCTTGCCGCCCAGGCACTTACAGTATTATTAACTAACTTAACTTAACCTAACTAACTATCCTGTGTGCACAAAATTGTGAGACTAAACTCCGGCTGACACCCCAAATACCTACAATCCGCTACAGAAAAAATAATATTAATGTTTGTTTATTAACTGGCCCCTGGCCTCCTGTCATTTTGCAGAAGTGGGCCCCGGGGCAAAGCAACTTGAGTATCCCTGCGTATGACTTCTAGTTTCATAGGATACCAGTATCTTCACTCTAGCTTTAACAGCCTCTGAAATACAGAAATGTCGGCTGGGGGCAAATCATTTGGTGCCCTCCCCTTTCCCCCAGCAAGGCAATTGGCTGGTGCCCCTGGACACTCGCCCAATGCCCTATATGGTTAATCTGGCCGAGTGCATTCACCGTCCCAGTTGTAAACCAGCCCCTGATTGGATGGCTAGAAAGAAAACAAGCAGGTCCAGAACCTGGATTGAAAACCACTGGTTTATTAAACAGTACTCCAGAAAGTAACGACTATGTGATTGGAACATAATCAATCACCAACCATGTAATTACAATGTAGCACTGTGTCTACTAGCTTAGCATGCAAACACCAGAGCACAACATGGCAAATAATGAGGCTCAATGAGAAATCAGGCTCTCTGACTCTGACTATACATCAGATCGGCAATATGTCATTTTGTAGGCGGCACATGTTCCCGCCCCCTTTCAGGGGGAAAACACAAACCTCTCCCCGTTGACTTCAATGTAAAATAGCACGACCCAAAAAATGATAGAAGAATAACAGAATCAATCTTGTTTATTAATGACCCCAAAATATCACGACATGACAATATATGACAACTCGTCTGGCCATAGAATGGGCAAGATACACCGGAAATATTACTTTGACCCATCTAAAATCATGTGACTCATGTCACATGTGAGGTTCTTTTTTTACAGCCTCGTGATTCGTGGAGCCCAGTGTCGTTGTATCCGGCTACTTGGCGGCTGCTACTAGACTGACGAGTCACATGTGACATGAGTCACATGATTTTAGATCGGTCAAAGTAATATTTCTGGTGTATCTTGCCCATTTTATGATCAGACGAGTTGTCATATATTGTCATGTCATGATGTTTTGGGGTCATTAATAAACGAGATTGATTCTGTTATTTTGTATAATTTTTTGGGGTAGTGCTATTTTACATTGAAGTCAACGGGGAGATGCTTGTGTTTTCCTCCTAAAAGGGGGCGGGGCCTAATTGCCGATCTGATGTATTCTCAGGTTTGTCTGGGAAGTGTCATCTGGCTCTGTTCCCTCCTCTGCTCCTCCAGCTCTTTAGAGCAGGAGGCCCAGGAGAAATGGTGCACCGGGTGAATGAGGCTCCGACTGTCAGCTGCTGAGAGGCATTCAGTCCTGCTCTGCCCCACCCACCCAGCTCTGCTCTCCCCCCACCCAACCAGCTCTGCTCTCCCCCACCCAACCAGCTCTGCTCTCCCCCACCCAACCAGCTCTGCCCCACCCAACCAGCTCTGCTCTCCCCCACCCAACCAGCTCTGCCCCACCCAACCAGCTCTGCTCTCCCCCACCCACCCAACCAGCTCTGCTCTCCCCCACCCAACCAGCTCTGCTCTCCCCCACCCACCCAACCAGCTCTGCTCTGCCCCACCCAACCAGCTCTGCTCTCCCCCACCCAACCAGCTCTGCTCTCCCCCACCCAACCAGCTCTGCTCTCCCCCACCCAACCAGCTCTGCTCTCCCCCACCCAACCAGCTCTGCTCTGCCCCACCCAACCAGCTCTGCCCCACCCAACCAGCTCTGCTCTCCCCCATCCAACCAGCTCTGCTCTCCCCCACCCAACCAGCTCTGCTCTCCCCCACCCAACCAGCTCTGCTCTCCCCCACCCAACCAGCTCTGCTCTCCCCCACCCATCCAACCAGCTCTGCTCTCCCCCACCCACCCAACCAGCTCTGCTCTCCCCCACCCAACCAGCTCTGCTCTCCCCCACCCACCCAACCAGCTCTGCTCTCCCCCACCCAACCAGCTCTGCTCTCCCCCACCCACCCAACCAGCTCTGCTCTCCCCCACCCAACCAGCTCTGCTCTCCCCCACCCAACCAGCTCTGCTCTCTCCACCCAACCAGCTCTCGACTTCCACACGCTCGCTAAACAACCTCCGCACAAGCTTTCAATTCCACAACCTCGGCACATGTCAGTCCAAATAAACAGGTACAAGGGCCGCATGTAGCACAGACAGCAGGGGGCACGACGAGACAGGAAGGCAAAGAGAGGGAATATATGGAGAAAGAGAGAGGGAACAGGGCTGTGACAGAGGAGGACTCCCTGGCAGACAGACAGACAGACAGCAGTGTGACAGACTGACAGACAGACAGCAGTGTGACAGACTGACAGACAGACAGCAGTGTGACAGACTGACAGGGGTGATTGGCATATTACAGGCTTTTTAGACACCGTATGAAAGTGGCTTTCCTTTCTTTCATAACCCTTGTTGCACCTGTCTGAAGAGGAAGAGCGAGAGGCAGCGGGAGAGAAGCGCGGTGGAGCAGCGGTAGTCCCGTCACCTCACAGCAAGAAGGTCCCGTGTTCGATTCCCACCTGGGTCGCTGTTGGGGTATGTTCTCCCCATGGCTTTGGTGCCTAGTGCCCAGGTGGGTTATCTCGTGAAAAGGGCCTTTCTGTGTGGAGTTTGCATGTTCTCCCCGTGCTCACCTGGGGTTTCCTCCATATAACATCAATATGAACACACAGTGGAAAACATGCAAGACCATCATCTGACCAGCCCCGCCAGGGGGGCGCTGTGAGGAAAGCTGCCTACCGCCCCTGGCCTGCCCCATGGAGGAAGGATGAGCCAGGACGGGAGAAAGGCGGGAATCAAATTTCACGGCGCCATTGTAGCATGTTTGTGTGTGTTGTGCCGCCAAACACGTGTGTGCATGCGGTGTGGTGTGGTGTGGTGTACATGACAAATAAACACGTGTTTGTCCATCTGGTTCTACTCGAGGAGAGGAGAGCTGCAGGACAGGACAGACTGTTATTGGGGGCAGATGTAGCTCAGGAGGTAAAGCGGGTCGTCCACTAATCGCTTTGGATAAAAGAGGTCGGTGGTTCGGTTCCCGCCTCCTCCAGTCTGCATGTCGAAGTGTCCTTGGGCGAGATACTGACCCCAAATTGCTCCTGATGGTGTGCCAGCATCCTGCGTGGCAGCCTGCCGCCATCGGTGTATGAATGGGTGAATGAACCTACTGATTGTAAAGCGCTTTGGATAAAGGCGCTATATAAATGCAGGCCATTTACCATTTTTTATTATTCATACCACAAAACACACACTCAATGATGAATCAGATGACGGCTGGTTTTACTGGAAGGGCGTGCGTGCATTGGCTTTGGCTGAGGTTGCTGCGTCTCACTACACCTTCCTCTCCCCTGTGAGGAGAGATCTCTGCTCCACCATGCCTTCCTCTCCCCTGTGAGGAGAGATCTCTGCTCCACTGCACCTTCCTCTCCCCTGTGAGGAGAAATGGATTTCTGACACCAGATCAGTGGGAGGGGAGAGTGGAGGCGGACATCCATTTTCATGTAGCAATTTTGGACTTTGCAGCTTGGCCAGTGCTGCAAGGGGACCTGAGCGGAGGTTTAGGTGGTGAAGGCTGGAAAATAAGTCTTCACCACCCCAGATTACGAAATTAAAATCATACGTTACTTTAAAGCGTCTTAGTGGCACACGGTTAATTAGAACGTACCTCCATATTACTCAGCGTACATATTATGAACTCCTCCTGTACAGGTGTGACGTACGCGTGTGACGCGTGTGTGCAGTGGAGCAGCCTGGGGAGGTGAGCTGGAGGGTATATCTGAGGGTCTAGTGATGAAAGAGCAATGACGTGTCCCCCCCCCCCCCCCAGTCAAGAGGTGAAACGAGACAATCGATATGGAATCAATAAAAACAATGACACTAAATCACCCATTTTCTTTGATTAATGCTAACGAAGAGCTCAGCGTAGGGGGGGCGTGGGGGGGCGGCAGATACTTTCAAAATAGAGAGGTTGCACTTATAGTCAATGGGTATGTGTCAGGATAACAAAGTGTTTTTAGCTTAATTAACATTCTCATGAGAGTGCAGAGGTCTCTTTGGATCCACTAGCACAAGTAGGCTACGGAAATAGTGCTGTATTTGGGTTATAAAGTTCCGTGTTGTTACGCTGGCAGCACTACCGATGCTACGGCTATTTTGAGAAGAGAAAATAAACTTTCAAAACGAGGGTCTTTTTTATGAAATTTGGGAAATGTAGCACTCTTTTGATTTGGTACTATAATATTGTTTGGAGGACTTTGCGTCGATTTATTATCGAGTGGTGAATAATGGTTGTAATAAAAAAATAAAAATAAAGATTCAAAATATAAAGTGTAACAGGAATGCCAAACTGCACCGTCTTACTGCACTGGCATGAGACCAACTTTTTTTGGCAGCAATAGCCTAGCGGTAGCATCATCCTTTTCAGGTTGGACAGCTAGAGCCTATCCCAGCATGCATTGCGCAGGAGGAGACACCCCCTGGACAGCTTGTCAGCCAGCGCCTTGCAGGGCAACACAGACAGACACACTCTCGTATCCAAAACTATGGGCGATGTAGCACTAGCAGGCATCTCAAATCTAATGTAGTACCTAACTCATACGTCTGTATACTGCATGTATGAATGTGGGACGGACGAAAGCCACGAACACAGGGAAAACTCCATAGAGAAAGGGCAGGACTAGCAAACAAATTAAGAGCCAATTACTGAGGCAACATGCCTCCTCATTCATGCTCAATTAATCTTAAGTACTGTCAATCTTATACCCTTGTAAACGTATAATAAACGTCAAATTAAAAATGCAAATCTTCCTGAGAGCAATCAAATTCCTCACGCTCCCCCTCACCCTCCCTCCTCTCCCCAGTGTGGTGTTTCTGTATTACTTACAGTACACATCCACTCTGATGGACTTGATGGCAGGGGAGCCAAGGCCGTTCTCAGCCTTGCAGTAGTAGCGGCCTCCCTGGGTCCTCTGGATCTTGGCGATGTGCAGCGTCTCGTTGAACACGCTGGAGTCCTGGAAGCGGTCCGACACGCTGCCTGCTGTCTTGGTCCATCGGATCTGGGGGAAGGGGGCGAGAACAAAAGGGCAGAAGGCAATTATAGCAACAAAATACCCTCTGGACCCTCGCACACGCCGCGCCGCGCCGCGGTGTTTTCAAGTTTGAGTCGGGTTCAAGATTGAGTCGTCACCTCTGGTTGTTTTTGAGTATGCATGCGTCTGGACTGAGGAAACAAAAACAGCTTTAGGTAAGGAGTAGATATTCAGTATAAAATGGGGTGATGTAGTGGAATACAGTTATTATACTGTTAATCTTCTTCTTGTGTGTTGTTGCACTGTGCTTTTTTCAAATGTTCTGTGTTTGAAGCAATGCAAAAACAACTTCCAATCCTGTTTTCCACAAGCAAATAGTAAACATGTTGTCCTGTCCCCCCCACCACCAGTGACTGGGTCAGTCAGTGATTGCAGCCGAGTGCACCTGAAATATGATTGAAATTGTAGAAGCATTTTCAAATGGGAAAACGAAAGGACAGATTGACCATATTTCTGCTGCCTACTCTCCTCAGAATCCTATAATAAGAATGAGGGTGGTGGGGGTGTCTAACTCCCACGGGTCCACTAGTTAGTGTAGGCTTACAAGTTAGAATGTGAAGTGTCTGTGTCGGAGTGTGTGTGAGTGTGTGTGTGAGCAGCATTGCGTTCGGCCACAGCTATCCTATTTTAAGTGCGATCGGGCCGAATCTTTCAGGAAGTGTAGAGAGCACCCCTGCGGGTGACCTAACGGAGCCGGATTTTTTAAATTCGGTAATTAGGGCCAATTAATTGGTGATTAATTGCCAAATGCGCAACTTGGCCATGCTGCACTGCACAATGGCTGCCTCCACCTGTGATGTCGTCTTCTTCTTCTGTGGTGTTTTATGGCACTTGGCATCCTTTATGTTGCATTACCGCCTCCTTCTGGATTGATCCATCCACTTCGTCTCCGTTTCCCTACATCTCTTCTTCACCACCCTTTAGCGCGCACCTTCTGGCCTCTCTATAAGGAGGACCGGAATTTCTGAATTGATGACGTCATACCCACTGATGATGCGTCATGTCAGGTGACATGAATTTGGTCACAACAACAAAAAAGCGCGCCCATGGCACATCGCCTCCAGAGTTTCTAGTATCTTGGAATGTAGTTGTAGTAGGTGTAATAGTCATGTGTCTTTACTCAATACAGTGCAAAATATAAGAACCACAATACGCAACAAGTAACGTATGCATGCACTCGAAAGTGTGACGGACACACACACGCACACACACACACACACACACGCACACACAGACACACACGCACACACACACACACACACACACACACACACACACACACACACATACACACACACACACACACACACACACAGACACACACACACACACACACACACACACACAGACACACACACACACACACACACACAGACAGACACACACACACACACACACACACACACACACACACACACACACACACACACACACACACACAAGGTCTCCCTTTGGTGGAGGGCACCTAAAACAAGATAGCTGTTGTCATCTGGAGCTGACAAATGGCACTCCATAGAGGGCAACGGGACGGCTGAAAAAGCCTCCTCTAACTTCCTTCTCTCTTCCTCTGTTCCACATCACACTGACCTCCGCGTGGCCCTCTCAGCTTGACTACTTTTCACTAACTGATGAGACCCAGTTAGCCTATGGCGCCCAGGCGTAATGAAAGGTGAAATAGTGTTACTCGCCAACACGAGGTTGTAATTGACTCTCCATCATCGCCCTCTCCTGTCTTCATTAAAGCATACAGCATGAACAGCTCCACTGTGACCTGCGGGGGCGACAGACACAGAACCACAGAGCACGGAGCTCCGTTTCCCAATCCCTCATTTTAAAAGTGAGCCACAGCTGGGACTTTACCTGCAGAGAGCCTCACATATCTCTGTCTAGGGGCTAGGAGGCTATGCATTAGAATTCAATATCTCCACACACTGGATGGTGATAGCATCGCCTTGGATACCACCGATAGCATCCTATTTATAGCGCGATAGCATCAGATGGAACGGGGAGATCATTGCATGGAGGGTATAGAGGAGGGGGGTTGGGTGTTATCTTGAGAGATCGGTGCTGTGCTATTTACCCCCCACACACAACGTTCTGTTTGGACTTTTCAAACTCATTTCATTTCTGGTCATTTTCCAAAAAGAGAGATTGAGGCACGAAAGGGAGATCAAAGCGTTGGTGGGAGGGTGGGTCGGCCTAGAACCTGATAATGGTCTCGTTCTTGGAGCCCCGAGGCTAGAGGGAGACAGGGAGAAGATTCCACACGGAGAAGTTGAAGTTGATCATTACAATTTGTGAATGTGCAGTCTGGCTCGGGTGTTACTGTTCAGAGCGGTAAGAGACTAACCAGGCTGACACTCGTAGACCGTACGTACAGTCTGTCGTATTCTCCCTTTTCATTGACATCGTGCTTGGAAAAAAGAGACGGTGCTTCTGTGCCATCATCCCCCTTTCACAGGCTTTTAAGTGGGTATATTAACATTAAAAATGAATGCCTCTAAATGGGCACGCTGCACAGAAAGGCCCTTCAGACACACTGCTGTTTCAAATGCATCAAGAGACGTCCAAAAAGTCAGCAACGCAAACTCAGCAAGTGATCGATGCTAAAGCCCAACTGTAAGTAAAATCCGGGACTCTATTATAGCGGTTATAGGAACAGCGTGAGTTCAGCAAAAACAAACGGCGAAGTTAAATAAGTTATGAGCATAAATTAGATAAAGCGAAAAGTTTTTGAATTCTCCGTCACTCTCCTCCTCCAGTGCTGCGGATCCCCCTCATGCAAATACAGAGGTTAGCTGGCTTATGGCGACCTCAGCAGAATTCAATATTCTCTCCTGCTTATAGCACCATTCATTCCCTCTGCTGCCTTTTGTGGAAAGAGTTTTAGTATCAATAAGTGCATTGTTAGAATGACACACAACGAAGTGGGTATTCAAAAAAAAAACTTCATATTTTTCCAAAGAGGAGGTGCTTCTGTTTGTTTCACACGGTGGTGGAGCACATTATCGGTGAGCCTTTCAACCCTCTCCCCGCATCTCCTGGAGCTATTTTCCATTCCTCTTCTCTCCTCTGACTTTTTTACATCTGAGCACAGGGGGGAGTCCTGAAGTACGCCTGGTGAGAACCGTTTGACCCTCTCGACTCTCCTTAGTGGAATGCAAACACTCCGGATCTGAGAGGAGCCGGTGGATTGGAGCAATATGATAATTCCCTCTTCCTACCCCACTGACATGCTAGCGTTTGGCTATTTTTTACTACTGTACTTCTATCTCATTCTTTCGAGGAAAACCAAAAGGGATGTGTAAATATGAACTAACGAATAGTGTCATTCAAAACTGCCCAAGATGTGCATCCATTTTGTCTTCATCATTAGATGATGTTGTTGTAATGGCAGAAATATTTTATTCCAGTCTGTATCTTGTGATTGCCAGCATAGATTATTATGATTACCATGGTATAACACCTGGCTACAAAGTCACAGTTTTGTTATACAAAGACATTGTGGCAGAGATGGGGACTTCTTTTTTGGGGGGTGGGTGGGGGGGGGGGGGGACTTGGACTTGAGACTTGGACTTGAGTCGCACTTAAGTCACACACACAGTGACTTGAGACTTGACTTGAGACTCGTCCTCAAAGACTTGAGACTTGACTTGGACTTGAAGGTTTGGGACTTGTGAACAATCTTTATTTTTTAATTTTTTTGCTGCATTAACATGAAGGAAATGTCTACTAATGTCATCTCTAATCATTGCTGCTGCTGTATTCTAATAGATAAGGAGTGAGGATAATAGTACAGTACATGCTTTGAATCCCTTAGGTTTAGTTATGCAGTGTTCTAAGCAGACCGGATGGCATCATGCAGCAGATGATAGAACGCTCATCCATAGGGACTTGAGACTTGACTTGGACTTGCAAAACATGACTTGTGAGCATCTCTGCATTATGACTATGACTTGTGTTCCAAGGTCTCAAACGGGTCACATGTTTCTCTTCATAATGTATGGAAGAGAGGTGAGAAGAGAAGTTTCATTTGATATAACCTACGAGCAAAGCATTCAAAAACACGAAACCGTTTAGTTCTTTGGAAATAGGCACAGTCATTACAATGATAATGGCACACAAGGAAAGCGCCTGCGGATGCAACTGAAAATCCCAGCGGCGTTTGAAATCACACACACACACACACACGCGCACGCACGGCGACATCGGCGCTAATTGAAATGCGCGCGGTGTCGTTGTTGTTATGCGGGGATCATATGCGAGAGCACGCGTCTTCTGCCAATCGCCCCATAACGCCTGCTGTGACGCTCCCCCTCTCCTAACTACAGACTGCTTTTCTAATTGCTCGCCATCTTTTCCTTTGAGACAGTGATGGGGGTTCTGTGCAGCGCCGCGGTGCAGCCGAGTGTGGCTGAGCATGACAATCAAGCGATCAGAGGAAGCAACAGGCGGTCCAAAATCGCCAAACCGTGTCAGAGCACAGACTCCACAGGTCTACATTAAAATAGACTGCCCGTCACGTAAGAAAGCCGATTGGCTGCAGGACGACGCGTTACATTACCAGAGTGTGTTACGTAAGCCGTTTTCACACATGCGTACAGGAAAATTACCTGTAAATCAATATCGGCCTTTTCCCGGAATTTCCCTTCACACCTGAGCGCTCGCATGTGTGAATATAGTCGTCAAATAGCCTGTATGTTGGGGGGCGGGGAGGGGGGGGGGCTTATTTTGGGGGTAGGCAAAACTCTGATGGTGAAATAAGTTCGCTCGTCACACAATAAATCACACTCGTTTGACTTAAGAGGGCATGTAAGTTGTATCCTTCACATTCGCTAACAAGTCTTTGAACTGAAATCTTTGAAGAAGTTGGGATCCGTGTCTGAGAGAAATCGCCTGGCTGGTTCGATGTTTATCCGTTCACCTGCGTCGCGTTGAAGCACTTTTTGCAGACTGGCTTCGTTTGATGTATCCAGGGGGCTTGCTTTCGCTGTCAGCAACGTAAGCAAAATACTTCCACATTTCGCTTCGTGCATCTGCTTACAAGCGTTGGGCGGCTTGCAAGACTCGAACAAGCCTTTGCCATTTTCGCTGCCTGTGTCCCTGTCGGGCTGGACTGAAGGACTGGCCAGAGAGTGAGCAGAGAGGGGAGGGGGGGGAGCACGCCCACACATGAAGCAGCCATACCGCTCTCATGACAACCTAGAAACTGGTGAAAAGTCTGCGATGACGAGGTCGCGCTTATACCGGAAAACAACTTTCACACTCCAAGGCATTAGACCGCTTTCCGGTCATTTAACGGTAAAAAGCGCATGTGTGAAAACGGCTATAGAGAGGCAAAGTGAACGTCACTTCCTGCTTCAGCACTGTACCGGAGATTTTCTTCAGGAATTTATTTTCCCATAGACATTTCGTAAAATGCTTATAAAAATAGTTTTACTTGGTCAAACCTAAACGGTTCGGCTATATTTAGAATCGCGAGAGACCATAGAACATTTCACTCGGACCAAAACTAAAAAAAACAACATTGAAAAAATATTTTCTTTAAACCCGCATTTTTTTTACGTTTTTGGTCCGAGTGAAATGTTATGCGACCTCTCCTATTTCTAAATATATCTGAACCGTTTGGTTTGACCAAGTACAACTATGTTTATAAGCCTGAGAAAAAGTTCACGTTGGATCCTTGTAAAAGCAAAAAAAATGGAGTAGAGTAGAGGAAAAACTTGAAAAATCCAAGGCCACTCTGTTTCAGGTAGAAAAGTTAAAAAGCCTTTATTGTGGCATGGCTAAATCTTACACAATGAAAAAGACCAACGCGTTTCAGCTACAGAGAGCCTTCATCAGGGTGAATGAAGGCTTAGGCTGGTTTCACACCGACGACCCAAGCCTTGCCTATGCCTTGCCTTTACCCACGCTTTTTAATAGGCGTCCGTTTTAGTCAACGATACTGTGTACACCGGCCGCCTGAGCGTGAACCCTGCGTGTACCCACGCCTTGCCTATGCCTTGCCGATTTTATCGAATAGGCGTGAGTTCTATTTTGAAGCCGACAAGGCGCGTGCAGGCAGGCTTCTTCTGTCAAGCCATGAAAGAAAAACGCACAATATCCGTCGGAAATTGCAAAGTCAACTGAATTTCAAAATAAAATGGAGTTACTACAACATGTTGAGCAGAGAGACAAGAGATTGACGGGTGGCTATCACGTGGGGCTTTCTCCCCGTCGGCAAACAAATCTTCATGAGAGAGAATAGCGACCGAAGAAGCAAGATGGACAATGTTGTTGTGCCAGGCTGCCAGCACATAGCCTATTCTTGCAAGATCACCTCTCTAAAATGTCCGACTATAGTCAGACCTGGTTATACATATCCAGCATCAATAGAACATTAAATATATCCGATTTATTTTACCTAGAGGCTACCCATGACAATTCTGGACAACACGTGAAAAAATACAGTCGGGAGAGAGGAGAGGCGCTTGTGACTCGGCTCCAGGTTCGGCGTGCAAAAGGCGTGCGGTGTGATCGCAAAAGCGTGTAACAGGTTCACGCCCAGCTCGGCGTAGGCGTGGGTTGAGGCAAGGCAAGGCTTGGGTCGTCGGTGTGAAACCAGCCTTATGTTTATAAGCCTTTTACAAAATGTCTATGGGAAAATAAATGGCGGATGAAGATCTCTGGTACAGTGCTGAAGCAGGAAGTGACGTTCCACTTGGCCTCTCTATTGGCCTAAATGGCTACTCTTCAAACAGCAAGTGCAGGTGTGAATCAAAGAGCAGACGACACAATGATGACAGACTTATGAATGGATAGACGATTCATCGATGGCTAGTTGAGTCTGGGTGGTGACAGACTTATGAATAGATAGACGATTCATCGATGGCTAGTTGAGTCTGGGTGGTGACAGACTTATGAATAGATAGACGATTCATCGATGGCTAGTTGAGTCTGGGTGCGAGGCAATTGAATGAACAAGGCTGCTAATGGAGCTCAGAGTGTGATGTGATGGCTATAAAGAGACGACTCGCGTTCATCTGGGGCGTCCTCGTTGTCACATTATCGTATAGAAACCTCCCCTGCAGCGTGGTGGACTCTCATTTGTAACAGCATTACCGCTCAGGTGAAGCAGGAGAACCGTGAGACCGCGTGGTAGTTTGCGCGGGGAGCGATGACACGGAGGTGGGTTAAAGCGTCTTGCGAGGGTCCCTACCCTCCCGTAAAAACAAAACCACCAACCAGTCGAAGGAGCCCATCTGCCAGATACGCCGGCGCTGGGCACTGTGTGGGCACTACTTCCAAGACAGATCACTTATGCCAATTGGGCTGTGTAAAGGAACATATCCCTGGGCCTCAGGTCGGCGTATTTATTTGTACTCACTGACCCTTGGCTCTGCAGGCTGACTCTGGCTCTGCAGGCTGACTCTGGCATAGGCAATAATTGAAACAGGGGGAAAAAAAAGAAGCTGTTTGCTTTGTGGTGTTGTTGGCTATTTGAGCCTGGTGTTCAAACAAGGTAGTGTGGACATAATGGACGCAGGCCAAGGGAGGCCGGGGCAGATGGCTTCATCGTCAGGGACTCTATCCACAGAATCAAACGATGATGAGTATAGCTTTAGAATAGTGAGGATGGGGATATGAACAGATGATGAGTATAGCTTTAGAATAGTGAGTATGGGGATATGAACAGATAGAGCGCTGGATATTTGACAAACCAGACAATTAGTGTACCAATTTAAAACAAAATGCAATAGAGAGCCGCAGAGATGACGTATTTTTGTAGTCGGAACGCGGAAGTCCCGGACTTCCTGGTTCTTCACTGTTTCTGCCTATGGGATTTTTGAATGGGTTTTTGGCGCGATGCTTCAAATAAGGTCTCTGGGCAACGCAAGCTTAATCAAACGCGAACCAGTGTTCACCGGGATAATCTTCACACATGAGGACCACTTTCACGAGTTTTGAAGCGTAAATGCGAGCCCTAGAAGTAAAAAGCTTGTGCTAAGATAATCCAGAACTACACACAGTGTCGCATACTGTATATAGGCTTCCACGTCACGTCACCACTCAACCTGGAGTGTTGTTGATGTGTGCGCTGCTGTGCACTGATTACCCCGGGCTGAAGCAGGTGAGGGGAAAGAGAATTTCCGTGTTCGTCCTTTGAAGTGATGACGTTATTGACGTATAATATCCCCGTCGACTCAAAAGTGTAGTCTCAATTAGCTGTTTGCTAGCTAGCCGCCCTTTTAAAAGTAAAAAGCTTAAAAACTCATAAAAGTGGTCCTCATGTGTGAAGATTATCCTGCTGAACACTGGTTCGCGTTTGAATAAGCTTGCGTTAACCACAGACCTTATTTGAAGCATCGCACCAAAAACCCATTCAAAAATCCCATAGGCGAAAACAGTGAAGAACCGGGAGTGTTAGCATCCATGTTTTCCGGACTCATTCCTGCGGCTCTCTATTGACAAGAGGCAGAATGAATAAGAGAGAAAGTGAAAGCAAGAGGGTGTATACAGTATGTGTTTGTTTGATAGAGGAAAGTGAGAGAGGGATTTCAATGTTGTTTATATGGTTTTATATCATGTATATGTATGCAATATGGATTTACTATCTGTAGGAAAGATGACTTACTGGCTACTTCTTGACAACCTTATGCTCACTTTAGGTGTTTTACTCTTTTTGTTTCTATTTTATATTGTTTTGTTTTTGTTTTCCTTGAAAATGTATTCTGTGTCTTTATTGATCAGCTTTTTCATCCATTCGTTTTGGAAACCCAGGGATTTCATGCCATTAAAGCAAGCTGAAATTGGAAAATTTAAACTTGAGAGACAGTATATGTATACTGAGAGAGAGAGAGAGAGAGAGAGAGAGAGACACACACACACCGGGGGTTCGAGAGAGAGAGAGACCAGACCAGAGATGGGCAGTGTCCACCATCTCTGGTCTCGTTCTCCACAGAGCCTCGTCCTCCAAGTTCTTCCTGTGACCTCTGCACATATAGAATGAGTGTAAGTATAATGAATAATAATTTAGCTTGGTTAAGTGTAAAGAGCGGGTTGCATTATTCTCTGGTGTGCTATGTGAAAAATATCATCATAACCAAAACCCCAAAAATACTTGATAGTAAATTGTCATTTTTTGCAGATAGTCATAATTATTCTACTCGCTAGTCGTCAGAAGGTCGTTTTTTGTTGCCTCCATGCAGAACTACAGTTTATTACAGAGCAATGGTGGCATGGAATTCATTACCACATTTTTTGATTTCACAAAGTAATAAAACATGCTTTAACAAAAAACAAAAATTATATCTGTTTACACAAGAACTGTAAAATATAACATGACCTTTGTTTTTCCTATTCATTGTTACAAAGGAATTTATTTTCTCACCTATTCAATTAATTACATATTCAATTATTATATAGAGCAATTGTATGTATTAGATAAGTTTTGAGCTAGTGTTTGTGGTTATGTGTTTTGTTGGTTTTTGCCTTGTGTGTCTATAAGTGGTTGTAGTAGCATCTATGAGTATGAACACGATTTCAGACGGACAAGCCCGTCTTTATTGTCACACGAACACTTCAACACATGCATGTGGCCACAACACACACTCATGCTGACGGTGGCCGGTGAAATACGTCCTCTGCATTTGACCCATCCAGGCTTGTCCTTTCCTCCAGGGGGCAGGCCAGGAGCAGTGGTCGCTTTTTCTTTCCAGCGCCCGGGGACCAACTTCAGATGTTGTCGTCACTGGTCGGATGACGATCTTCTGCATGTTTTTTATTGGGGGGTTATGTACGGAGGAACCCCCTGGGGGGTACGGGGAGAACATGCAAACTCCACACAGAAAGGCCCTTTCGATGAGATAGCCCACCTGGGCAGTAGGCACTGAAGATATGGGGGGGTCACAACTCCAGCGAACCATAGCGTCCCAGGCGAGAATCAAACTCAGTACAAAATACATTGTATTATACATATGACAATAAACTACTTGAACTTGAATATAACGTATTTTCATAATTGAAGTATTGTAAAATATGAATGTGGACCCCAGGAAGAGTAGCTACTGTTTCTTTACAGTAGCTAATGGGGATCTAAATAAACAAACAAACAGTGCATCCAAGCTGGGAAGATGCCTTCACGTTGCCCGCGAGCCTGCCAGATGCCGACGCCCCCAATTTGCCTGAACAGCCAATAGTAACACGTTGAAATGCCGATCGCCAAAAGGCGGGAGCGAAAAAAGCACACTATATGTATATGGAGTATGGTTGATTGACAGGAACATACACTCATTTGACAATGAAAGGGGAACGCAGACAAGTGTTACTGTTGCCGTTGCTGTGTGTGTGTGCGTGTGTGCGTGTGTGTGTGTGTGCGTGTGTGTGTGTGCGTGTGTGCGTGCGTGCGTGTGTGCGTGCGTGTGTGTGTGCGTGCGTGCGTGCGTGTGTGCGTGCGTGTGTGTGTGCGTGTGTGTGTGCGTGTGTGCGTGCGTGTGTGTGTGCGTGTGTGCGTGTGTGCGTGCGTGTGTGTGTGCGTGTGTGCGTGCGTGTGTGTGTGCGTGTGTGCGTGCGTGTGTGCGTGCGTGTGTGTGTGCGTGCGTGCGTGCGTGTGTGCGTGTGTGTGTGTGTGCGTGTGTGTGTGTGATTTGATTATTAGAAAGCGCGTGTTTTCCCTGCAGGCGGGTGGGTGGATGTGCACATGGCTGACAGATAGACCCACTGAGAGGAGGCTGCTGCCTGCTTGGACAGCATCCAGAGACTCCATCAGTGGGAAGAAGGCCTGAGGGGGGTCTATGTAATTTAAGGAGTGCGCGTATTGATAGACATGTGAAGAATTAAACACTGCGCCACACACACTGCTCACCGTGTCCCCCGTTTTGCTCTGTGGCTGGCCCCGCCCCCTCATGGTGGTGTCACTCTGTGCGTTTACATTAGCTGGATTACCTGGACGAGAGATGAGAGCTATTTTGTGATTTGCTAATGCAGAACAAATTGAAGCCTTTTACAGTGATGGAGCACTGTGATTTGGCCCCCAGTGATTTTGTGGTTGTGGTTCTCAGTTCTGTATTGTGGACATAATAATGGAAATTATCCATAGATGTTTTTTTTTTTTTTTTGAATGAATCCACAGTATTGTTTAAATAAAACGAATAAAGAAGTTCTACTAACCTTTTAATCAAGAAAGGGGGGGGTATTGAAAGGCCAGCACAACCTTTGTAAAGTGTGCTGCTGATTGCATTAGTCCCAGATATGCTCTGGAAAGATGAAAGAAGTTCAGCTCAATTTAAATGTAGAACGTTTTCCTCTCTCCCCACCCTCCCTTTGTGTGTGTGTGTGTGCGTGTGTGTGTGTGTGTGTGTGCGTGCGTGTGTGTGCATGTGTGTGTGCGTGCGTGCGTGTGTGTGCGTGTGCATGTGAGGGTGGGTGCTCTGTTAACTCTAATGAAAAGTTGAACTGTTATTATTAACTTGCAAGTCTTTCCCTGATGAGGTCGCACGTCCTTGTGTTTTTCCACTATCGCTAAAGCAGCCTTTGGTCTTGCTATCGCCCCAGATAACCTCCCGTCTTCCTCATAAACCAATCAGAATGAGTCTCCGCCCCCCCCCCCACCACCACCCCCCGCCCCCCAGTCCCATGCCACCACCAGAGGGGACAAAGCAGACACGTCCCAAAGTCCAGAGAGAGGCAGCGGAGAGACGCCGTGCCAGAGGATCTGCTGCCTGCGTCTCATAATGACTCTGTTTCAAAGACACAGCCATGCAGGCCTCTCCCACTCCCCCTCACTCCACTCTTTGTTCCACTAATTCTAATTAAGAGGAAAGACAGAGACGACGAGTGTGACGTTGTATTAACACATTCACTGCCAGCCGTTTTTTTTTTACTGTAGGTAGCTTCTGCCAGAGGTTTTTTTTGAGGATTCTGGCTCATCTTTCAAGACCCGAGGATTCTTTTCTGCTAAGATTTTGTGAACACAAAATATCTCAAAAGAACTAATAGAATGTGTGCTTTCTCTGTCTAAAAGAGTTAGTTTGTAGAGTTAGTAGTTATGTAGGCATTAGCACTTGAATAATGCATGGTTTCAGCGTCTGAAAATTTAAGCTGAGATAAATAGCTTTTTGTGAAATTCGATAGAACAGTCACTTTAACCATTCATTTTTGGCATCAGTAAGACGTCAGACATCTAAACAATAGTTTTGAACAGTAATTTCCTCCATAACAGCAGGAAACAACCCTCTCCTTCAAACTCCTCCCTCCGTGTGTGTTCTTCTTGGCTGCAGCGGGCGTGTCACAAGCTCGTTTCTGCTGCTGCTTTGCTGCTGCTCCTGTCTGCTGGCGGCCGCTGGGCAAGTCTGGATGGGCTCGCTCGTTTCTTGTGGTTTCGGTTGAGAGCTTTGATGAAGCTTTTGCAATTCTGGTCTTATTTATGCTGCGTGTTTCAAAGTGTGTTCCACCCGTAATCTATTATGCAAATTTGCAATCCCGCACCGCCAGCTCCCAAGCGGGAAAGCGAAAGCGTTTTCGCCAATCCATTTTCATGAGAATGGCTTCCTCACACTGCTTTTTGCTTGCCTTCCTCTAGTCTGGAGAGCATTGTCGCCACTTAGTGGGTCGGTGGAATGGGTTGTACACGTTCGGTGGCTCCAATATTTATATAAGAGATGTAAAAGGGTTAGATGCACATCCCACGGTCAAAAAAAAAATATATTTTTTTTGACGTGTTAACACGTCATTGGCAGTCAACCGTTGGATTTTTTTTGACGTGTTAACACGTCATTGGCAGTGAACGTGTTAAGGGGAAAGACAGAGACAACGAGTGTGACGTTGTATTAAGGGGAAAGACAGAGACGACGAGTGTGATGTTGTATTAAGGGGAAAGACAGAGAAGACGAGTGTGACGTTGTATTAAGGGGAAAGACAGAGACGACGAGTGTGACGTTGTATTAAGGAGAAAGACAGAGACGATGAGTGTGACGTTGTATTAAGGGGAAAGACAGAGACGATGAGTGTGACGTTGTATTAAGGGGAAAGACAGAGACGAGTGTGACGTTGTATTAAGGGGAAAGACAGAGAAGACGAGTGTGACGTTGTATTAAGGGGAAAGACAGAGACGATGAGTGTGACGTTGTATTAAGGGGAAAGACAGACACGATGAGTGTGACGTTGTATTAAGGAGAAAGACAGAGATGACGAGTGTGATGTTGTATTAAGGAGAAAGACAGAGACGATGAGTGTGACGTTGTATTAAGGAGAAAGACAGACACGACGAGTGTGACGTTGTATTAAGGGGAAAGACAGAGACGACGAGTGTGATGTTGTATTAAGGGGAAAGACAGAGACGACGAGTGTGACGTTGTATTAAGGGGAAAGACAGAGACGAGTGTGACGTTGTATTAAGGGGAAAGACAGACACGATGAGTGTGACGTTGTATTAAGGGGAAAGACAGAGACGACGAGTGTGATGTTGTATTAAGGGGAAAGACAGAGACGACGAGTGTGACGTTGTATTAAGGAGAAAGACCCAGACGATGAGTGTGACGTTGTATTAAGGAGAAAGACAGACACGACGAGTGTGACGTTGTATTAAGGAGAAAGACCCAGACGATGAGTGTGACGTTGTATTAAGGAGAAAGACAGACACGACGAGTGTGACGTTGTATTAAGGAGAAAGACCCAGACGATGAGTGTGACGTTGTATTAAGGAGAAAGACAGACACGACGAGTGTGACGTTGTATTAAGGAGAAAGACCCAGACGATGAGTGTGACGTTGTATTAAGGAGAAAGACAGACACGACGAGTGTGACGTTGTATTAAGGGGAAAGACAGAGACGACGAGTGTGACGTTGTATTAAGGAGAAAGACCCAGACGATGAGTGTGACGTTGTATTAAGGAGAAAGACAGACACGACGAGTGTGACGTTGTATTAAGGGGAAAGACAGAGACGATGAGTGTGACGTTGTATTAAGGGGAAAGACAGAGACGATGAGTGTGACGTTGTATTAAGGGGAAAGACAGAGACGACGAGTGTGACGTTGTATTAAGGGGAAAGACAGACACGACGAGTGTGATGTTGTATTAAGGGGAAAGACAGAGACGACGAGTGTGACGTTGTATTAAGGGGAAAGACAGAGACGATGAGTGTGACGTTGTATTAAGGAGAAAGACAGAGACGACGAGTGTGACGTTGTATTAAGGAGAAAGACAGAGACGACGAGTGTGACGTTGTATTAAGGAGAAAGACAGACACGACGAGTGTGATGTTGTATTAAGGGGAAAGACAGAGACGACGAGTGTGACGTTGTATTAAGGGGAAAGACAGAGACGATGAGTGTGACGTTGTATTAAGGAGAAAGACAGAGACGACGAGTGTGACGTTGTATTAAGGAGAAAGACAGAGACGACGAGTGTGACGTTGTATTAAGGAGACAGAGGCAGATGAATGGTGAGTGTGAACTTCTGACTAATTTGCGGGGCCTCACCTTTTCAATTGAAATATAAAAATCGATACACTCTTTGTCTCTGCTTTGGCATCCAGAGGGGAAGTGTACAAACTAATGGGCCCGTGTATCGATCAACAGGGCAATTATATTAATTAATGTAAATGAGCTCAGTACTGCACTGAGATGCTGCTGAATTCCATTTAATTTGTGTTATCGAGGGAATCGGGAACAACGTTCGACAGATATTCAAAAGGTTAGCGTGTGCCAAGCCTGCTTAGACAAATACACTGTACCAGAGCCAAATGTGATGGTTACCTCATCGCGGGCAGAGCTGACATTTATACATGCGTGGGTCAAGCTGTTTGATATTCCATTTGCGTCAGGAGATGCAATCTTGTTTTGGTTCTGTTCTGTCTCTCGGCGGAAGGGAAAGGCAACAAGATGGCAGCACGACAAGAACAAATCAAAAAGTTTCTTACCTCAAAAACAGACGGAGGCTTTAATTAGAATCCATTTCTGCACTTTTCACTTAGCTATGTAGAGCTATGTAGAGCTCTAACTCAGGTTCTCACTTTGCATTGTGTTTATATTTTAAATATGTTTTGTTGCACTATGTTACTTTTTACCCCTATTAGGACTATCTCTCTGCATACTTGCACTTTGTATTGTGTTTACATTTTAAATATGTATACTTTTTACCCCTATCGGGACTCTAAGCCTGTATCATCTGGCAGGGGGACTAACAATGGAAATCAGTCTTGTGACTGCAATTGTCGTGCATTTACATTTTTTTTTAAATGTTCATTAATGTACACCTGTCCCCTATCAAACAAATAAAATGAATTGAATTGAATTGAATTGAATTAGAATCCATTTTGCGATGGTATCACACCAGCAAATGTGAGCCAGGGGCGTAAATTGAAAATTATCCTGAAATGAAGATTTGATTGACAGCTGCGCCATGTCGTGATATGATTGGTTGAAATGGGGTAGAAATTTAGTACTAGGTGACGTCAGCAAACTGTAGATTACTGTTATCAATGAAATCTTGAAAAATGAACTTTTGATGTGAAAAAGTGTGAAAAACTAAAGAAATTCGATTTTGGTGATTTTTTTTGCATACATTATTAAATAGGTGCCCTGCATACCCAGGTATTTGAACTAAAAGAAAAGAAAAGTCATTTTTGGGTTCAGCTCGACTTTAAAGGGGACATTCACACCAAAAGCGTTTTTTTCAGTCAGAACGCTATGAAAATCATGTCGAGAGCGCTTCCAATGTGCACAAAACACAGCGCACGCAGCATTTTTTTTGTGCTCCGTTTGTATTCCCCTGTAGTCGCGTAGCAGTACAGATCAGAACACAACGACCACAAGGACGGTAGCCAGCTAGGTTTTGTCTGTTTGATGTTGTTCACTGTCAACATGAAAGCCAGATTATTGCCAATTCTGGCAGCAGCAGAGGTTGAGAATCCCTCGGGAGGAGAAAAGACAAGCAGGGCGCTTTTCCTCTAATGTTCAACTTTTTTCAGCTTTAAAACGCCCACAGCGCTCCTCCAAAAACAAAAGATGCCACCAACGCTAAACGCCAGGTGCGTTCATTAAAAGAGGAGCACGTTTAGCGCGTGCTTACATAGAGAATGAATTGCAGAAAGACGCTGGCAGCTCCAAAAACGCTTTGGCTGTGAATGTCCCGTTACGCTACAATGGGTGTCTCCAGGACCACGTTTTGTCATGATGACACACACACACACACATGCGCATGCACGCACACGCACACGCACACGCACACACACACACACACACACACACACACACACACACAGACTCACAAGGTGAAAACAATACCAG
>NC_139630.1:25939355-25946855 GCF_964638095.1 Poromitra crassiceps
AGGAGATGAATAATTCCATAGAGGGGCATAAGGTGGGAGTGAGAAATGGGCTTGGTGTAAGGGGGGAGCTTCACGCAAGGCTGCCACTTAAAACAAAGGAGGCTTAGAAAACGAGACCCCAGGGCACCGGCCCAACAAAGTACTAATGCCATTTACTCCAATAAGCCAGTATCTCTGCAGCGTGCCATCAAGTCCTGCAGGAAAGCAGGGAAAACACCCGTAATTAATGATCTTCTTCTCCTACTGCTACTGCTGCTGAAGCTACTGCACGGCACGCCACACACACACGCAAACACACACACGCACGCACGCAAACACACGCACGCACACGCACGTACACACACGCAAACACACACACACGACGCACGCACACACACAACACACACACGCACACACACACACGCGCACACAGCACTATGGAGTTTCTATCGACGTCACTATTCACTGACACATGCGCAGCAACGTGTGTGTGCCTGCATGACTTAACATAGTCGTTCTTGTCACGCGTGCACACGTACGCGCACTATGATGTGCGCAAACTACATCACGCGTAACGACAAGCTGCGTAGCACAGCTACTTACAGCATGTACACGTGTGACCAGTGTGGAGAAATTTTGTTACGCGTTCACACACACACCCGTTGGCAGGTTTGAGTGTTACGCAACCAGAAGTGTATCTGCATCGTGCACAACACTGCGCGTACATGAACGCCTCGCGTAGTTCTCTTCTGTTTTATTCTATTTCTTTCTATGTTACATTTTCAGCCAGTAGATGGTGCCAGTGACCAAAATATTATCCACAATCCAATTTACCCCACAGTTTACAACATAAATCGCCCATTTATCTTCATAGTATATAGTGCCGCGCACTGATATGGTGGCGGGGGGAAGTTTGATGGTGTGGCACCACCGGATATAGAGATGTGTTAGACTGTTGCTGGTTCTGTAATAAACACCGAGCGTAGCTCATTGGAGTTAAAACATAGTCTCGTGCATATTCCTACAAGTCATCATGTACAGCAGTCAGATGAAACTATAACAATATAAACAGAATTGAAACGTGTAATAATGGATATGAGTCGGTAAAAGAGTTTTTCATGCTGTCAGGACTTGTACCAGTTGACAACTTGCTTCTATCATCCAGCCGCAAGGGGTCAGTTTAATCTAACTCGGCAATCCCAACACAACCTATTTATACTACAGCTGTTGGTCTGCGTCTCTAACATGGTGTCATTCATTCACGAAATAAAATAAAATAAAACAACTAATAAAACAACTATAAAAACAGTTTTACCTACTCATGTATCCATTATTACACGTTTTAAATGCTGTTTATGAGGATTAATGGGCGATTTATGTTGTAAAATGTGGGCCCAAGGGATTGTGGGTAATCTTTGGTGCTGACCACAGAATAGTCTGCGAGCAATCTTGGGACAGTAACCTGCTAGCGACATGCTTGATCAACTGGTTGGTTTGGTCACTGGCACCATCTACTGGCTGAAAATGTAACATAGAAAGAAATAGAATAAAACAGAAGAGAACTACGCGAGGCGTTCATGTACGCGCAGTCAGAGATGGGCGAAAATACATCATAAAGTATTTTGATACAAATTACAAATACTTGCTCAAAAAATGTATCACAATACAAATACAAAATACCTGTCTGAAAATGTATTTGAGATACAAATACGTATTTTGTATTTTGAAAATACATGAAAATACATTTTATAAAAACGTATAAAGAGCTGCAACGATTAGTCAATTCATAGATGAATTGCCAAATATTAAATTAATTGCCTATTTTGATGATCTATTAATCATTTAGAGACATTTCTTTAAGGAAAATGTCCTAATTCTCTGATTTCAGCTATTCAAAAGTGAAATGTTCTGGTTTCCTTAGACAGTAAATCCTCTCTTTAGTCCTCTGTCACAGTATGTGTACTCCCTAACACACTGTAGTTCTTCCATTTTAGTTTTAGTTGTTTTTCAGTAGAACTAATTTCTCCTTCAGCTCAGCTGTTAATCACCTTCTGTGAGGGCTTTTGACTTAAAGGCAGCATTTCTGCATGTTAACCTCAAGTTTTGGAACTTTGACTATGTTTAGCCATAGATATCTGACATCATAACACAATATATAAATAACTGAAATAGGTAAAAGGCATAGTAGGTCCCCTTTAAACAACTTCACATTCACCACCATGTCAGTAACTTGTCGTCACAGTATTTATTTAACGTGCAAACATATTTATACAACTAGAAAAGGTTACATTTCAGGAATTGAATGCCCTGATGTACATCCTGTCTAAGGTTGTGAAATTGTGAATCGGTGAGAGGAACGATGAGAAACTGCATCTCAAACAAAAAAGGCCTTCCATGAAATTGGACTCTTGTTCAAATCCTTACATCCTTAAAATGACTTCCCCTCCTTCTGCTTCATAAACAAAATCCAAAACAACCTGGCTATCTAGAACATAATTACTAAAGAACAATCACTCACTGAATACAACTTTCCACTATCAGCAGTGGTAACACCATTCTAGTGTCAAAATCTGCACAGCCATCATTATGCACAGTGAAGCCCAGACATCCTTGTAGCAACAGAAAGACATTTTTGATTTTCATTAGGGTACTTTGGTGTTCAGTTATAGTTTTTCAGTATAACTAATTTCTCCATCTATTCAAATCAGGTTTATGACAGTTAGTTGTTTTTCAGTACAACTAATTTCTCCTATTCAAATCAGGTTTCAGTTTAGTTCAGTTAGGTTTTTTTTCAGTACAACTTATTTCTCAATCTATTCATATCAGGTTTTAGTATAGTTCAGTTAGTTGTTGTTTTTCCAGTACAACTTATTTCTTCAGCTATTCACATCAGGTTTCAGTTTAGTTCAGTTAGTTAGTTTTTCAATACAACTTCTTTCTCAATCTATTCTGAATCATATCAGCTTTCAGTTTAGTTCAGTTAGTTGTTTTTCAGTACAACTTATTTCTCTATCTATTCTGAATCATCAGGTTTCAGTTTAGTTCAGTTAGTTGTTTTTTCAACTTATTTCTCCATCTATTCATATCAGGTTTCAGTTTAGTTCACTTAGTTGTTTTTAGTACAACTAATTTCTCCATCTTTTCACATCAGGTTTCAGTTCAGTTAGTTGTTTTTCAATACACCTTATTTCTCCATCTTTTCATATCAGGTTTCAGTTGAGTTTAGTTCACTTAGTTGTTTTTAGTACAACTAATTTCTCCTATTCAAATCAGGTTTCAGTTCAGTCCAGTTAGTTGTTTTTTAGTACAAGTAATTTCTCTGTTTATTCATATCAGGTTTCAGTTTAGTTCACTTAGTTGTTTTTAGTATAACTAATTTCTCCATCTTTAGTTTAAACCTGTGTCAATGTTTACATGTGTCAATTTGAGAATAAAATGAAAAATGTATTTTATGTATTTGAAATACACAAAATACAAGATCTGAAAGTATCTTGATACAAATTACATCTCATTTTTCTCTGCCCAGCCAAATACAAATTACAAAATACAAAAAAGTAGTTGAAATACGTATTTCAAATACAAGTATTTCAAATACTGCCCATCTCTGCGCGCAGTGTTGTGCACGATGCAGATACACTTCCGGTTGCGTAACACTCAAACCTGCCAACGGGTGTGTGTGTGAACGCGTAACGAAATTTCTCCAACACTGGTCACACGTGTACACGCTGTAAGTAGCTGTGCTACGCAGCTTGTTGTTACGCGTGATGTAGTTTGCGCACATCATAGTCCGCGTGCATGTGCCCGCGTGACAAAATTGTTCTATTATCTTCATGCGTGCGCTTACGCGCTCTGGCTGCGCACCCCGCGTACATCATTACGCGTACATTTACGCGTAATGATGTACGCGGGGTGCGCAGCCAGAGCGCGTAAACGCACGCATGAAGATAATAGAACCAATTTCGTTACGCGTTCACACACACACCCGTTCGCAGTTTTGAGTGTTACGCAACCGGAAGTGTATCTGCATCGCGCACAACATGAACGCGTAATTTTACGCGTAAATGTACGCGTAATTTTACGCGTAAATGTACGCGGGTTGCGCAGTCAGAGCGCGTAAGCGCACGCATACACGCATGACCATTACAAGTCAATGGGGAAACTACATGACACGTCAAGCGTTGTGTGACACGTTCAGTCGTAGCTGCGCATGTTTATTGAGTCGTTTGGCACTTCAGAACCGGTCGCGTAGTATCAAAAACTGCGAACGCGTGTGTGTGTGAACGCGTAACGAAATTGACTATGCTACTCAGGTGTCAAAGCATGCGTTGTGTGACACGTTCAGTCGTAGCTGCGCAGGTTTATTGAGACGTATGGACCTTCATACACACACACACACGCACGCACACACACGCACACACGCACGCACGCACACACGCGCAAACACACACACACACACGCACACACACACACGCAAACACACACGCACACACACACACGCACGCATGCACACACACACACACACACACACGCACACACACACACGCACGCACGCACACACGCAAACACACACACGCGGACACACACGCCACTGAGCTTATGCAAACACAGACAAAAGCAAATAACCCTCTCACACATAGTATGCAATGCATGCAGCATAACACATAATAACGACAATAATGTTCTTGCAGTCACAGATATTCTTGTAGGCTATTAGCCTAGCCACATAATGCTTTGCCCTCTCAAGTCACTCGGCCTAGAGAGACTACAGTACAAACCAAAATCATCACCATTACGCCACAATTACCCGTTTGTTCGCTCTCCATAAAAGCCACTTTTGGTCAATAAGCATCCGTGGCGCGCTGTATGAAGGAGATGAGAGATCCCTAACTACAGGTAATGATGCATTTATGCCAAGACATGGTGGAGTGTGTGTGTGTGTGTGTGTGTGTGCGTCAGTGTGTGTGTGTGTGTGTGGGGGGGGGGGGGTTGCAGGAAGTGAGTTGTCATGGTGATGACAGGGCTGACATCAAAGATGTCCTGGCCGCGGGGGGGGAAGGGGAGGGGGGGTAATGGTGACAGCCAGGCAGTGCCTCTGAATACATTGCTAAAACAGCAGGCCAGGCACAGCTGGTTTACATCCATTAACATCTTAACTATGTCTCACACAAGTCCATCGTCTGAGTGCCAATATCACATTATACACACCTCCTAAACGTTAGTTCAAAACTTCCAGGTGGGTCTAGAATCTGGTCTTTTGTTGTTGACTTGTTTTTTTCATTTGATGTTCCAGTTGTGGAGAAATCAAGACTGTCAAACAGGCTAACCATGCCTACATGTATTTGTTCATCATAATAATAATAATACTAATAATACAACACGTAGAATTGCGAAGGCTAAGCTCTTACAACATTGAGTGCGGGGAGGCAATCAACATTTAACAGCTTTGCTAAACATTTGTCATTCAAACCCGTCCTACTTAAAAATATATATATATATATTTAATATATATATATATATATATATATATATATATATATATATATATATATATATATATATATATATATATATATATATATATATATATATATATATTTTTTTTCATCAATACAATTAAGGGCATGTGGAAAACAATTTGCCCACCAGCAGTCCTCTCAAATCCTCTACGCTGGTACTATTCACTTACACAAATTATCACAATCTCAATAGGAAAAACTCGATGTTTATGACCAATTAATCTATATTCAACTATGCCAGAGCAGCTTCCTTTGGCTGTCCACATAATTAGCAGGTCACAGCCCCACTGAGCAGAACTACAAGACGTTTAATGAGTGAGTGGTCATGTATGGTGAGCAGCAGAGTAGAGGTCATTTGGGAGCAATGAGCTGGAAAAAACACTTCTGCCCGGTGGCATATTTCCATTTTAATGAGTTCTTTCCAAATGTTGTGTTGTCTTATTTGGGGGAAAACAGGAATTGGAATCAGGAGTCACATCTGGCAGATTCACACTGTCACAATCGTAAAACAGTGGGTTGTCATTGGTGCAGATGTTGAGTGAATCTTTGCTGCCGCGTTCTGTTCTGAAATTGAAATGTTCTGCTCGTGCGGGGAACTGTTCTTCTGAAATCGCTCGTTTCATCGCGTTTACAAGCAGCTGGCGTGACGTGGAAGTCCTTCTGCAGCCGATGTCGGCTGTTCAGGTAGAAATGTGCGATGATGAACCGTGTCATGAAGCTGTTATGAATGTGGGCTGTGACATGTTCTCAGGTAAATGTGTATCTCTGACTAAAGCGTCGTATATCGCCCATCAAACACACACACTTCCCTTTACCCACACACACACACACACAGACACAGACACACACACACACACACGTGACACGCACACACACACACACACACACACAGACACACACACACACACACACACACACACAGACACACACACACACACACACACACACACAGACACACACACACACACACACACAGACACACACACACACACACACACACACACATGACACGCACAGTACCTCCTGTCAGCTATAAGATTTAGGGATGGGATATCGGTATCGGGTGCCGATATGACGTAATTCACATATCGGATATCAGACTAACGTCGCTGATCCACATTCCAATCCTCCATTCATAGCCTGCACTGGACCATAGACCCACCAGAACATGAAACAGTGCTAGTAAGTAGTAGTGGATGGAGGGAGGGAGAGAGGGAGGGATGGATGGAGAGAGGGAGGGAGGGAGGGAGAGAGGGAGGGAGGGAGGAAGGGAGGGAGGGAGGGAGAGTCTCTGCACATACAATCATGCCTGTTAGATTGTGGCTGTTTATTTGTCCTTGGTGCGCACATACATACATGCATGTGTATGTGCATGTGTCTGCGTGTGGACTTGTGTTTGAGTTTGCATTATGTCCTTGTGTATTGAATAAGCCGTTCCCACAGGAGAGCCTCGCCTTCTCTGGCCTCAGTGACGGCGAGATGGAGACCGCTTTATCCACTAGCGCCAATGGAGATTAAATTGGATTTGGCTAAAAGCATCCTTGTCACCGAGGTTCTGGAGCGGCTGAGTGGCAGAGAGGGGGGATCTTGTCACTGAGGTTCTGGAGCGGCTGAGTGGCAGAGAGGGGGGATCTTGTCACTGAGGTTCTGGAGCGGCTGAGTGGCAGAGAGGGGGGATCTTGTCACTGAGGTTCTGGAGTGGCTGAGTGGCAGAGAGGGGGGATCTTGTCACTGAGGTTCTGGAGCGGCTGAGTGGCAGAGAGGGGGGATCTTGTCACAGAGGTTCTGGAGCGGCTGAGTGGCAGAGAGGGGGGATCTTGTCACTGAGGTTCTGGAGCGGCTGAGTGGCAGAGAGGGGGGATCTTGTCACTGAGGTTCTGGAGCGGCTGAGTGGCAGAGAGGGGGGATCTTGTCACTGAGGTTCTGGAGTGGCTGAGTGGCAGAGAGGGGGGATCTTGTCACTGAGGTTCTGGAGCGGCTGAGTGGCAGAGAGGGGGGATCTTGC
>NC_139630.1:25951855-25999355 GCF_964638095.1 Poromitra crassiceps
CATTCCTTCCAGTATTTGCCATGCCCATCTTTCTAATTGCCTGCCAGTCAAAACGTCATCACATTCGTTGTCGCAGGACACATACAGTAGGACACGTGGCTGCATGGATGCCCGACCAAGCCAGAGGTAACACAAGGTTTGAACCTGCGACCCTCGTTTTGGTAGGCAGGGTGCACTACCTACCAGGATGCCTAGTAATCTAACGATTGACTCATTTCACCAGTAACTACTGTAATAGAATAGAACAGAAGAATGGCAAATTTGAGAACATTGAGAGTAAGTCTCCTGTCATTTGTCTTCCATTTATCTGTTTGTAGCAGTATTTGCAGGCTTTCAAGTTTATTATCATAGTGAGACAGCTTGTCAGCAATGCAAGAATTATGTGCCAATATATCAAAGCAACAATTTTGGAAACATATTTTTGACTGATGCCATAAAAGCAGTGTTGTTGAATCATCATCTATTCAACATTTGAATAGATAATACTATCATAATATATCTTGACGCCACCATATAATCAAATGCTGTTTTGAATGAATTCATGTGGAACAATAAACATCATAACAGCATTGCCGGAGTGAAAATATGAAAATTACAACAATCATAAAGACCTCAATCATAATCATTATGCTTTCCAACATGAGACTGAAATGGTCTGAAATTGACTGAAATGGTCCTCCCTCGCTCTCTCTCTCTCTCTCTCTCTCTCTCAACATTTCAAGTTCAACATTTACAACACAATGAGCCCAACTATTTTCTTAATATGAAATTATCAAACCTTGTGTATGAAAAAAAAGAAGTTGTATACACAAATACATCATGCCTACAGTACTTTGCCTTCAAAGGGAGGGAACGTGAAGTGTATTCATTTGAAAATAATTGTAGGATGTGTCGGTAACGAATTCCAGAGCTTAACGCCCTGTACAGAGAAGACGGTGTCCAAGGGAGCTTTTGTGACAACAGCACCCCTAGTGGTTGTGCCAGACACCCCAAGATAATAACTCACCCGTTTAGAGGGAAATAGACAACAGAAAAAACAATGTTTTGGGGGTGATTGAATGACAGGTCGCCTGTCCAGTGATCGCGCAGCTTGCCGATCACGGACCAATAGCAGGTGGAGCTGCGGCTCTGGGGAAACCCCTCGTCTCCTGCCGTCTGGTGTGAGCTGCGCAGGGACCCCAAGATGGCCGCAGGCTACACTAGGCTTCCAAACGGGAGTCCAAACGGTACGCTTCATCCATATTATTCACTGCCGATGGTATTGACTGATCTGAGAGCAAGCATAGAGCAATGGATTGGTAGAATAACACACAACATACACACACACACACACACACACACACACACACACACACTATAGTCTACTACTGTATACGCACACGTACAAACACATTACGAAACACATTATGAACTAATGGTGCATTTCCTTGACTGGAAACAGCATTGGAGAAGTGCTGAAACAAACTCCCTGCACTTTTCTTCCATTCTAATGCCTTTTGTCAACGTTAAGTCGCAGGCAGCGTGTTATATAGGCCTATTAAAGTGGGCACCAACTGAGTTCATTGAACATGTCCTTGTACTAGAACGGCTCCAGCAAGCCAGGGCAGCTTTATAAGGAATAAAGGCGTAGGCCCTTTACGAGTCGGCGCTGCTAAATTTACACTGTCGTGAAGCAAAGACCCCAACAGTTAACAAGGGGGCCTACTAGCTCACGGCAGAGATGGGGACCTGGACTTGAGACTTGGACTTGAGTGGCACTTAAGTCACACACACAGTGACTTGACACTTGTCCTCAAAGACTTGAGACTTGACTTGGACTTGAGGGTTTGGGACTTGTGAACAATCTCTATTTTTCTTTATTTAATTCTTTATTTTTTGGGGGGATTAAAATTCAGGAAATGTCTACTAATATCATCTCTAATCATTGCTGCTACTGTATTTCTAATAGATAAGGAGTGAGGATAACACAGTACATTACGCAGTACAACACTTAGTTTTAAGGAATGCATTTTACATGTAGCTATGCAGTGTTCTAAGCACACCGGATGGCATGGAACAAGTGATAGAACGCTCATCCATAGGGACTCGAGACTTGACTTGGACTTGCCCCTCAAAGACTTGAGACTTGACTTGGACTTGCAAAAAATGACTTGTGAGCATCTCGCATTGGTACCGTGATTCACGGTACCGATTACTACAGGACGGGCCACATGAGCGAGGTCTGACGCTACACTGTGCCCTACCAACAACACAGTAAAAGCACACAGTCACACCGAGTAGGACAGGACAGCAGCCAGAGTATCACAGTGTTACAGTTGAGTAAAGCCTCTTGGGTTTTTCCTATTCGACCAGTCTTTTCAATTGACGGCGCCACATTGGCATAGTGGGGCCTGTTGTGGCACTTTGATTTCCCTAAACAACACTAATCGGACATCTGCGGGGAAGGATAAAGCCCAGACTGGCTGTAACCAAGCAGCAGTTCTCTGTCGATAGGCCCCCCAACTCTGGCCAACACTCGCACGATTGGCTGGAGCGAGGCGGCAGCTTCCTTTATGGTTGGCTAGTATTGCGCCAGGAACAGCTCACTGAGGATATAGAGTGTCTGGCAAACCCTCGGAAGATTGGGTGCAGCCCGCCAAGAAGCTGTCCGATGATTGGCTGCGGCAACTCCAGAGTGAAATGATTGTCCTATCAATGCCCACAGCGCCGGCTGGCTGACAGTGCTGCCTGCTGGCTGGCTTTGCAATATGCCGCTATCCGTAACACCTCCAGGGGGCATATATCCATGTCTTTGTGAGTGTGTATGCATTTGTGAAAGTGAGTGAGTGAGTGTGTGTGTGTGTGTGTGTGTGTGTGAGTGTGAGTGAGTGAGTGAGTGAGAGAGAGAGAGAGAGAGAGAGAGAGAGAGAGAGAGAGAGGGAGGGAGAGTGAGTGTATATACCATCCATAACTTTTCCATTGGGGAGCTGTGCAGCTAAGCCCTGCCAGCAGGCTCTCACACCTCATTATTCTAAGCCAGGCAGGGAATGGGTTTTAGAGATCTCTCACCAAAGCCATGCTCCTGGATATGAGGGCCACGCGCCTTCCAATATCACCAGCAGAGGCTGGGGAAGCAAGCGCCTTTTCTCCATCGGGTGAGCTAAAGGGACACTTCACCAAACATCAAAACTCAATTAACCCAGGCATCTCATCTCGTGAAAAAAAAAAACACGAAACTGTGTACAGTCTCGCATAAATGCATTTGGTTTGGTTGAGTTCTCGAGAGTTAATGAGTTTCACTTCCCCCCACCGTGTCTTAGGAGGCTTATTCCATGCAATGTTAAATACAGATCAGTGAAATGATGAAGATGAAAAATAGCAGGGCCTAAACTAAAGCCTCATTTGGGGATACTCGTAATAATGAAGAAGAAGAAGAAGAAGAAGAAGAAGAAGAAGAAGAAGAAGAATTAGAAGAAGAAGCAGCAGAAGAAGAAGTCATCCCAAAATGGACATCATGCAGTTCTTTTACTATACATATTCATAAATTACTGATTTGTGCATTCAAAAAAATACATGTTGATCAATTGTTTAAACTTTTATCAAATGGATTGATGGATTTATTATGGCTTTATGTGGTCTCTTGGTCACATATTCATAATTCAAGCAACACATTGAAACCAACAGAATAGTTCATTACTAGAGAGACAGTTACAAAAGCATTCCTTTGAGAATCAACAACACCACAGCATGGACTCAAAACTGTGTTCAGATGAGTTCAACTTCGGACGCATTACGGCTGGAATTCCTCTCGAAGCAATGACACCTCAAGAGACTGGAGGAGCTCCACCACCAGCAAACCACACGAGTGCTTCTATTTAGTTCAAGTACAAGATAGAGCTGCTGATCTTTTCCATTGCTTTCATACAGCATCGATGTTTCCCCAACTACTTTGCTCAACCACTTAAAGTGTAACTAACCCCCAAAACACTTTTTCAGCTTTTAACCAATGGCTTTTGGTGTGGTGTGTGAAGGATTCTGGTCAGAATCTCCACATTTGAGACCAAACTGTTACAATTGTATAAACTATCATTTTCAGCAGCAACAAGTTCAAACCTGCTTTTTTGGGGGGGCCTCGAATGAATGGCCGATTTGGTACAACGTTACGTCACAGTGGTGTTTGCACATGGCGTAAGGTTCAATGTGAATCAATTGTATATTATCAACTTTATTTTATGCATTTTACCCGCGAGCCGTTCCTGGGTGCTGGGATAACACAAGGCATTATGGGTAATCGGCTACTGTGGCTAATGCTAGTGGCTAACGTTAGTTACTTTACATGGCAGTAAAACGCCACTGAATGACCAAATTGACATAACTTTTAACCATTTCGAATAACACTGTTTCCATACGGACCACCAGCATAGTTGTTTATATTAACGTGGCTATATTTATAACGTACTCTATCTCTGATACACTCTGATATAAAGTTTTTCCTCTATGCGGGGAAAAGTGCCATGGCGCCGTTTCTGGTTTAATCGATGTGGAGTGGATGTGGAGGCTAAATGACATCACATCCGTTTTGTTAGCGCTCCATTTGCAGAAAACTTGAGCTGGGAAGTTCACTGTTCATTGGTCAGATCCAGTCGCTAGCCAGGCTAGC
Source organism: Poromitra crassiceps (assembly GCF_964638095.1). Taxonomy (NCBI): domain Eukaryota; kingdom Metazoa; phylum Chordata; class Actinopteri; order Beryciformes; family Melamphaidae; genus Poromitra; species Poromitra crassiceps. The sequence continues at coordinate 25,956,495 of NC_139630.1, forward strand.
CATTGTTAGCAATAACAATTGACAACATGGCATTTCGCGGCATTTTGCGCATACAAACACTGCAGCCTCATGTCCACACAGATAGAAGTTAGGCAGTGCTGTGTGTACAGCTGATTTAATGAGACACAAACAAAACAGAAGTGCTAAACAATATTACTACGATTACTACTACTGCTGTTGCGCGGTGCAGCCATCTTGGATTTTTGAGGTCGGGGCTGCTGAGGCTCCTACGAGTTTGGAATGGGAAATACCAGCTCTGATGACGTCACCGTCCCAGCTCATGACCTTTGAAGTCGGAAGATTACCAGTCCCAAGTTATAAAGGAATGCACGATAAAATTCCGGTCTGAGCACAGCCAAAGAGTATGGTGAGACAAGAGGAGAGGCTCTTCGTTTTTTCAAATCAAGCAGAATGCCGTTTTGCCAGAAATCTGGGGGGAAGGGGTCCAGTACCTCGCAAATAGAAATGCAGGGAGTACACCAAGAGGGAGTAAACAAAAAAAAAATCCTCTTCTGTTTGTTGTTCTGTTTACACCAACACATAGGCTAGTTGGCACAGAGTGTTCACACCCTTGCATACTATACAAACAGCGCACTGAAAAAGACCTCGAGTAAACAGCATCTCTCACTGTCTACCACCCGAAGGTTGATCTAGGTGTGAGCGAGGCAAACAGGTAGCCTCCCACTGCTCACACATCTGCCATCCAAACAATCTAATACTGCATCCACCCAGACATAGGCTTGCATTCTACCACAAATAGACGGCTAATTATGTCTAATTATTTACAATCATAAAAACTTCACGTTGCTGAAGAATTTCACCGAGGCTGTTTTACTATCAAGTCAGTGCAGCTGTTGATATTGGACATTACAAAAACTCCAGTTTTGGACTGGACATGTGTCAGACCCCGGACAGATTTTTGCCTCACCTGGAAAAGTTTGAAAGTGAAACAGTTCTCTATGTTACAAGTAAAACTGGTTCCCAATAGAGCTGCAAATGATTAATCGATTAGTTGATCGACAGAAAATTAATCGACAACTATTTTGCTAATTGATTAATTGTTTTGAGTCCAATTTTAAGAGAAAAGGTCTAAATTCTCTGATTCCAGCTTCTTAAATGTGAATATTTTCTGGTTTCTTTACTCCTGTATGACAGTAAACTGATATTATCTTTGAGTTGTGGACAAAACAAGACATTTGAGGGCGCCATCTTGGGCTTTGGGAAACACTGATCGTCATTTGCTACCATTTTCGGACATTTTATAGACCAAACAACTAATCGATTAATCGAGAAAATAATCGTCAGATTAATCAATTGTGAAAATAACCAGTTAAAGCGTCCTTTTCCCCCTCACAGCCATTTCCCTCAGCCTAAAGACCTTTTAGCATCAATTTCAAATCCACTTCAACGTATATAAGGCATTTGATACCTCATCCATCAAAGCAGATTATTCACTGAATGGACTGCGGAATTGGATTGCCGCTTGATCAATTGCATTACTACAATGATACAAATGGCTTAATTTAATATTCACAAGCTCTTACAAGTCTAGTAATTCACACCAATTAAGAGGCTATTCATATTGAATTTTTCATTTTTTTTTGCTCCTGTTTGTCTGATTGTCAATTAGTACAACAAGATGTTTACCTTCTCAGAGAGAGAGAGAGAGAGAGAGAGAGAGAGAGTGAGAGAGAGTGAGAGAGAGAGAGAGAGACAGAGAGAGAGACAGAGAGAGACAGAGACAGAGACAGAGACAGAGAGAGAGACAGAGAGAGAGACAGATACCAGCTTTAAGGTGGTATACACATCGGGAGCGTTTTTTTCGTGCGATTAATTCGTCAACAATATTTTCCGAACCTATATCAGTCAATGCAACCGTGCATACCAACGGCGAAGTTTCGCTGATATTTTACCGTTATTGCGGTGTTTATTTTTTTGAACCACGGTCGATTTTTCAGAAATTCGCTTCCGACATGTACACATCTGTGGCAGGGCTGTGATTGACAGGTGGGTCAAAACTCGCATCGCAATTCCGTGCTGTATATTCGCATCGCTCTTGATGTGTAAGGACCTTTAGAGTTGACAATTGACGAAAATAAATATTTGACTTGTGTTGCTGAGCTGAAAGCTCTCCTATCTTCATTATTTCATTGATAACAATGAAGCGCTGGTCTCCAGGTCTTGAACACATACCACGAGTCAATCAACACTGGCTGAATTACATGCACTATTGGCACTATGCTGATATATCTATTACTGTATGTGGCAAACAAACAACCTGTTATTCACACACATTCAGGGCTGCCACGATTAGTCGACTAGTCGCGATAATGTCGATTACCAAAATCGCTGCCGACATATTTGGTAATCGACGTCATCGCATGTTTTTTGGGAGCTGAAATAAAAAGGAAAAAAGCGTTTGTTTTGTTCCCCCGAAGCTGCTGCTGGTTCATTAAAAGATGTATTTTTGAGTCAATTATCCTCTTAATTGTCTTTACTTTTTAGTTAGCACATGCCTAAAACAACTTCAAGCTAAATTTAGAAGCTGATGATAGCTAAATCAGAGCGATTGTGTAATTGCGCGATAAGCTGCAATTTATGATCCGATTAGTTGACTAATCGTTCAAATAATCGGGGAGTGGGGACTATAGTCGATTATCAAAATAATCGTTTGTGGCAGGCAGCCCTAGACACATTCAGATGTGCAAACAGACAGTTGGCAGGGAAATGACATAATGCAGTTGCTTTGTCAGAGTGTACTTGCTTGTCAGAACATGATAGCAAAATGTATGCAGTGTATGAAAGATGAAATGTTGACAGGCAGTCGTACACAGTGCAGAAGCGACGGCAGAGGGAGTGACTGGAGAGCGTCTGTCAGGTCAGCTTACAGTACAGTGAGTAATAGGCAGCAGACCGAGATAATGTATTCCAGTTAACAGGACGGTCATCACGGGCAGCGCTACTTCCTGGCACGCGCTCCCGCCCGAAACACCAGAGCGCGATTCTAAATGTTAAGCACATTGTTTAATAGTCCATTAAGTAAATTGATATTGCTCATCGACTGTTGTCCTTGGCTGCCCACACACAGTGTCAGAGAGAAAGACAGAGAAGCCTAATAGGGTACAGTCAGTAATACGCCTCCATCACTGTGTGTTTGGCGTTCATAAACAATCTGTCCCCCGCATCCACCTTCCACCTTCCAACGTCCACGTCACAGTGAAATGAAAAATTAACGTATTATCAACTTGTGTTAGCGAATGTTTGGATCAAAATTTTTGTTTGTTTGTTTTTTTAGCCTGGGAAAAAAAAATGTGGTTACTTCATGGCGAACGACAGTGGTATCTACATACAAATTCCAAACAATATCACCATAGATTTTTGAACGACTGCCTCGAAAATCCCCTCCCATCCGACATGGTCTCGTTTGTGAAATAGAAAATGTAATCTACAGATTTGTGTAGTCTACATGGACACAATTCTTTCTTTCTTTCTTTCTTTCTTTCTTTCTTTCTTTCTGTTCAACATGTTTAGTATTTGCTTGTTATTGAGGGCTATTGGGGTTATTGAGAGCTTATACTGCTACTGCACAAGCATGTGAAACAAGTAAGCAACTAAGCAAATACACCGTCACAGAGACACAAACTAGTCCCTCATATATCTCACACAAGGGGACATCCCAGTGCAAAGGAGACAGATGGACAGACGCATGCTTCCCCATAAGGCCCAATAAAACTCATTTCACAACAGTCAGAGCCGTGTATATAGAAGAGTCGCGACATCTCCATTCACTCCAATGGACCCATTTTTTATCTCAGAATAGTTCCCGGATGTAAGGTTCTGGATTAAGCAGCGCTGTCGAGTTGCCGCAAAATGGACCGTTTGTGATGTACTTTGAAAGGGGTCGGACGTTTAAAGAATCAAATAGTTTATCATCAGCTTTATTTTAGCATTCAAAACGTAGCACGAGCCTCCTTCCTGGCTTTTCATTGGCTACTGAGTCACGCATTTTGGACCTCAGCTGACGCCACTCTCTCACTAGATTGCCCTGACAACTGTTAGTTCTGGTCGAGCAATTTGATTGGACAAGAGTCATTCTACAGTATGAGTGCTCATAGACAGTATAACACGGGGGGACCCTGTACCGTATGAATCAGTCCGCTTCACAGGTGTTGCAATGTAACCCTTGACTGAACAAAATTCTACCTTCATTCAACAACCGGCAACCGACATCGAGTGACAGCGCAAATATTCCCGAAAATAACATTTGGCCTAAATGATGAATGGCTGTCAGAGGAGGACATTGGGGAGGACAGTGATTTTGAAAAGCAAAAATGAAGTAAACACTGCAAGGCAGACAGTATGGTGCTTTCACTGCTTTCAAACTCAACATCGACCTCCGGTCCATTGAGAGGTTGCGAGCTGAACGCAGTTTTGAGCCGGTGTTACGGATCAATATGGACAACCAACGGAGAGCTCTATGGAATATAATGAGTAGTTATCTCGATCTTAGTTTGTGCTGTTTAATAAATCGCTCAAGTATATCAACGAGCCCCCTCTCAGCCGTTCATGGAATTTGATGCAGGGGCCAAAATGCATATATGAGTAAATAACGTTTTGGTTGTGAAACAGATTAGAAGAACTCGGGGAAAACAGAACACCGCCGCCTATATGAGCGAGCAGTAATCAAAACAAGCAACAAAAATCACTGCAGACTCACAACAACACCCCCTCTTCTCTCAATACCAAACTCTGCCATCAGGCAGGAGACTCCGGGTGCCAAAGTGCGAAACAAAGAGCCTGAAGCGATCTTTTGTTCCAGCCTGCATTAAGCTGCAGAATTTGAATACAAAATCAATAGAGCAATGTGCAATAACACTCGAGCACCTCAGCGCCGAGCCCTTTACAGGCAGCTGAATTCTGATACTGAGCCTATAGCGCAATAGGGCAATGTGCAGTAAACACACCACCAGCACTTTAGCTCTTTACAGTGCGCAATAGACCTTACTCGCTAAATCCGGACAGCGCCATATTGTTGACATACCGTCCTGCAGCTGACACCTATAGTAACGGCCGTATTGTCGTTTCTGTTCCATTACAAAATAGCGATAGTGATGACAGCAATAAAAACCCCAGAGTTGTTTGTATTGCTGCCGTTAATGCCTGTAATAATAAACAAAAGAAAAAACGAGGTGAACAGACTTTGCTGTGAGGAGCTGTCAGAAAGTTTCACCTGTCTCTCCCAACTATCCACACATCTCCTGTGCTGCTGACGGATCCTCCGTCTCGCTCCCTTCACGTCTGTGGACGGTAGAGATAGAAACAAACCACGGGGACTTTATTGCTGTCATTACTACAGCCGTGTGTAACGCAGGTCACCATCCGAACACAATTGGAACGATACAGGTAACGCTAACGGCGGCTAGCTTCCTATAAACGCTGCTCTCACATAGGCTGTCACTTAAGAGCTGCTGTGCTATGTCGAGAATATGGCGGCGGTGGGCGTGCCCGTACGTGAGTGACGTCAATCGAATAAGGTCTATAGGACAATGTGTAATAGAGAGCCAAGGTGAACTTCCTTGCCACTTCCTGCTTTTCGGCGAAACACAAAGGCGAGAATCACGAGATACCATCGAAATGCCGTTTCCTTGTGACTCAAATGTCGTGGAGAGCGATGAGGCGGAAATCCAACCGCACGTCATCTTGTTTTAACGGAACAACAAGAGCAGTGTGATAAGAGGGACAATGGGAAAGAATGACAATAGAAAAGACGTAGAAAACCGTCCTTCTACAATCAAAGTCCCACACTACAGAGGCGCATCTCCTCGGACGGCTCCGAGGCTTTTCTGAAGCCTCCTTCTTTGTTTCGCCAGGGGTAAAAAGAGGCTCGGAGGGAACTATCATTTCCGCGGCCGGCGCTCCACTGACATCCAATTGAATAAGATCTACTTCCTCTGGAGTCGGAGAACGCATTAAGAACACGCCTCGGCCCAATGGAGGGGTCATACATCAGTGAGCATTACTCGTGCTGCGCCGCGACTCGAAAACACAAATTGGATTACCTGTGCACCCGGGCGAGTCAGCCGATCCGGACAGACAGACAGACAGACAGAGACAGACAGACAGACAGACAGACAGACGTACACAACGCATAGATGACATAGGCACACGCAAACATCGCAAACGTGCGTGCACAAAAGGCACGTAAGTATCAAATGTACACATTCAGTCTTGAGGACTTGCAGTGTGTGGTGGATTCCAGGTTTCTTCTGGAAATGTTGTTTTGATGTTTGTTTTTTGTTCAGGATTGTCTTTGCTTTGTTGGGTGCCGCTGATCGGTGGATGCTGAGAGCGAAGGGGAGAGAGAGAGTGGGGGTTTGTGTGTGTGGGAGGGTTGTATTTGTTTTGTTGTGTTTGTTGTACAAAACCTGTGTTGTGATACTTGCAATGACAGCTGATAATTGTACAGGGAAAAATTTAATAAACATATTATTAAAAAAAAAAAAAAGTACACATTCATATGCCTTGTTGTGCTTGCAGTGCACGATCCCTGCACTCTGCTCCTCTGTCTCTCACTTTAACACACACATCTGCGCTCGCAAAGTGCAATGTTTGTCCCCTTATAATAAATGCCCACATTATTGTGATGTACAGCAGAGGGGCCGCAATATAAAGGGGTTGACGTGATGAGATCTCCGTTTTGGAGCCGCCGGCCTTGACACGCCGCGAGATCGGATCCTAAAACAGTTTATGGCGCTGTGAACCCAGACGGCGTCCTCCCCCCCCCCCCGTGTGAACATTCCATTGGAACCTTGTGATTTACGGGGAGAGGGATCGCATCAATCTGAATGCTCATCCCCTCTAAAAACCTACCCATGTCTGGGATTTGGGAGTTTTTTACGAGATTGCACAATAATTGCTTTTGTGTACATCACACAGTCTGCTGGCCAAGGCCCGGTCACAGCATCTTCACTCTGCCTCTTAGATCATCACCGCTGCAGCAGCGTTCAATAATGATCACTAGACTTTATAGCCGGCCACTAATTGAGCCATTATTGTTATTTGAAACAACACATTTTAGATGGAGCCACACAAGCATAGGTCATGGCCCGGTGTAAAATACAAAAGCTCTCCGCGTAATCAAAAAAGGCTGGAGAGGCCATGGGAGATGTTTCGTTTAATAGCGAGTCATTTTATTTTTATTATTATTATTATTTAGAATTGCACAATAATGTGTGTGCCGATCAAGCTCCTCCCAAGGGCGCGCCCTCAGATCTGCAAACAAAGCTGCGCTGATTTACTGAGAGCTTTGGTACAATGAAATAGTTTTCCATAGGGAGGAAGGATGTCTGCAGTGTGGTGATTCTTTGATCTCAGTGAAGTGCTAAGCTAAGGGGCCTGGCAATATTGAGAGGGGAAGAGCGCCAAAGTCCTCCCCAAAGACAGTCGGAATAAAAATAAAAAAGTGACGCGATTCCGCCCTTAAAATAAAAGCGGAAAATTTGTAACGGGAAATAAAATAGATAGGTAGAAATATAGCGTAAAACAGGACAGGACTTTTGAAAACAAAATAATTTTCAAAACAATTGAACAATTATATTTTCAAACTCACCATCTTCAGCTGCTCGGAGTCCTCTCTGAACTTCCCTACAGCTGGGCAACAGTCTCTGACACAGGGGACAACTGTTGCAACAAAAAAAAATCACTTTGAAGGAATGGAAGTCCTCCTCTTCACCTTCTTTCCGACTGTGGTTGACGGACATGACCTCTGTTATACGGATGGAGAGACTTATGTTCCTGAGGACCAACACACTTAAAAAGTTTTCAACGATTTGGGACCCGTTTCTAGCCTACCTTGACGAGGTTAGGGGTGACGGGTCGCCTGGCTGGTGGTTTCTCATGGACCCCTTATGTGAGATCCCAGGCAGAATATCTCTCATAAGCACGTTATGCGGCTGGTAATCACGTTGTAATATTGAATGTCGATAATATATGTATGTTTATTATTTTTATTTTATTTTCCTGTGTCTGAGCGTGTTTGTTTGTCTTGTCTGTGCATTGTTCTGAATTTTTTATTGAATTAAAAAAAAAACTATAAAATATTTACCAAAATAAAAATGTCAATAAAATTATGAATTAATTATAAATTATATTTTAATTCACTATGTAGCCCACTAGTACACACTTAGGTACGGTACTTTGTATTAAAAAAAAAAACAGCAACACACGTTCATCAATATGGGTTTTATTCTGAAGTTTTGACTGGAGGGCATTATCTTTTTATTCTGGCTGAATGATGAAAATGCTGAAATACCTATGTGAAAAATAACATTCTGCTAATTTCTATGATTTATTATTATCATTAGTAGTAGCAGTATTACATTGTCAATCTACTTAATAATAATTAATAAATGGTAAAGGCCCATTCACACTTAGAACTATGAATCTTTTTATAGTTATAGACAGTTATCTTATAGTTCTAAGTGCGAATGGGCCTTAAGTGTCTGACCTCAGCACACCTATTTGCAGCCTTGTCTTAACTGAAAATATGAATCAGGTATTTGACTTTGTTTTCATGTGAAAACAGAGCTGTATGATTTTATCTTTTGGTTCCATTCTTCAGAGGTGTATTAGTTCTGAAGAATTGGCATGGGTGCACCTCTAGATTTGATTTGTAAACACTATACCCTCCATCAATATTGGTAGAAAAAAAAACACTATCCTTCAATAATGAAATAGAGAAAAATACAGAAGAGTTTTTAATCAATGTTGCCAGGAAAGGTCTTAAGAAGTACTACTTTACTTTTCATCCAAGTATGTTGCAAAAAAGAATAATCGCTGCTATAATAAGGCGAGGGGTTCCGTGCGCGGCCCACAATTGCTCAACTGGCAGCATGCGCTTCAACAGGTCCAGAATCTCATGCACCGGCGTCCGACCTTACCGGTTAAAAAAAGCCATCTGAGATCTGATGCAGAACACGTTGACAGTGGCCCCGCGGGTCACAGCAATCCCTCCCAGAACGGGATTATCCTCTGTGTTGCCACAGTGGGACAGGGTGGGCAGGACACTCCCATCAGCTGTGTGTTTAAGACGGGAGCCCACTGACCCACTAATCTCTCCACACACAGACACACCTGGACAGCCAGTATATAAAGTCTGCCCTCACTGGACTTGACCACACCAGCCCCTGTGTGGAACAAGTACCTCTCTCCACAGTGACCTGTGCAATCCAGAGCATCAAAGAAACACAATGGACCTCAGAGCATCATCGCTTTCTCTCCTGCTGCTGCTGCTGCTGCTGGGCCTGGCTCAGGCTCACCAAGTCCCGGTAAGAGACGGAGGAAGATGTCTGGCAAATTAGAAATGAACCGTTGTCCTGTGTTTTGCTTTTTTTTTTATCTATCCATTCCATGGAGTGTGTGTGTGCACTGTGAAATGAACTGAAGTGGTATGCCTTTTCTGTTCTGTCACAGGAGGACCAGGGCCGTGAAAACGGTAAGTGTCCCACACCTCAGCACACCTGTCTCACCTCAGCACACCTGTCTCACCTCAGCACACCTGTCTCGCAGCCCTGTCTTCACTGAGAAGATGAGTCATCTGCTGTTGCCATTTGATGCTCTGCTGCTTCGTCCTTTTCCGTGAACACGGTCCTGTATGATTCTCTCTCTGTTCCATTCTTCAGAGAACCTGGTGGACGATACTAACGAAGACATTGGCGAAACTATTCTGAGATTGAACAATGGTCAGTATCCAATTATGACACTCAAGAAATAGTAGGTTCTCGTGTCATCACTGCAGTTTCATTATAGAAGACTAGACAAATTTGGATATTTCTTTTTCTTTGACTTGACTGATGTGTCGCTGACATTTTGATACAGACATGTCTGTCCTTTTTACCCAACTATAGGATCTACTTTTCTGATGGAAGGAGATTTGCTGATTCCAAGAACCAGGACCGCCATGCAATGCAGGAGTAAGAAATTTAGCTGCCGCTGGCCAAAGTCTAGCAGTGGGAAAGTGGAGGTCCCTTTCACTTTTGATTCGAGATACGGTGAGTTTCTTCATCTGAGTAAAACAATGATTTAATCAAATACTCTGCATGTCTTACATGTCCTTTTCACATATTTCAATTACAATCATTGCTGACGATTCTATTTGGTCCTGATCCACTGCAGACAGTGGACATAGGGCTGCGATTTTAGATGCCATGAAGGGCTTCCACTCGAAAACCTGCGTCCGGTTCATTCCACGTCGCTCAGAGAGGATCTACCTCGCCCTTGAACCGAGATTTGGGTAAGTCAGAAACTAAGCAATACAGCAACATTTCAAACATCGATGAAAGACCAATTTCAACCTGACGGGGGTGTTTTAACGTCAAAATAGTTGTATATTGTAGTTTTGAAAAACGATTCTATTGTACTAACGCACGATTCTCTTCCCCCCTCTCTCTCTCTCTGTTCCTAGGTGTTTCTCTATGCTGGGTCGCATCGGAGTCAGGCAGGTTGTGTCACTGGGGGACGGTTGCTTCTCTCGCGGCGTCATCCAGCACGAGCTGCTGCACGCTCTGGGCTTCCACCACGAACACAATCGTAGCGACCGCGACAATCACGTCAGGATCAACTTCAAATACATAGCAAGAGGTGAGAATCTCACACCGTCGTTTGTTTTCCACGCCTAACAAACACCTCTTTTTTCCACCAGACGAAAAGACAATTGAGCGTTTTAGTCGATACGAGCGATCAGTGGTAAACAAACTGCTTCAACTGCAGACAGCGCGCAGCAGTTCATGGTGAAACCATGCCCTCTTTGAACTCTAACTGCTCCTACATACTTGACGTGAGACACTCCATTTGAATTTGAAACAAGTCACAACTTTTAGGACTCTGTCACCTCAATTCAGCATTAATTTATCTTTTGCACTGTTTGAGAAAACGTAGTTTATGTTTTGTGTTGTCCCCCCCCCCCAGCCTTTATAATGAGACCCTATGGAGCCAGTGTCTCACTCTAGCTCTAGGCTGTACTTTTGACTAAATTCACTTCATTTTAAAAATTGCGACAGTTCACAGAAATTTAACACGACATACATATATTATACATCAGACCTTTTAAGCTTCTTCTGCTCTCACTCACAAGGTCAAAATATAAGCGATGTGATGTCTAGTTTTTGAGATATTAAGTAAGGTTTGTTTGGCACAACTCATACTAGTTAACTGCTGCGGTTCTGCATTTCCGGGTACTTTTTTGTTGCTGTGTGCTGTCACGTGTGATTAGGGCTGGGTTCAAAAAATCGATTCTCCGATTTTTAATCGATTTTCATTTTAATCCTCGATTATCGATTCATATGTCCAGAGATCGATTTTTTTTTTAATAAAAAAAAAAAAAAAAAAAAAAAAATTTTTTTTTTTTACTAAACAGGCTAAAATATTGTGCTGTGTGTGGTAGTTGAAACATAGTTTCAAGTTGACGTTTAATTATGTTTGTAGTTGAAACAAAAACATAAATACTGTAGGCTACATGAATGGAAATGTTTGATCATTATTAATATCTACTTTTAGAAATTATATAGGCTGAAATCAAATCACTGTGCATAATTGTGAAAGTGTCTTTATTGACAGATGAAAAGGCTGTTATTTACCCTTTGTAAACCTGGTGAGTAAATATATGTGTAACTAAAACCATTAAAATAAACAGGTCTGCAACTTTTTTTCCCCATGTATCTACTTGGCTGGTTGGAAACCCTTGTGTTACATAACTGGACAGTCATGTAATTCAGGGTACAGTTCAAAAACCACATTTTGGTATTACTAACCAAATCAATATTGAAAATTGATCGAATCGGAATCGAATCGAATCGAATCGAATCGAATCGAAATTAATCGATTCGCAACCTTGTGAATCGGAATCGAATCGATTCTTGAAATTTGAACCAATACCCAGCTCTACGTGTGATGTCACATGTGATGTCACGTGCTGTGTGATGTCACGCTAATTTGTCTTATGTAGTGCACACTGACTGACACACCTGATTTCCGCCTCCTCAGGTTTTAAGGCAAACTTTAAGAAGGCAAACTCCATCAACCTCAACACTCCATATGACTACAACTCTGTCATGCACTATTCAAGGTAAGGCAGAAAAAGACAAAAGCCCAAAATAACATTTCCTAAATCTAATCTCGCATAATGTGCCATAAGCCATTTTCTACTTCTCAAATCAACTTGTTCTCCGAATTTGCAGAGGCGCCTTCGGCCGGGGACGTGAGACCATTACTCCCATTCCTAACGCCAATGTTAAACTCGGCCAGAGGGACGGCATGTCCGCCATCGACATTCGCAGGGTCAACAGACTCTACGAATGCTGTGAGTACATCCCATGTAGATCCCAGGATAATGAATTGATTTCGAAAGTCCAATTTTCAGAATTTAGCCGAACTTTGTAGCGTCATTTAGCCCCCTACACAACAAGCTAGCATGGCATGTCGGTACCAATGGATGCCTTAGGGTCTTCTAGTTTCATATCGTACCAGTATCTTCACTCTGGCTTTAAAAATGTGCCCGCTACAGCCTCTGAAAGACAGTGGTTTTGGCTGTGGACGCCAGCATCCTCAATGAGTAGCACTTTTTTTCCACATGCACACATCCGCGACCCACTGAAAATGGCCCCGTGACCCACTTCTGGGTCCCGACCCACCAGTTGAGAAACACTGCTTCAGTAGTACTCCAAGGAAGCATTTGGACTTTATCAATCACTTTGTCATTTGTTCAGAATGCCTATCTATAGCATTCTGTGATGCAGACATTACCATCAGAATGCCTATCTATAGCATTCTGTGATGCAGACATTACCGTCAGAATGCCTATCTATAGCATTCTGTGATGCAGACATTACCATCAGAATGCCTATCTATAGCATTCTGTGATGCAGACATTACCATCAGAATGCCTATCTATAGCATTCTGTGATGCAGACATTACCATCAGAATGCCTATCTATAGCATTCTGTGATGCAGACATTACCATCAGAATGCCTATCTATAGCATTCTGTGATGCAGACATTACCGTCAGAATGCCTATCTATAGCATTCTGTGATGCAGACATTACCGTCAGAATGCCTATCTATAGCATTCTGTGATGCAGACATTACCGTCAGAATGCCTATCTATAGCATTCTGTGATGCAGACATTACCTCAGAATGCCTATCTATAGCATTCTGTGATGCAGACATTACCTCAGAATGCCTATCTATAGCATTCTGTGATGCAGACATTACCATCAGAATGCCTATCTATAGCATTCTGTGATGCAGACATTACCGTCAGAATGCCTATCTATAGCATTCTGTGATGCAGACATTACCATCAGAATGCCTATCTATAGCATTCTGTGATGCAGACATTACCTCAGAATGCCTATCTATAGCATTCTGTGATGCAGACATTACCTCAGAATGCCTATCTATAGCATTCTGTGATGCAGACATTACCTCAGAATGCCTATCTATAGCATTCTGTGATGCAGACATTACCATCAGGAATGCCTATCTATAGCATTCTGTGATGCAGACATTACCTCAGAATGCCTATCTATAGCATTCTGTGATGCAGACATTACCATCAGAATGCCTATCTATAGCATTCTGTGATGCAGACATTACCGTCAGAATGCCTATCTATAGCATTCTGTGATGCAGACATTACCGTCAGAATGCCTATCTATAGCATTCTGTGATGCAGACATTACCATCAGAATGCCTATCTATAGCATTCTGTGATGCAGACATTACCTCAGAATGCCTATCTATAGCATTCTGTGATGCAGACATTACCGTCAGAATGCCTATCTATAGCATTCTGTGATGCAGACATTACCGCCAAAGTTTTCATTCACACACACTGAAGTTGCCTTTTACAGTATGTTTTTCTGCCAACGCGTGGATTTAAGCGTTAATGTGCCTGGCTGGCTGCAAATCCTGTTTGAAGTTATTTGTAGCTATAGTTGCCGTCAGTGCTCATTGTGACACTGTAAATAAATATGGTTAATACAATTATTTTTGGTCCCTACAGAAACAGGAGCCAACCAATCCCACCATGGATGATGACACTGATGCAGATACAATGCCACCTACTGTACCAAAAAATACATTAAGTCTGTCTCTTCTATTATTAAGAAAGGTATTGTGTGTTTGTAGTGTTGTGTTGTAACATTGCATCTAAAATAAAATCAAATAAATAACATTAATACTCAAGTTGTTGTTGTTTGACTTTCAGTAAATAAAATACTCAATGTGGAAAACCAAAGAAAACATAGGGAAGCAACGGATAAATTAATCTAATTAGAGATGTGAGTTCACTTCCTATATTGGTTCAAAATGATTAATATGGAGATTTGTACACATTGGCCCCTATCGTTGCATCAGCCTATAAACTGGGCTGAGCGCCCAGCGCAGCGCAGATCAGTGGGCGTGGACCAGCCCACTCGATATCTTGGTGTTGGTGCTAGACGCAGCCTTTAAGCATTACAACCACGCCTTTTAAGAGTAAAAATTATGCACTATCTGCTCATTGGGTAAGTGCAGTAAACGAATCACATGCTTCACTTTTCAGCTCCAATTCCACGGAGCGATCCAGTCCGGCTTCAGAAAAGCCGAGGGCTCTGATCTCCCCCCCTCCCTTTTATCCCCTCTTGTCTGTCTCCATATATAGGCTATTATTCCATATTATTCTCAAACCAATGTAACTGCAGTTTAAATACTGCAAGCATGTAAATACGCTACACTATAGCAAGAGCAAAGTGAAAAGAATGTTCTAAACGCATCAGCTAGAAAAATATAGCCTATCCGTATGATGAGATTAATTAGATTGGTGAAAGTTTGTCCAGAATGATATCGTTTTGCTACCTTTTCTTCTCCCCTGCTGCACAGGTAGGATGATGCACATAAATATAGCCTACATTATGTAAAGTCATTGCATAAATGTGTTTTTATTGTCAAACTAAAATGTGAAGTAGAGCCAATTTATTGGAGCAGACATCACAGTAGGACATGACAGTAGAACCGCGTTACACTGTCACTCATCTAAATCACGTTAAATCTACAAGGGATATATATAGCCCCAATATGACATATATGTTTCACATAGGGTGGTGTTTTCATTTCGATGTTTTATTTGGTCCAATATTGAAATGTTCTACAATTGCAGGTTGTGTTACCATTACACATTATTTACATCTACCTTTATATCTATTTCGGCTCATTTGGTTGCTATTTATTAGCAAAATGGATTAGCCCAATGCATGCTGGGAGATTTCACATGCCAGGCAGTGAACTTACAACTTCTTTTTTCTATCGGACGTGTGTTGTGTCTGTCTGAGCGAGGGAGTCAGAGAGAGAGAGTCGTATTGTGCCTGTCAGACTGAGGAGAGAGAGGGAGTGACACAGAGAAGTAATCAAAAAGGGCTGGAGAGGCCACGGGAGATGTTTCGTTTAATAGTGTCATTTTATTTTTATTATTATTATTATTTAGAATTGCACAATAATGTGTGTGCCGATCAAGCTCCTCCCAAGGGCGCGCCCTCAGATCTGCAAACAAAGCTGCGCTGATTTACTGAGAGCTTTGGTACAATGAAATAGTTTTCCATAGGGAGGAAGGATGTCTGCAGTATGGTGATTCTTTGATCTCAGTGAAGTGCTAAGCTAAGGGGCCTGGCAATATTGAGAGGGGAAGAGCACCAAAGTCCTCCCCAAAGACAGTCGGAATAAAAATAAAAAAGTGACGCGAGTCCGCCTTTAAAATAAAAGCGGACAATTTGTAACGGGAAATAAAATAGATAGGTAGAAATATAGCGTAAAACAGGACAGGACTTTTGAAAACAAAATCATTTTCAAAACAATTGAACAATTATATTTTCAAACTCACCATCTTCAGCTGCTCGGAGTCCTCTCTGAACTTCCCTACAGCTGGGCAACAGTCTCTGACACAGGGGACAACTGTTGCAAAAAAAAAATCACTTTGAAGGAATGGAAGTCCTCCTCTTCACCTTCTTTCCAACTGTGGTTGACGGACATGACCTCTGTTATACGGATGGAGAGACTTATGTTCCTGAGGACCAACTCACCTCAAAAAGTTTCTAGCCTACCTTGACTGGCTGGTGGTTTCTCATGCACCCCTTATGTGAGATCCCAGGCAGAATATCTCTTAAGCAGCTGGTAATCACGTTGTAATATTGAATGTCGATATATGTTTATTCTTTTTATTTTATTTTCCTGTGTCTGAGCGTGTTCGTTTGTCTTGTCTGTACATTGTTCTGAATTTTTTATTGAATTAAAAAAATTATAAAATATTTACCAAAATAAAAATGTCAATAAAATGATTAATTAATTATAAATTATATTTTAATTCACTATGTAGCCCACTAGTACACACTTAGGGTACTTTGTATTACTAAAAAAAAAAAAAAGCAACACACGTTCATCAATATGGGTTTTATTCTGAAGTTTTGACTGGAGGGCATTATCTTTTTATTCTGGCTGAATGATGAAAATGCTGAAATACATGTGAAAAATAACATTCTGCTAATTTCTATGATTTATTATTATCATTAGTAGTAGCAGTATTACATTGTCAATCTACTTAATAATAATTAATAAATGGTAAAGGCCCATTCACACTTAGAACTATGAATATTTTTATAGTTATAGACAGTTATCTTATAGTTCTAAGTGCGAATGGGCCTTAAGTGTCTGACCTCAGCACACCTATTTGCAGCCTTGTCTTAACTGAAAATATGAATCACTCCGAGCGCGTAGCATATTGACGCTTTGTCCCGTCCCTTGTGGGTCGCTTGTTACCAGTGTTGGGCACTCATTACTAAAAAAGTTATATATTACATATTACTCGTTACTATTTTCAAAAGTAATATTATTACTTTACTTATTACTCCATGCCAAAAGTAATTCGTTAGATACTCGTTATATTACTTTTCCGTTACATTCCACACAAATGGCAATAGGCCTTTTTCACTGCAGCGATTTTGTATCTAAAAGGCAGGAGGTAACACAGGTGCACCAAGATGTTAATTAGGGCTTCCAACTTCCAGTCCATTTAGGTGTTCCAGTGCTGGAGCCTTAATTAGTTAGTTGGTTGCACCTGTGTATACTCTGTCTTCTAGACACAAATGGCCGTTGTGAAAAAGGCCCATAGCGTTTTTCTCATCAAAATGCAGACTTTGCGGTGCGAATGTGTGAACTAGGTCTATTATGTGCCGTTCCATTTAAACTAATCGCTTTGCCAGAGCACAGCTTCCTACAGAGATGCTTGATGAAGAGCACACCTGGCTCAAAGTGATGACTGACAAGATGCAATCTTTTATCTTCTGTTTTATAGAATGCAGTATGCACTGCCAATGCAAACTCAATACGTATAGGCTACATCTTTGCTTAACAAATTTGTGTCACAAATAACGTTAGCTCTGCAACATTAACCTGACAATAATAACAGCAATGTTTGATGTCCACCAGCTTGTGAGTTTTTACGTTATCTCTGTATTTGAACAGTTTTCCGGTTTCTGTTGTGCTGTCCTCTCGTCTCGTAACGTTAACGTTAGGAAGTTTGAGCTCGTGTTTTTCACAGTGGAAAGAGTGTTAGTAGCCTACCTGTCCTGGACACCGTTTACATTTGACTTTGATGTTCAATCGTGTCACCTTTCTTCCCGACAAAAACAAAGTCATGGGAATATATCCGCAGCCACGGATTTTCCTCCTCGGCTCAGCAGGGCAGAGAGGGAGGTGTCAGGTGTGCTTGCCTGCCTGCCTGTTGGTGCTCTGAATGGGCTCTGCGGTGACGTCACCTTGTTTTGGGAGCGTTAAAGCCATGCTGCTTGTGATCAGTGAATGCCGACTGCGTGTCGTTTTGCAGCGCAGCGGCATCACAGAATGGACTCAACAAAAGATGTAACGACTAACGTAACGAGCTCGTTTATCTTGAAGTAACTGTAATATTATTACTTATATTCTATAGTAATTCGTTACACTACTCGTTACTTGGAAAAAGTAATATTACTACAGTAACGAGTAACTAGTAACTCGTTACTTCCCAACACTGCTTGTTACTAACATGGTACCCTTGAGCGACCCATGAAACGACTTGAGCTTTCCGACTAAACTCAATGTAAACCCATGGAAGTCATCTTTGACGCTTATGGCAACTGCTCCCCATTAGCCTAACTGCTCCCCCATTAGTCAACTGCTCCCCCATTAGGGTCTGGAGGAGCTAACCTCCCCCAGACCCTAACCCTAACCTCTCCCACCCCCCATGCCTAAACCTAACCTCCCCCAGACCCTAACCCCAAACCTAACTTCTCCCACCCCCCACGCCTAAACCTCCCTCCAGACCTTAATGGGGGAGCAGTTGACTAATGGGGGAGCAGTTAGGCTAATGGGGGAGCAGTTGCCATAAGCGTCAAAGACGACTTCCATGGGTTTGCATTGAGTTTAGTCGGAAAGCCCAAGTCATTTCATGGGTCGCTCAAGGGTACCATGTTAGTAACAAGTGACGCACAAGGGACGGGACAAAGCATCAATATGCTACGTGCTCGGAGTGAGAACGTGTTGTATAGTTCTAAGTGCGAATGGGCCTTAAGGCCCCTATTCTCCCACAGGCCTTCGGCGCTAAAACGGGCCTTAAACGCAAAAAAACGTGTCTTGCGCCTGCCTCGGGAAGATATCAACATGGCTTTACGCTGGCAAATGCGCTTTAGGCGTAATGGGCGTGGCGCTCTCCCTGAATGGGCGAGAATGGGAGTGTCAGCCTTAAATGCCGGCCTAATGATATCTTCCCAACTGGCGTAAATTTAGCGCTTTGCGCTTTTGAAAACCAGGCCTATTCAGTGCGGCAGTTGCGAGGAGCGCTCTTCTGCCTCTCCCCTGTCACCCTTCTCTGTCTCTCTCTGAAACCAGGCCTATTCAGTGTGCCAGTTGCGAGGAGCGCTGTTCTGCCTCTTCTCTGTCACCCTTCTCTCTCTCTCTCTGACTCACTCGCTTGTAAGTTCACTGCCTGGCATGTCCCAGCATGCATTGTGGTACTCCATTTCGCTACTAAATAGCAACCAAATGAGCCGAAAACCTATATAAAGGTAGATCTAAATAATGTGTAATGGTAACACAACCTGCAATTGTAGAACATTTCAATATTGGACCAAATAAAACATCGAAATGAAAACACCACCCTATGTGAAACATATATGTCCTCCTGGGCCTATATATATCCCTTGTCGATTTAACGTGATTTAGATAAGTGACAGCGGAACACGCTTCTACTGTCATGTGCTATACTGTGATGTCCGCTCCAATAATTTGGCCCTACTTCACATTTAGTTTTACAATAAAAACACATTTATGCAATGACTTTACATAATATAGGGTATATTTATGTGCATCATCCTTCCTGCAGCAGGCGAGCGAAAATGATATCTTTCTGGACAAACTTTCACCAATCTAATAGGCTATATTTTTCTAGCTGATGCATTTAGAACATTCTTTTCACTTTGATCTTGCTATAGTGTAGGGTATTTACATGCTTGCAGTATTTAAACTGCAGTTAGATTGGTTTGAGAAGCATAATAATATGGAATAATAGCCTATATATGGAGACAGACAGACTGGATGAAGGGAGGGGGGGGGGGGGGGGGGGGGGTTCGCAGAGCGCTTGGCTTTGTCTGGTTTTACCGGATTTGTCCAGGAATTGGAGCTTAAAAGGCAAGCGTGTGACTCTTTACTGCAATTCTCCAATGAGCGGACTATGCATAATTTTACGCTTAAAAGGCGTGGTTATAATGGTTGAGGCTGCGTGTAGCGCCGATACCAAGATAGCGAGTGCGCTGGTCCACACCCACTAACTGCGCTAGGCGGCCTAGCGCTAGGCCTTAAACGCAGTTTCTACGCCGATTGCAACGATAGGGCTATAAGTGTCTGATATGACCTCAGCACACCTATTTGCAGCCTTGTCTTAACTGAAAATATGAATCAGGTATTTGACTTTGTTTTCATGTGAAAACAGAGCTGTATGGTTTTCTCTTTTGGTTCCATTCTTCAGAGGTGTATTAGTTCTGAAAAATTGGCATGGGTGCACCTCTAGATTTGATTTGTAAACACTATACCCTCCATCAATATTGGTAGGAAAAAAACACTATCCTTCAATAATGAAATAGAGAAAAATACAGAAGAGTTTTTAATCAATGTTGCCAGGAAAGGTCTTAAGAAGTACTACTTTACTTTTCATCCAAGTATGTTGCAAAAAAGAATAATCGCTGCTATAATAAGGCGAGGGGTTCTGTGCGCGGCCCACAATTGCTCAACTGGCAGCATGCGCTTCAACAGGTCCAGAATCTCATGCACCGGCGTCCGACCTTACCGGTTAAAAAAAGCCATCTGAGATCTGATGCAGAACACGTTGACAGTGGCCCCGCGGGTCACAGCAATCCCCCCCCCCAGAACGGGATTATCCTCTGTGTTGCCACAGTGGGACAGGGTGGGCAGGACACTCCCATCAGCTGTGTGTTTAAGACGGAGCCCACTGACCCACTAATCTCTCCACACACAGACACACCTGGACAGCCAGTATATAAAGTCTGCCCTCACTGGACTTGACCACACCAGCCCCTGTGTGGAACAAGTACCTCTCCACAGTGACCTGTGCAATCCAGAGCATCAAAGAAACACAATGGACCTCAGAGCATCATCGCTTTCTCTCCTGCTGCTGCTGCTGCTGGGCCTGGCTCAGGCTCACCAAGTCCCGGTAAGAGACGGCTCGACATGTCTGGCAAATTAGAAATGAACCGTTGTCCTGTGTTTTGCTTTTTTTTTATCTATCCATTCCATGGAGTGTGTGTGTGCACTGTGAAATGAACTGAAGTGGTATGCCTTTTCTGTTCTGTCACAGGAGGACCAGGGCCGTGAAAACGGTAAGTGTCCCACACCTCAGCACACCTGTCTCACCTCAGCACACCTGTCTCGCAGCCCTGTCTTCACTGAGAAGATGAGTCATCAGCTGGTGCCATTTGATGCTCTGCTGCTTGGTCTTTTTCCGTGAACACGGTCCTGTATGATTCTCTCTTTGTTCCATTCTTCAGAGAACCTGGTGGACGATATTAACGAAGACATTGGCGAAACTATTCTGAGATTGAACAATGGTCAGTATCCAATTATGACACTCAAGAAATAGTAGGTTCTCGTGTCATCACTGCAGTTTCATTATAGAAGACTAGACAAATTCGGATATTTCTTTTGCTTTGACTTGACTGATGTGTCGCTGACATTTTGATACAGACATGTCTGTCCTTTTTACCCAACTATAGGATCTACTTTTCTGATGGAAGGAGATTTGCTGATTCCAAGAACCAGGACCGCCATGCAATGCAGGAGTAAGAAATTTAGCTGCCGCTGGCCAAAGTCTAGCAGTGGGAAAGTGGAGGTCCCTTTCACTTTTGATTCGAGATACGGTGAGTTTCTTCATCTGAGTAAAACAATGATTTAATCAAATACTCTGCATGTCTTACATGTCCTTTTCACATATTTCAATTACAATCATTGCTGACGATTCTATTTGGTCCTGATCCACTGCAGACAGTGGACATAGGGCTGCGATTTTAGATGCCATGAAGGGCTTCCACTCGAAAACCTGCGTCCGGTTCATTCCACGTCGCTCAGAGAGGATCTACCTCGCCCTTGAACCGAGATTTGGGTAAGTCAGAAACTAAGCAATACAGCAACATTTCAAACATCGATGAAAGACCAATTTCAACCTGACGGGGGTGTTTTAACGTCAAAATAGTTGTATATTGTAGTTTTGAAAAACGATTCTATTGTACTAACGCACGATTCTCTTCCCCCCCCCCCCCCCCCTCTGTTCCTAGGTGTTTCTCTATGCTGGGTCGCATCGGAGTCAGGCAGGTTGTGTCACTGGGGGACGGTTGCTTCTCTCGCGGCGTCATCCAGCACGAGCTGCTGCACGCTCTGGGCTTCCACCACGAACACAATCGTAGCGACCGCGACAATCACGTCAGGATCAACTTCAAATACATAGCAAGAGGTGAGAATCTCACACCGTCGTTTGTTTTCCACGCCTAACAAACACCTCTTTTTTCCACCAGACGAAAAGACAATTGAGCGTTTTAGTCGATACGAGCGATCAGTGGTAAACAAACTGCTTCAACTGCAGACAGCGCGCAGCAGTTCATGGTGAAACCATGCCCTCTTTGAACTCTAACTGCTCCTACATACTTGACGTGAGACACTCCATTTGAATTTGAAACAAGTCACAACTTTTAGGACTCTGTCACCTCAATTCAGCATTAATTTATCTTTTGCACTGTTTGAGAAAACGTAGTTTATGTTTTATGTTGTTTCCCCCCCCCCCCCAGCCTTTATAATGAGACCCTATGGAGCCAGTGTCTCACTCTAGCTCTAGGCTGTACTTTTGACTAAATTCACTTCATTTTAAAAACTGCGACAGTTCACAGAAATTTAACACGACATACATATATTATACATCAGACCCTCTAAGCTGCTTCTGCTCTCACTCACAAGGTCAAAATATAAGCGATGTGATGTATAGTTTTTGAGATATTAAGTAAGGTTTGTTTGGCACAACTCATACTAGTTAACTGCTGCGGTTCTGCATTTCCGGGTACTTTTTTGTTGCTGTGTGCTGTCACGTGGGATGTCACGTGTGATGTCACGTGCTGTGTGATGTCACGCTAATTTGTCTTATGTAGTGCACACTGACTGACACACCTGATTTCCGCCTCCTCAGGTTTTAAGAACAACTTTAAGAAGGCAAACACCATCAACCTCAACACTCCATATGACTACAACTCTGTCATGCACTATTCAAGGTAAGGCAGAAAAAGACAAAAGCCCAAAATAACATTTCCTAAATCTAATCTCGCATAATGTGCCATAAGCCATTTTCTACTTCTCAAATCAACTTGTTCTCCGAATTTGCAGAGGCGCCTTCGGCCGGGGACGTGAGACCATTACTCCCATTCCTAACGCCAATGTTAAACTCGGCCAGAGGGACGGCATGTCCGCCATCGACATTCGCAGGGTCAACGCACTCTACGAATGCTGTGAGTACATCCCATGTAGATCCCAGGATAATAAATTGATTCGAAAAGTCAAATTTTCTGAATTTAGCTGAACTTTGTAGCGTCATGTAGCCCCCTACACAACAAGCTAGCATGGCATGTCTGTACCAATGGATGCCTTAGGGTCTTCTAGTTTCATATCGTACCAGTATCTTCACTCTGGCTTTAAACATGTGGCCACTACAGCCTCTGAAAGACAGTGGTTTTGGCTGTGGACGCCAGCATCCTCAATGAGTAGCACTTTTTTTCCACATGCACACATCCGCGACCCACTGAAAATGGCCCCGTGACCCACTTGGGGGTCCCGAGCCACCAGTTGAGAAACACTGCTTCAGTAGTACTCCAAGGAAGCATTTGGACTTTATCAATCACTTTGTCATTTGTTCAGAATGCCTATCTATAGCATTCTGTGATGCAGACATTACCGTCAGAATGCCTATCTATAGCATTCTGTGATGCAGACATTACCGCCAGAATGCCTATCTATAGCATTCTGTGATGCAGACATTACCATCAGAATGCCTATCTATAGCATTCTGTGATGCAGACATTACCATCAGAATGCCTATCTATAGCATTCTGTGATGCAGACATTACCGTCAGAATGCCTATCTATAGCATTCTGTGATGCAGACATTACCGTCAGAATGCCTATCTATAGCATTCTGTGATGCAGACATTACCGTCAGAATGCCTATCTATAGCATTCTGTGATGCAGACATTACCGTCAGAATGCCTATCTATAGCATTCTGTGATGCAGACATTACCGTCAGAATGCCTATCTATAGCATTCTGTGATGCAGACATTACCGTCAGAATGCCTATCTATAGCATTCTGTGATGCAGACATTACCGTCAGAATGCCTATCTATAGCATTCTGTGATGCAGACATTACCATCAGAATGCCTATCTATAGCATTCTGTGATGCAGACATTACCATCAGAATGCCTATCTATAGCATTCTGTGATGCAGACATTACCGTCAGAATGCCTATCTATAGCATTCTGTGATGCAGACATTACCGTCAGAATGCCTATCTATAGCATTCTGTGATGCAGACATTACCGTCAGAATGCCTATCTATAGCATTCTGTGATGCAGACATTACCGTCAGAATGCCTATCTATAGCATTCTGTGATGCAGACATTACCGTCAGAATGCCTATCTATAGCATTCTGTGATGCAGACATTACCGTCAGAATGCCTATCTATAGCATTCTGTGATGCAGACATTACCGTCAGAATGCCTATCTATAGCATTCTGTGATGCAGACATTACCATCAGAATGCCTATCTATAGCATTCTGTGATGCAGACATTACCATCAGAATGCCTATCTATAGCATTCTGTGATGCAGACATTACCATCAGAATGTCTATCTATAGCATTCTGTGATGCAGACATTACCATCAGAATGCCTATCTATAGCATTCTGTGATGCAGACATAGCATTCTGTGATGCAGACATTACCGTCAGAATGCCTATCTATAGCATTCTGTGATGCAGACATTACCATCAGAATGCCTATCTATAGCATTCTGTGATGCAGACATTACCGTCAGAATGCCTATCTATAGCATTCTGTGATGCAGACATTACCATCAGAATGCCTATCTATAGCATTCTGTGATGCAGACATTACCATCAGAATGCCTATCTATAGCATTCTGTGATGCAGACATTACCTCAGAATGCCTATCTATAGCATTCTGTGATGCAGACATTACCTCAGAATGCCTATCTATAGCATTCTGTGATGCAGACATTACCATCAGAATGCCTATCTATAGCATTCTGTGATGCAGACATTACCATCAGAATGCCTATCTATAGCATTCTGTGATGCAGACATTACCGTCAGAATGTCTATCTATAGCATTCTGTGATGCAGACATTACCATCAGAATGCCTATCTATAGCATTCTGTGATGCAGACATTACCATCAGAATGCCTATCTATAGCATTCGGTGATGCAGACATTACCATCAGAATGCCTATCTATAGCATTCTGTGATGCAGACATTACCTCAGAATGCCTATCTATAGCATTCTGTGATGCAGACATTACCTCAGAATGCCTATCTATAGCATTCTGTGATGCAGACATTACCGTCAGAATGCCTATCTATAGCATTCTGTGATGCAGACATTATTACCTCAGAATGCCTATCTATAGCATTCTGAGGACCGCAATGGAAATAAGCTGTTAGCTTTATTGCGTTTTTATCCTTTTGATAATGGTGGGCCTGTGTATGTATATATGTATATTGTATATACTGTGTATTCATTATCAATAAAGAACTCAATCAATCAATCAATGTGATGCAGACATTACCGTCAGAATGCCTATCTATAGCATTCTGTGATGCAGACATTACCGCCAAGTTTTCATTCACACACACTGAAGTTGCCTTTTACAGTATGTTTCTCTGCCAACGCGTGGATTTAAGCGTTAATGTGCCTGGCTGGCTGCAAATCCTGTTTGAAGTTATTTGTAGCTATAGTTGCCGTCAGTGCTCATTGTGACACTGTAAATAAATATGGTTAATACAATTCTTTTTGGTCCCTACAGAAACAGGAGCCAACCAATCCCACCATGGATGATGACACTGATGCAGATACAATGCCACCTACTGTACCAAAAAATACATTTGATGTCTGTCTCTTCTATTATTAAGAAAGGTATTAAAGTGTGTTTGTAGTGTTGTGTTGTAACATTGCATCTAAAATAAAATCAAATGAATAACATTAATAGTCAAGTTGTTGTTGTTTGACTTTCAGTAAATAAAATACTCAATGTGGAAAACCAAAGAAAACATAGGGGGAGCAACGAATAAATTAATCTAATTAGAGATGTGAGTTCACTTCCTATATTGGTTCAAAATAATTAAGATGGAGATTTGTACACATTGTTTCACTAGAGTGAATCAGTACAGCCTTATCCCCCAGTAAGCCAAACTTTGGAGGGCTGCGTCTCTCTGGAGAGGCTCGGATGTGGGTAGGACACTTAAATAACCCCCTTTCTCCCTCACTA
The DNA here is from genome assembly GCF_964638095.1 of Poromitra crassiceps. Lineage (NCBI taxonomy): Eukaryota > Metazoa > Chordata > Actinopteri > Beryciformes > Melamphaidae > Poromitra > Poromitra crassiceps. Next base: position 25,982,676 of record NC_139630.1, read on the forward strand.
CTCCCTCCCTAGTCTCGCAGTGCCAGCCGTAGATGATATCTACGTCTGGAACACTAGTCTGAAAAGTGGTTGACGCCCGCACGGCAAACCAAAAACATAAAATAGACACTGGGTTAGCTGGCTCAGCCTGGCTGGGGGCGTGGTCAGGGTGGGGTAAATCCCCCCGTTCTATCCATTCAGCAAAGTTAGAATTGAGCTCCTAGCCCAGCTCAGGCAGACACGATCGGCGATTTGACCACCGCAGTAAACGCACATCTGAACAGACGTCTTGTGTTCTGCTTTAGAATCCCCAAACCTGTAGTTTAGAGCCGCAGCACCGACCTTTGAGTGAGTCAGCCCATTGAGATATATGGGCGGTTTTACCCCACTCGCGCGCCAGCCGTATAACATTTTGTGGGCGTTCCCACACATGCCGACTGTCTCTATATGGTGCGGTGTGTATAACGTAACTTCCATCCCGGGGGAATCTGCCTGGGCGCCGCCTTCTGTCAGAGACTTTTGATTCAGACCCTCCATCGCTGGAAGCTTGATGACATCGACGGTGGGTCTGACTAGTGTCCTCTAGAGAGAGACAGAGTGGCGTCAGCAGAGGAAAAAAATGCGTGACTCATTAGCCAATGAACAGCCAGCAAAGGGGCTGGCTCTACGTTTGAATGCATAAAATAAAGCTGATAATATACAATTGGATTCTTTTCAAAGTACATCACAAACGGCCCATTTTGCGGCAACTCGACATCGCTGCTTAATCCAGAACCTTACATTCGGGAACTTTTCTGAGATTAAAAAAACGTGTCCATTGGAGTGAATGGAGATGTCGCGACTCTTCTATATACACGGCTCTGACTGTTGTGAAATTAATTTTACTGGGCATTATGGGGAAGCTTCATTTCATTCGAGAAAAAAAAAAACGTTCAAAGTACAACACAAACGGTCCATTTTGCTGCAACTCGACATCGCTGCTTAATCCAGAACCTTACATTCGGGAACTTTTCTGAGATTAAAAAAACGTGTCCATTGGAGTGAATGGAAATGTCGCAACTCTTCTATCTACACGGCTCTGGGTCTGACTACGTGAGACTACTCCCTCCCTAAAACCCTGCAGACAAATGAGTTTATTCGCTTGGCCACATCCCACACACTCTCTGCTGTGTTCCCCCCCCCCCCCATCATCTGAAATGGTTATGGTAGAAAAATACGCAGAGCTATTCTTCTGTATATACACCCCAGTGAGTCAGTCACTGTGTTCTCCAGAGAGAGGCAGATGCATGGCGGGGGCGGGGGGGGAGGAGAGGAACGCTGGGAGGTTTCAGGGTGAGATAAGGGAAGAGGACACCTAGATAGAACAGGATCCTTATTACATAAGCAAATGTCCCATCACACCCATGATGATGTATGAATGCACCAAGAGTCATGACAGGCTCCGCGTGCATCTCTCCAGTGCTGCTCTGCCTTAAATGCAGCTAAAGAGGCTGTGGCACAAGAGAACGCCGGCGAAATCTGTAAGAGTTTAGTCGAGTTTAGTTTCTAACTGGACGCGCGGGCGCTTTAATCTTTCATGAAGCCGTTTCAGTGCATAACAATCGCTCGTGCCCCATGCAATATTTAATATCGACTTGTTTATTGAAATATTTAAATGCTCCAACTCTGTTCATGCTCCGAGGAGGCGCCCGGAGACTTTCGCTCTGCTATAAATTGCTATAATTTCTAGCGACTCGTGATTGAAAAATGAGATGATCTGCGAGCCAAAGGTCCCATGGCTGGAGTAGAAACGGGGCACCGCCGGGAACGCACTGAGGCTCGAAGTCATTGGACGACGTGCCGTCATCAAACTGGCGTCTAGTTCATCTATTTCTAGAGAGTCGTCGCTTCTCTGAACTGCTCGGCTGACATCAACTGAAATGGAATATTTCACCTGGGCGTCATCGTTCACCTGACTACTCACAAGTGGCAAGTGAGGTATGCCTCCACTCGTTCCCATGTGATTGAAGCCTATGGCGTACATGAAAGTCTCATCTATGACATTTAACATTTAGCATTAACAGCTATTCAACAGTAATTCAATTATGCATACATCAGTCATAAGCTGCGTTCACACCGACCTATTAAAGTTGGTCGCTGGCGTCGAGTTTACATACAAAGTCAATGCAAACGAGCGATTGAGCGTATATTCGCCTGGGAGAATAATCGCTGGGCGTCCGAGCGGCAGAGACAGAGCGATAGGGAGAAAATACGCTCGTCGCTCAAGATGAAATATTCCAACTCGAGCGAAAATACGCTGGCATCAGTCGCTCGCTGTTCAATGCTGATTGGCTGCCGTGTGAGAGTGAGTCAAGGATCACTCTGGCTTGGAACAAACCGCTGGTTTATTGTGTGGCAACAAACCGCATTGACAGCCTGACAGCTGACATGAAGTGAAGTCTGTACTACCGGTATGCAGCTCGCATTAGGAGCACGCTGATAGGCTTAGCTTGTAAACAATGACGGTGGCTCGTAGTGGACAAACAGCATGACATTGCGTAACGTTATATCCCCCACATGTCCGTCATTTCGTGTGCCTGTTGATGAGCGATTTAAACAGAGCGACAGAGCGATTCCAAAGGGTTGACTTGAGCGACAGAGAGAAAAATAAATATCTCGGTGTGAATGCACCTTTAGTAGGTTTGTTCGTCGTACCCGACAGGTTTCCACTGCTGACTCCCTGCGGTCTGCCTCAGAGACGTCACGTGATGTTACTGTGATGTGATGTTACTGTGATGTGATGTTACTGTGATGTGATGTTACTGTGATGTGATGTTACTGTGATGTGATGTTACTGTGATGTGATGTTACTGTGATGTGATGTTACTGTGATGTGATGTTACTGTGATGTGATGTTACTGTGATGTGATGTTACTGTGATGTGATGTTACTGTGATGTGATGTTACTGTGATGTGATGTTACTGTGATGTGATGTTACTGTGATGTGATGTTACTGTGATGTGATGTTACTGTGATGTGATGTTACTGTGATGTGATGTTACTGTGATGACGTGTCCTCCTATGGCTGGTTTATGTAGGTTTTGGTCATCCCACCTGGATCGGTAGGATGAGCATGCATGCCCCCTGTTGGCCGATTTTTGTTTTGTTTTTGGAGGACTGCATCCCAGGTATGAGACAACATGAGGAGGAGACAGACAACTCCATCCAGCATTCCTTGACATGAAAATTCAACGCATAGAAGCATAAGGATGAAGGTATGGCCTTACAGGAAACCAGATCAATACCTGCTATGGACATCGGAACACCCTACAGCACACAAACTAATAGCTATCAGTGGTTAGAACCTTATATGACCGCACCAGCATCATAACAGACCCAGAAGATAGACAGGAGGAAGAAAAACACGCTCTCACCCAGTGCCCAGCATGGGCCATGATGAACAAGAGGAAATCAGGAGTCCAGAAAAACAAAAAGAAATACGAAAAAGAAAAACAGATCCAAATCAGAAAAGCCTAGGCATGGTCACGCTTCCCTACACCCGGGGGGTTCACAGAACGCATCCAAAGGGTAATGAAAACACACTGCATAAGCACAGCAGTGAAGCTGCACACCAAGCTACGCCAACACACACACACACACACACACACACACACACACACACACACACACACACACACACACACACACACACACACACACACACAACAAACAAATGTTTTTCAGGTGCTGCTGCATCTCAAAGTCCGTATCCACCCTGAACAGAAGTGTGGCGTAATACATCCTCCCATGCCTATCATGCAGTTGCAACAAAACATACATTGGCAAAAAGAAAAATTGGCACACGAAGGAAAGAACTAGGGATGTAACGATAAGCGGTTTTAATGATAACCGTGATAAAATTCCTTACGATAACCGTACCGATAAAACCGTTAAAACCGTGTCACCATGATTACAGTACTTTGAAAAACATGGTAAATACTGTCCATCATCAACCAATGTTGGCAACCGTCTCCCAGATGCAAACGCACAGCCTTGGAGAAATAAAGCCTTAACCCATTGATACCTGATGCAGCATTTGCGTGTATATCCCTCATTTGTGTGCGTATCCCTTTAAGACCGCGAACCGCGTTAACGCGGTTCGCGGTCTTAAAGGGATACACACACAAATGCTGCATCAGGTATCAATGGGTTAAAAGAGAATCACATCATGGAGCGGGGAAAAGGCCACGGTCATTCGATCGGGAAACGACAGACGTCACCGTTGGATCAGGGAGGAGATCCGGAAACGTAGTAGTTGTTCGATGTTGTTCAAACCTTGGGATGCAGTCCTCCATAAACTATCGGCCAACAGGGGGCGTAGTCATCCTTCCAAATCAGGTGGGATGACCAAACCTACAGTTACATAAACCAGCCACAGGACACGTCACAGTAACGTCTCTGAGGCAGACTGCAGGAAGTCAGCAGTCGTAACATGGTCAGGTACGACAAACAAACCTACTAAATCTGATAAAGGAATCATTTAATGACTGTTAAATTTGAGTTAGACTGAATTCCCCTTTTTGGACTATTTACCAGCTATTATTTAACAGCTTTAAAGCATTGTCCGTAGGCTCCTGCACATGCTCTTTGACCGTCCTTTAGAGGGCAGTGTGTATGACCAGCAGCAGGGTGTCCTGTGGGACGTCTGTTCCAATGAGAGCAAGCTGAGCAGAGCCAAATGCAGTGTGATCTGTGATGTCACTGCTAATCAGCAGGCAGGTCATGTGATCTGTGATGTCACTGCTAATCAGCAGGCAGGTCATGTGATCTGTGATGTCACTGCTAATCAGCGGGCAGGTCATGTGATCTGTGATGTCACTGCTAATCAGCAGGCAGGTCATGTGATCTGTGACGTCACTGCTAATCAGCAGGCAGGTCATGTGCTTTCTGGCCTGAGCGGCTTGCCGTACCTGCCTCTCTCTCTTCTTTACCTGCCGCTCATTGCACTAGTTAAGTCAAGTCTAAGTTCATTTGTATAGCTCTACTTCACAAGCATGTCTCAGAGGGCTTCACAGAGAACGTGTCTATAGTCTAAGCACTATCAATGAACAGGATTGAACAATCTTATATTAGAGAGAGAGAGAGAGATAGAGAGAGAGAGAGATAGAGAGAGCGAGAAAGAGAGAGAGAGAGAGAGAGAGAGAGAGAGCAGGCATCCTTACTTGAAATGTGTGGCAAACTGTCTGCGTTGTAGCCAAACAAATGCAATAAGCTTCCTCCTGCGCGGGAATTAAATTGCTCGGTAACACAGGAGCTAAAAAGCGACGGAGACATTTGTTTGTGCAGCGATCATTTGATATTACAATCTGCGGCGCGTGTGTGTGTGTGTGTGTGTGTGTGTGTCTGCTTTCACAGACTGTTCGAGGTCACAATAATAATAAAGTCGGCCGTTAAGTGCCCCCCTTTTGAGTGAGACAAAAGACGGGCTCACAAAAACAAGTGCATCTAATTAAATAGGCGACGAAAAGAAATAACAGAGCGGACTACAAATTCTGAGCGTCTTTGTTGTCGTCCGCCCTGCAGGACTGACTGGAAGCCATTTGCTGGCTGAGAGATCGAAAGGACGGCAAAATCTAACGCGCCGCTGTTGAAGCCGTCGCAAAGTTTCACTTCTCCTCTCTTTGCTTCTCCAGATCTGAGGAGAGCTTCTGCAAAACTTCTGAGACGTCTGAACACAGAATAGCAGGCTGACATGTTACTGTCTGTTGTCACTGGATCTGCAAACCCCATACATATTTCATGCCTTGTGTTTCCCCCGACACGACGACTGGTGCTGCTGACATTACTTTGAATCAAACGGAGGACATGTTAGAAGGCGGCGGCATGGTGAGACGGGGCGATACGACAAAGCGAAGCGAGGGCGGATCCCGATGAGAGAACGCGAGGGGAAATGAGGAGAAGAAGCGAGCTCCGTCGTCGTAGAGAAGCTATAGGGCTTTTCTTGTGTTTTCTTCACCAGGCTGGGTGACATTTCTATACTAACACCCGTCTCTGTCTGCCTCACAGAGAAACGATACGTTTTAAAAAGAGAGAAAGGGGCCTTTTTGTAAATGTGTACATCAAACGCAGGCATTAGTCTGCGATCCTTCTGAGCTGCTGCTGCTGCTGCGGCAAAAACGCGTCTCTGTTTGTCAGCGCCGCCGCGCGCTGAGGAATCGCGGCTGTCGAAAATGATGCGGTCCCATTAGTGACGGAATCCGCAGCCGAGAGACGCAGCAGCCAGACGGAGAGCTGCGGCGGCGGCGGTGGTGGTGGGGGACAAGATGATAACAAGGTGCTCATTGGAGATGTGAGGGATGATGCTTGTGTCTCACTCTGATGAGGAGGGGGAGAGAGAGAGAGAGAGAGAGAGAGAGAGAGAGAGAGAGAGAGAGCGAGCGAGGAGATGGAGGGGTTAAGATAAAGAGAGGGAGCGAAGGCATGGGTGGGGGGAGGAGAAGAGAGGGGGAAGGCTATGGGTAAGGAAGAAAAAGGAGGGGAGAGATAAGGAGAGACAAACAGAGAGAATGCGATTGGGGAGTAAGAAAGACAGAGTGGGACAGTAATCACAGGAAAGCAGATTACAAACGGAGAAATACGAGGAGGACGAACGCTGTGAGTAAAGTGAATGAGTGAACCAGAGAGAGAGAGAGACAGAGAGAGAGAGGAAGACAGAGAGAGACAGAGGAAGACAGAGAGAGAGAGAGGAAGACAAAGAGGCTCATTGCAACACCCTGTGCCCCGGGAGATTGGCAGGTTTATTTCACAGGGACGTAGTGAACTCTCCTCCCAGAGATCATTTCTCCTGTGAGCTACACTAAGCTGCCTGCACCGTAGAGAGCCGAGGGGTCAAAAAGGTCCAGGTTTCCTACCAAAAACCCACTGAGCAGTGGCTCTCCCTCACCACTCTATCCAGCCTCAGCTGACTGGCATAGATCAGAATGGCGTGACGTAGGGCTGCACGATTCATCGATTTTGAATGGTAATCGAATTAATTTGTTAGCGAAATGTAGAAAGAAAAAAAACGGAAATCGTCAAAATCGATTTTCCCTTTAACTAGGGTAATTACGGTAGCGGCTCTCTCATGTCATGTCTGCGCGGGCTGCGTGCTGCTTCCTCGTTCCTCCTCCCCGCTGTATAAAGTATCTCTGGCCGTGGCTACTGAAGTCAGCAGCGCGAGTGCGCGACAAACTTATTTCAACACCACCAACAAACTCACACATGGTGGAGTGGGAGCAGTGTTGCAGTATGGGCTGCACAAGCTAACGAGAGCCACACAAACTCACGTTTCACGAAACACAGACACGTTCTCACCGCCGGGCGGTGAAATGTTGCCTTTTAGGACACGTAATAACGAAACAACACGTGGGATCACCGAGTACAGCGCCTGGCTGTAATGTTAACGTTAGCAGCCTGACTCACCCTGTCTGTCTGATTTCCTCCTACTGCATGGTCGCAGTTACCCGCATACCCGTGTCAAGTGACTGCAGATTAGCAAGCAACAAACAGGAAGTTGGGTTGTTCTGCCTTCAGAGTACAAGCCTAAATTGTATCACGTATGAGAAGATTTTATTTTAATGTTTTAGCTGTGCAGGGTAACAAATGGTTAGAGAAGTATAATAGTAGAAAAGAAATCGAATCGAAATCGAAAATCTAATTTTGAAAGAAAAAAAATATGAACAAGCTAGCTAGCAAACTTCCTTTCAAGAGGAGATATTTTGAGACTTCAAGATCAAAAATAATAATACGTAGGTGTGGTATTTTTGCAGCAAAATATCAATTCTTATTGTTATATTCTTATTCTTATCTTTTTTTAAAGACAATCAACATTCAGTTATACAAAAATGCTTGCATGCTTTCACAGTTTTGAGTGTCACCATATACTCTACAGTACTGTAGGTACATACAAGGTTGCAGCAAAGCAAATAATAGCATGCGGTGTGTGTGTGTGTGTGTGTGTGTGTGAGTGTGTGTGTCTCTGTGTGTGTGTGTGTGTGTGTGTGTGTGTGTGTGTGTGTGTGTGTCTGTGTGTGTGTGTGTGTGTGTGTGTGTGTGTGTGTGTTTAGAAGGGCATGTTCACTGTGTGATCGCTCAAGGGGCTGAAAAAAGCAAGCAAGTCAGTGTATTTACATCCTGTACGTGTGCACGTGTGCTCGTGTGCATGTCGGTGTAGCTACACTGTGTGTGTATGGGCGTGCATAGCAAATGCGGGAGTGCATAATTGTCGCTATAGCGATATAATTACACCCCCCTTGCAATGTGACAAGTATATGTGGCAATTATTCAGGTTATACCATTTCCTGAGCAGTGGAGTGAGATGAAAGTGACAGCTTCCACTCCCCACAAAGTCTTCCAGGGCCATTTTATTCCATGCTATATTAGTGGCACCTCGCTTACCTCATATTGCGGGCTGCCTAGTTTAACTGTTTCAGCTAATTATCATGATATTAGGCTGAATCGCACTCTTTGTCCTTGGTGGACGACTGGATGTGCCGGTATACTCGGGTGTATTGCGATCGCCTACTAACAGCTGTTTTCACGCTCCCCACGTTTGTGAATGCGCGTAATTAAGTTTTTGCTGCTAGCTCCCAAATCACTTTTAAGGCCATAAATTGGAACGTCGTTTGCAATCAAACTATGGTATAATCATAGTGCGGTTAGTATCAGAAGTGCAGATGAGAAAATGGAATGAAATGGCCAAATAGATGATGAGACGACTAAATGAATGATGAAGCAATTCCCAACAGCATTTAGTGAGTGATTCCCAAAGGTGGGACATTTACTTTTTTCTATGTTGTTGAACACGATAAATAAACATCCCGAATTCCAGCGCTCCCAGACACAGCCAATAAATAAAGGGGGAATTAATATGTTCTTTTTTTAAACCTAAATGCTTCTTTTTTTCTTTGTTTACAACATAATGTTCCTAGGAGGACACATTGTCCCTGCAGAAATGTGTTGCACATTTAAGATATTTTTAACTTAGCATACTTGTATATCGCCCAATTAAAGGCGTAATTAATTCAGCAGCATTGTGCTTCCAGGAGAATTTGAAAGTTAATGCATAATGACAAACGACAAGCAGCCAGGATCGAGAGGCTGAACCAGCTCAAGGAAAGCAGAAAGGTCCAAAAGTCGTCGGCTGTCCTTTGAAAATGTCATGAATTCTACGAAATTCACTTAGATGCCATGTTTGTCAGCGCTGCTCGCTGCTGTTTGTGTTTCCCCGGCGTATCCTCTTGACCCAAATGTGCTTCCATCATCTTGCTGCAGACAACTACCGAAAATGTAATTTCTCCCTGTTGAATGAATGGGTTTGGAGAGCACACAATGTCTGCCCGGGCGATGTATGTCTCGATCTCGCAGCAAAGCACATTCTCTCCGCAAGGACATGCTAAATAAATCAACAGAAAGGTCAAACAGTGTGTACAGTTTGGGTAGAGGGAAGCCTCAAGGACTCAAGGCTGCTGCTGCTGGCAAAATGGAAGCTAGAGACACTGCATGAAATAGGCCACGCCCATCACGGGGGAAAGCTCTCCATTCACTTCCACACACCAGCGTCATTTTCCTTGAATTAAAGGAGAATTTAGTTTTTTTTTAACCTGGATCCCTCTCCTCACATTAATTATTATCTGGGGGCCACGTAGCAGCGTGCTTTTCATCCATGTAAATAGACAGGAGCTCCGTTCTAGGACTGGCTTGCACACTATTGATCTCAAAACAACGCCTAAGACGGACAAAAACGCTGCGGAGAACACTGGGTGAGTCATCAGATAATAATTAATGTGAGGAGAGGGATCCAGGTAAAAAAAAAAATTAAATTCTCCTTTAAACATAGCTAAAAGCTGTTGTGGGGTGGGCTGCACAGACAACAAATTAAAAAAAATCGCCAATTAAAGTTTTTTGTACTCCCGAGCAAAACAAGGAAGCCACTGAGAATTGGCAAGAAGACAAATGTGGATCTAGCTCTCAAGGAAGTAAGTTGGAGTGTTCATCTTCCGTATATATGATCTTTGTGTGCAACACGTGACATATGAGAATGCCAGGATTGGGGGGGGGGGGGCAGTTTTTGTTTCCCCCCCTTTTGGTTTCTGAATGATGACGCGCTCCGCAGTGTCTCTATGTACGAGTTTGCATGTGTGTTAGTTAGTGTGAACAGTGAGGATATTAGCTGAAAGCAGCTATGTTATGCTCCATTTTAGTTTTTCTTTTCCTTCAACCACCTTCAACTGGCAAGTTCCGGTGTAAATAAATTACTGGAACATTTTACAGCAGTAGAAGTTTCAATTTCAAAAGAATCGCTCATAATTCTATTTTTTGTGTGTTTATTCTCCACATCGTGAAACTTTGGAAACTGGTAGAAGGGCACTCAGAGAGCGCAGACCTCCGCCAACGTTCATGCTATTATTGCTTGTCCGTGAGTTGGATCCAGATCCGCTCCGGGTTCTTCTTGGCTCATGCTACACCCTTCCACCAAGTTTTATGAAAATCAGCCCAGTCGTTTTTTTTTGCTTTTTCTCCGTAAACCTTCTAACAGACAGACAAACGGCACCGAAAACACAACCTCCTTGGCGGTGGGTAATGGCACCACTCACTTAAGGCACTTAAGTGGGTTAACTTTTTTGTGTGTGGACAATATTAAGCACATTATCAACTGATTTGCAGTACCTTTTTCTGAGCAGCTTCTCCCTGAGTGTCTCTTTTCCCTCAGGTAGTTGCAGTGGTGGAAATGGGTGGGGGGAGGCGGGGGGGCGCGTGGGAACGGAGTTCCCAAAGCAAACGTTGAGACGGGAACGCCACGGTGAGGAGGAGAGGGAGAACGGCATTCCTCCTCAGATTCCCCTTCGAAAGAAATCTCGCATTGCAGAGCAGAGCAGTGGAGGGGGCCACCGCTAGTATACAGTAGTATGCACGGAGTGAGCAGTCTTCCACGAATAGAAATACATTTTTCCTTTTCCATTTTCCTTCCCATAACTAAGACATGTTGTGTGCCATATGATACCTCATGCGATGAGAGGGTCATTAGAGCGTGAAATTGAGCAACATTACATTGCCCTGTGTAAGCTGCTGGCAAGAGAGACAGACAGAGAGAGAGAGAGAGAGACAGAGAGAGAGAGACAGAGAGACAGAGAGAGACAGAGAGAGAGAGAGAGACAGCAAGAAAGCAACAAAGAAAGAAAGACCGATAAAGTAGACAGCATGCTGTGTTGTCTGTGCGAGTGCACGTGTAAATATTAATTGCGAACACCATGGCTGATCAATTTGGGGCCAACTTGGCCCACGCTCCATTTGTTTTGGCCCGCCATGGGGTTTGACAAAAATAAACAAAAACAATCCACAGCAGATATGATTGTCTTGCAGAGCCTTTTAAAGCTACAGTAGCGTGATGATACTTTTAAAGCTACAGTAGTGTGATGATACTGTTAAAGCTACAGTAGTGTGATGATACTTTTAAAGCTACAGTAGTGTGATGAGACTTTTAAAGCTACAGTAGTGTGATGATACTGTTAAAGCTACAGTAGTGTGATGATACTGTTAAAGCTACAGTAGTGTGATGATACTTTTAAAGCTACAGTAGCGTGATGATACTTTTAAAGCTACAGTAGTGTGATGAGACTTTTAAAGCTACAGTAGTGTGATGATACTGTTAAAGCTACAGTAGTGTGATGATACTTTTAAAGCTACAGTAGTGTGATGATACTTTTAAAGCTACAGTAGTGTGATGATACTGTTAAAGCTACAGTAGTGTGATTATACTGTTAAAGCTACAGTAGCGTGATGAGACTTTTAAAGCAGTGTGATGATACTGTTAAAGCTACAGTAGTGTGATGAGACTGTTAAAGCTACAGTGTGATGATACTTTTAAAGCTACAGTGTGATGATACTGTTAAAGCTACAGTAGTGTGATGATACTGTTAAAGCTACAGTAGTGTGATGATACTGTTAAAGCTACAGTAGTGTGATGATACTGTTAAAGCTACAGTAGTGTGATGATACTGTTAAAGCTACAGTAGTGTGATGATACTGTTAAAGCTACAGTAGTGTGATGATACTGTTAAAGCTACAGTAGTGTGATGATACTGTTAAAGCTACAGTAGTGTGATGATACTGTTAAAGCTACAGTAGTGTGATGATACTGTTAAAGCTACAGTAGTGTGATGATACTGTTAAAGCTACAGTAGTGTGATGATACTGTTAAAGCTACAGTAGCGTGATGAGACTTTTAAAGCTACAGTAGTGTGATGATGCTTTTAAAGCTACAGTAGTGTGATGATACTGTTAAAGCTACAGTAGCGTGATGAGACTTTTAAAGCTACAGTAGTGTGATGATACTTTTAAAGCTACAGTAGTGTGATGATACTGTTAAAGCTACAGTAGTGTGATGATACTTTTAAAGCTACAGTAGTGTGATGATACTTTTAAAGCTACAGTAGTGTGGTGATACTGTTAAAGCTACAGTAGTGTGATGATACTTTTAAAGCTACAGTAGTGTGGTGATACTGTTAAAGCTACAGTAGTGTGATGATACTTTTAAAGCTACAGTAGCGTGATGATACTTTTAAAGCTACAGTAGTGTGATGAGACTTTTAAAGCAGCTACGAGCAACTTTTTCGATTGTTATTAAACAGTATAAATTTAATATCAATGCATCACATCTTACCTCTAATAGTCGACGAGACCAAAGCCGTGTGTATCTGAGATTGCTCCCTTAGGTGATTATTAAGTCTATAGTCTGCCTAAACTCGCGCCAACAGGGGGCTCTCTAGAGCGACCGGACCGGGTAACCCGGAAGTGAAACAAGGAAGTGAAACGCAGCTGCCTTCCAACGCCGTTTGCGCTGCCTAGCAACATAACATAAACAATGTGAACGCCACGCATACTCGCGGGAACATCTGTCGTTATATTCTAACAGGTTTTTTGGAAGTTATTTTGTGGTTATGGCCGAAGTGGCTGCTGCAAACCGTTTCATTTCACTTCCTGATCTGCCCTGGCTACAGACACACTAACACTGGCCGATTCACTCGGGGTTCAAGCGAGACTACTCTGCGTTGCTCTCGTCGACTATTAGAGGTAAGATGTGATGCATTGATATTAAATTTATACTGTTTAATAACAATCGAAAAAGTTGCTCGTAGCTGCTTTAAAGCTACAGTAGCGTGGTGATACTTTTAAAGCTACAGTAGTGTGATGATACTTTTAAAGCTACAGTAGTGTGGTGATGCTTTTAAAGCTACATTAGTGTGATGATACTTTTAAAGCTACAGTAGTGTGATTATACTTTTAAAGCTACAGTAGTGTGATGATACTTTTAAAGCTACAGTAGTGTGATGATACTGTTAAAGCTACAGTAGTGTGATAATACTGTTAAAGCTACAGTAGTGTGATGATACTTTTAAAGCTACAGTAGTGTGATGATGCTTTTAAAGCTACAGTAGTGTGATGATACTTTTAAAGCTACAGTAGTGTGATGATGCTTTTAAAGCTACAGTAGTGTGATGATACTTTTAAAGCTACAGTAGTGTGATGATACTTTTAAAGCTACAGTAGTGTGATGATACTTTTAAAGCTACAGTAGTGTGATGATACTGTTAAAGCTACAGTAGTGTGATAATACTGTTAAAGCTACAGTAGTGTGATGATACTTTTAAAGCTACAGTAGTGTGATGATGCTTTTAAAGCTACAGTAGTGTGATGATACTTTTAAAGCTACAGTAGTGTGATGATACTTTTAAAGCTACAGTAGTGTGATAATACTGTTAAAGCTACAGTAGTGTGATAATACTGTTAAAGCTACAGTAGTGTGATGATACTTTTAAAGCTACAGTAGTGTGATGATACTTTTAAAGCTACAGTAGTGTGATGATGCTTTTAAAGCTACAGTAGTGTGGTGATACTTTTAAAGCTACAGTGTGATGATACTTTTAAAGCTAAAACGCTGGCTTGTAACTGTTTAAAAAAAAGAACTGTTTTCTGTTCATTGCTTATTCCTCCTCCTGCCATTCACTCACTCTAGCTGTGGCTATTAATTTTCTTCCACTCAATGGTTACTTTCAATCTACATACCAACCACTTGAGGTTTCTGTGCACTCTCATCAACCAAATAAATGTAGCTTCTCATGTTTGGTTGTTTGTTTGTTTGCCAAAATGTGGCAAAACTCAAACTTCCATGCGACCCACGATTTCAAATACAGCCAGGCACATCCAATTATTTCTTATTTCAATTCTGGAAAATGTGACTTAAAAGCCTCAAAAAGCACACCGGCAGGTGTTACGCGACACACTATTGCACTATGAGGCTGGGTTGCTTTGAAAATGCAATACATTGCAGATTAGTAATTACTCTCTTAAAATTATTAAAGTACTCAGCATTGTAAACCATGAAATAGTGAAATAGACATGGTCATCACAAACTGATTACTTTCATTTATTTCTCTGATTATGAATGCGGTGTGCAAGTTCATAAAATATGCATTTGAAAAGAATCCTCTGAAGCCAATATCAAGAAGTTTTAAGATGTGCAAAAAAACCTCAGTATCTCTGATATCATTGACTCTGATCACATTCATACCTCTGATCTCACAATCTATCGTTTTCCCTTCAGACGTGTTACTGAGTAATTTATCAGAAAAATCTGTTTTTCAAAAGCATGCCTGTGTGTTTTGAAAGGATCTGGCTCTGTACGTTATTATACAGATACCAACATGGTGTGCAATTGTGTCAGATGTATTCCTTTATTTTACCCCAACCTTGTTTAACAATCACAGTTTTGTAACAGATGAAAAAGGCCACTTGAATTGGCCAATTCTTAAAGCTGAATCGATAAGAGCAGAGAAAAGGTAGACTTATGAAACCTTCGCTCTGCCAAGTCTATAGCAACAGTATCCAAGGCTTGAATGAGATCTATGCCACAACCGTCGAAAGCCCTTTCGCCCTGGAGATCAAGGCAAATGTACAGTATATAATATATAATTGTGACGTCTGAATCTGTTGTCGACTCCATTTTTTGAGCCCTCATTGTTTAGTTTAACTGTCAATCATATGCTGTTGTCAGGAGTTTTTTTTTTTTTTTTACAACCTGGCCCTTATTTCCAGCTTTAGTTATGTTTTACAACTCGGCCTGAACAGAAATTTCCGAGAAGGATTCACTATAAAGCTACAGTAGCACGAGCCGAGCCACGGCCTGGAACAAGAGGACATAGGGGGCCAGGGTAGGAAATTGACTTTTTTTATTTGCCCTTGTGAAAGATGTTTTGGGGCATTTTGGATCATTTCCAGTGCACTTTTACCAAATGTTGTGAGTCATGACTTTCTATTTGATTTTGTATCATGACTCAGTGAGTGGTTTGTGTAATGGGGCAAAAGCATATTCTTAAGTGAATGTCAGCTAGTGAACTATACCTGGCCAGCTAGCTTGCGGTGCCTGTCACTGAGGTAAATTAACACTATAGGAGGGGGCTCAAGAGTGGAGGGGGCGGCGGATGTGAATGTACGGATGCCGGTCTGGCCATTTTACAGAAATATAATCCATTTATAATCCATCATTTTATAATAATAATAATAATAATAGAGAACAAAATCCGGACACGCTTTGCAAATAACAGGGGCATTAAAAGCCCCCGTCATCCCAATTCCAAGGGCAATTTTCGACTTTTTACAGGCATTTTGCCCCGAGCCCCCCTCTAATTTCCTACCCTGATAGGGGCATGTGCAAAGCATGGATTCACGTACTGTAAATCTCTGTAATTCTCTGCCACGCAGCAGCTCATATCCTTATTATATGATAGTGGCATCAATGTGAGCCCCTCTATTTATTGACCTCTCTCAGCCAGCTGTCTGGTAGGTTCCACATGCGTGGGCTGTGTAACCAGCTCCCGCGAGAGTCTCCCATCAGCTGAGAGCTGCCATGACAGTACATGGTATAAACACCGTAGGATGGATGGATGGATATTTATCCCACCCAGGGCAGAGCCACACACAGCCACCGGGGGACGTAGTACTGAGGCGCAGCGTGGGCTTTCGCCCTGTATGTGTTTAACCTTTGCCGGTGGTCATTTCAAATGCTAACATTAGCTCGTTAATTCATTCAAAGTGTTCATGGCTGGATTAGCCTTGACGTTAAAGGAGCTCTAGGTGAGTTCGAAGAGATAAAAAAAAATAGACAAATACGAGATAGCCAAAAATTAATTATGATAATAAACCAAAAGGTACATCAAGCTAAACCCAATAGACCCTTCTCACGGGGGGCATTTTGTGTCGAAAAGGCAGGGTAAACACTAATGAGGGTTTCAAACTTCCATGAGTGGAATTTGGAGACCTTCATTAGTGTTTTGCTTGCACCTGTGTTTATTCTGCCTTTTCGACACACAATGGCCTCTGTGAAAAGGGCCTATAAGCCGTGACATAATATGTGTGTGTGTGTGTGTGTGTGGGGGGGGGGGGGGGGGTGTTTGGCGTATCTGGCACAAACTGTGTAATAAACTCGCTGACATATAAAAACGGCAACTTTTAGGAGGTGGATGTGTGTGTGTGTGTGTGTGTGTGTGTGTGTGTGTGTGTGGGAGGGGGGGGTGTATACTGTAGTAAGGCAATAAAAAACAGTGTTGCTCCATGGAGTGTAAAATGGGAGGGTTTGGCAGCGAGCAGGAGGGGGGAGGACAGCGAGCAGGGTGGGGGGGGGTGGA
>NC_139630.1:26004355-26029355 GCF_964638095.1 Poromitra crassiceps
CTGAAATGTGAAAATCAATCATGGATGACAGCTCATTTGGCCTATCTACCAGGGGGGGGGGGGGGGGGGGGGCAGCGTAAGGGGATAAAAAGGGGTAGAAATTCCAATTACACAGTCGATGCCCATTTCGCTCCGTGCATATGCGTAACCTGTGGCTCATGTTGTTGTTGATGCCTCTATCCACTCAGGTAATGAGCGTGCTGTGGGCATACTGAGTACTGCACACCTCCCTGCCTGCGTGCAGTCAGATCATCAGAGGGATGAGCGCCGCATTACATTGTAAATAAAACTCAGGTGCTATAATGGAGGAGTGAGAGGATGCATGGTGACAGGCTGCCTGTTGGGATGCGGAGACAAGGATGTATCACGGCAAGCTGAGACAGGGAAATTATCCCGTGTAGCCAATTGAACCTGGCTATACCTTGAGCTGATTAGAATAACTGCACCGACGCCGTACGAGGGACAGGGGGCGATATATCAAAATGCTACATTATCACAATGCACTGTGGCTATACATGGGGCCGAAAAAGAATTGTGTGATATTATATTAGCACTATTTTTTGTTCTGCTGTAGTCATTACCAATGACAAGTTCACTTCCACTTCCCACGCTGTCCATTGAAATAACAGTATACAGGGTTCCTCCTACACATTTTCAATCAAAATATTGCATACTTTTCCCAGACCTTGATTTGTTTTGACGATTGTGTCTGTTGTTCAATATGATTTAAGCAGAATAGACGTCTTGCCCCTGGTAACTACTAGCTCATATCACTTTATAGATGAAGAGTGTTCTTCACGGCCACAAATATTCAGAGTATGTGATATGATGATTGGCAGGGTTCCTACAAGCTTTCCATTTCAAAATTCCATATTTTTTCCAGGCAGACTATGTTCTTGCCTGGATGTGATTTTGGTGGGTATTTGATATAATGCATGCTGACAGCGGCTGGGTCACAAGAGCATCCCTCTATCTCAGGCCTATTCAACTGGTGGCCCGCGGGCCAAATCCGGCCCGACGGTCGGGGTGGGGGGGTGACGCATTTACTGAGTGAGCATGGAATCCTCTCTCTTTCTCCCCCTCTCTCTCTCTCTTTTTCTCTTTCTTTCTCCCGCCTCTCTCTCGCCTCCGCTCTGTCACTGGAGCAGCGCACCCGGAGGCGCACCCGCAGCGCACCGTTCCTCTCTCTCTTGTCGCAGCTTTGACCAAAACAGACGCTGAACTTAATTAACACTTTGAGTGCCACGGCCCTTGGGCAAAAGGTTGCTGTACTGTGCCACATAGGCCGCAATGCATTTTAATATAGCCATATAATTTTTTGTGTTCCTCTTATATGGACAACCAATAGCCTCAATGAAACTTTGAACCCTTCTGTTTCATTTAAAAAAAAAACTGTGTTTATAAACCGTTCCATTTTGGAAATACACCCCTCTGAAAAAGAGTGTTTTCGACCGAAAAGAGCATGCTGAAATTAGTTTCTGAGATAATCACATCTTTATGTTAGAAAGGCGACAGAATGAATTCTGCTTTGAGTTGAACAAACATTGAGCCTGCTGCTGCCTGGGTCTGTGTGTACTGTCAATGGTTGTATGCTGTTAGTGCCCTGCGTGCCCCACCCCCCTCCTCCTCCTCCTCCGTGGTGGGAGGAGTCGAGTGTCTCTGCTGCGGTTTGCTCTGAGTTTGATCTGCACTGAAAAGTCCGCTGCCTGCATCCCCCCGCTTTTTTACAGCGTGTCCTCGGCTCCCAGCTGAGAATAATGTAACTTTTCAGAAAGACGCTGGTGTCGCCGTGTCGGCAACTAAATCATATGGATGGGCTATCGCAGCGGACACGGATGGGGCTCAATTGTGGCAGCAGATGACTGCTGTTCACAGGCACAGCTAACGTAACGTTATGCTTCAAGCATATCAATGGCGATTTCCGTTTCCTCATGACTTCTTCTCTCTTTTCTCCTGGCCTTTGTCTAATCGGGAGGGCACTGTCGCCACCTAAGGGTTCTGTAAAATAGGTTAGACACATTCAATAGCTCCCATATTGTAAGAGGCGATGTAAGAGGCTTAGATCGACATCCCCCCGTCAAAATATGAATTTGGAGTTATTGACGCCATTTGGCGTCGCTGGCAGCCTACGGTAAATTTCTCCTGACGCCATTTGGCGTCGCTGGCACTCAATGTGTTAAGAGAGGTGTTTTGCGCCGCGGTGAAGTTAGTTTTAGGTTGGATATAGAATGTCTGTCGAATATCCAACCTAAAAACTAGCTTTGTTTCTGCTGCTCTCAAACGGGTTGATTTTGCTATATTCTTCATTGCACACACACACACACACACACACACACACCAACACACACACACACACACACACACACACACCTCATACCTGTCTAAAGCAATATATACGTATATATATTATGACGGTACACAGTGCTTGTGACAACAGCTCGACATAAAATGCCAATAAATCAAGAGATCACATCGCCATGCGGCAGAGTGACAGCCGCCTGCGTGACTCATTTAACCTTGGGGGCGGGGCCATATTGCAGGAGACCGCACGCAATCTGTTCATTGGCCTTCCTGTCACCCGTGGGCCGAGCATCGCGGCGGGCCGCCATCGAATGCAACTGCTCAAAACTAATATCATTTTGTCTGGGCAATCTAATAAAACACCAGAGTCCTTTTCTCCGGGTTTTTTCTCTGTCGTCGTCGTTGTCCCCCCCCTCCCCCTCCCCCCCCCGCCATATATATATATCGTGGCGGAACCGTTATGATTTATAAGAGATGGGGTGGCGCCGCTCTCTCAGTATGCCATGAGCGAAAGGCACCTTGGGGAATTTTATGATCCATGACGAAGCGTCCGGGATCATTTTGGATGTATGCATGTGTCACCGCATATTAATAATGGGCTCGCTCTCATGCGAGAAGCCGGCACACCTTCAAAGGAGATAATTTAATCTTCTCTCCCTCCCCCCCTCCCCCCCTCCACCCCCTCCTCTCCTCTCCTCTCCGCTTGACGCTCGCTAATACTTCCCTCAGAATCCCCGTCAGAGGAGCCATCGCTTTACTGTACATTGTGCACATAGGCTTTGGGATGACAAAGAAGAAGAAGAAGAAGAAGAAGAAGCAGCGGGAAATGATAGAGGAAGTAAAGCCAGGAAATAAGGAGGAAATAAGCCGCAGATTCAGAACACCACCGAGGAAGATCAATGCAGAGCTGATGATGGTGTACATATCTCTTCTTCTCTTGACATGATGTAAATTGAGCGGTCATCATACGTTGTGACGGAGTGGCTGGTTGTTGTTGTTGAGGAGATGGACTTGTTCCTTCTAACCACTGTAGAGAAAACAGATGTGTGAAGGCAGTAAGAAGAAGAAGAAAAATATCCTCATTAAAAATGACCATCCTGCAGTGTTAAGGCTGTTTCACACAGATGCGGTGCGAATGCAGAGGCGGAATGTGGTACGAAATTCCGTGCGAATTTTCCACATTGCAACCTATACACACAGGTCCGGTGCGAATTATTCGCAGTCCCACATTAATTTTCCGCAGCGGAAAAACAGTGTTCAGTGTAACCAGTAGTTAATGTCCCTCCCCGGCTCCCGTCTAGTAGGACAGCACCATCTACTTGCGCAAGCTAGCTACCAGTCGGCTAACGTCAGACACAGACAGACAGACACAGCAGCGAGACGAGCCATGAAAAGCAACTGGAGGCAGTGAAATTGCCGTCCATTTCAGTGAAATGGAGGCAGGAGCAGCGGACCCCAATTTTGATGTTAAACTGCTAGTTAGCATTTGGATACAAGTGGCTAACATTAGCTCCATCCATTTACAACAGTGGTTTACAAGGTTAGCAAGTAGGAATTCGTTTCAGCTACATTACCATCTTCAGTGAATCCCAGCTGCTGGGCGATCTGAAGATCTATTGTCCTTAATTTCGGTGTTGATCGTCATGGTGTTTGTCATATAAAATTGGATGTTGAGAAACCAAATTGATGAGGTTCGGCAAGAGTAGTGGAGGTATGACGTCAGCTGTAAACAAAGGATTTCATTGGTCAAACGTATTTTCCGCAGGCGGAAATCCGCGGACGTCAATGTCTATCCGGAAAAATAAAATGCCGCACGAATGTTCGGCCGCGGTGTGCAAGCTTCAATTACAACTAATTGAAAAAGAAAATTGCGAATGTCTGTGCCGATTATTCGCACGGAGATCCGCACCGGTGTGAAACGGCCTTTATTCTGTACTCGTGTCCTCGTTCTTGCACTGTGTGAAGCCTGCGAACAAAGCAGGAGAACATGACGACAGGGTGCTCTTCAGTGAGCTACACGTGTCCTTCATCTCACAACAACCATTCCAGAGCCGGCGGGCGTCCCGCAGCGAAGCGACCAATGAGAGGAGAGGAGCGCCGCACGATCCCCCGACTTGTTTTTACGAGAAGCCGCGGCGGCGGCGCGTCGTCAAACCTACACGATATCCACTGATTGCACAGTATATACCAAGCTCCATAAAGCTCAATGGCAAAACATCATGTTGATCATGAATAAGGTCAGGTAATACAATAATTGCATATAAAAAAGCTGATATGAAATAATATTAAACGTCGTAAACATTGTGCGGCGGAGGCAGAGGACGGTTAACCTCTGTCCGGAGGGAGTCGTTTCCGCTGAAACACCCCCGTAAAACCCTTCCATTATGTAAGTAGATTCACCAACAAACTCCCCATATAGCAATAAAACATTTACACTACTAGCGACCGCACACAGCAGCCACGCACTGCCTGACCATGCATGATGACATACTGTTGCTGCTATTGCTACCATGTTGATGTCAGCCATGATGTACATGTAAGTGCATTGATGCAAAAACTCAATAAAAAGAACCATTAATAGTTCTTCTATAGGGTGAGACAGTATTCAGTATTCCAGAAGAGCATCAGATTAATATTCAAATAGCTACAGTGTTTATATATATATACTGTATGTATTCAGCCCCAGAGGTGACCCACCCGCTGCTGAAATATGACCTCCGCTGCTGGATTTTTTTTTTGTTTGTTTATTTTTTTATACGAGAGGAGGAGAAGAGATAAGAGTCAGTAGGGGGGAAACTAAATATTATTTTTGCGCTGCGGATGCTTCCAGGTCACTTCACACACCTGTGAGTAAAGCAAAAGCGAGAAACGTTTCGCTTACCTGAGAATGACAGCACAACGCATAAGTGTATGAAGCACGGGGGGGACAGGGGGGCACGACATGTCCCCTCCAATATTAAAAGGTACTTGTAATGTCCCCCTCAAAAAATAAAGCACTAACTTGTGTCTGCATTGAAAACGTAACCGCTGGATTTTTCTTTTTCTTTTTTAAGACGTTGAGGAATGAAGTGAAATAAAGAGTATGTATCTCCTCATTAGGAAGTGTGCCATAAGTTACATTCCTACTTGGGCCTCAAGGGCCCTTCTGGTGCTGGCAGGGATAGCCAGGAAACGCATGCTTCACCTCTGCTGCTACAGTCCAAGTCCTCCTATAGGGGAAACAGTGCAACAGCACACAGTGACCCCTGTTAAAGCTGGGTCATATGCATTCAAATGAAAGAGGCTCCAATAAAGGCTTGACAAGCCATAAGATGAATGTCAAGTCTTGTGATGCCTACTAGACATTTAAATAATGTAAACAATCTATGCATTTCAACAAATTGTGCAAATAATTGTGATAATTACCTTCTGTCTTTCCTTGAATATTAATAATACAGTTCTACTAAACCAGTGGTTCTCAAAGTGGGATCTGTGGACCCTCCCCAGGGGTTCTTGAGGGGGTTCCATGAGGTCCCCAGCAAAAAGGGATCTTCACTGACTATACCATTCATAAGTAACACAATGACAGAATGTACATGTATGACATGTCATGTCATACACTTTATGTAATAAAACATCTACTTTAGGTGGATCACCGCACTCACGACTGGAAAATGCGACGTTGCCAGAAGCCCGAAAGAGCACATCAAAACAAAAGAAAGGTCCTGCACACTTAGATCTGTACAAGTTCCTTTACTGGAGTACCAAGCTTTCTGTTAAATGACCTTCATCAGGGCAAAGTTGCTCTGATGAAGGTCATTTGACCGAATTTGGTACTCCAGGAAAGAAACGTGCATGAGTTGCTAAGTGCTAAGTGCTAAGTGCTAAGTGTGGAGCACCTTTCTGTTGTAATAAAACGCCTAAAAGCAAAAATCGTATCAGAGAGACAAAATCGTATCAAATTAGGGTCCGCGGTCTAATTTGTGTCAGTTGAAGGGTCCTTGACGTGAAACAGTTTAGTACAGAACCACTCATCACTAACAGCTATTCACTCCCCCCCCCCCCCCCCGAGTTGAGAACATAGTTCATTAATATTCTATATCTGGGGGCAAATATGTGAGAACAGCAGCACTCAAAACAAGTGCTGGAAAACAAAACAAAAAGATGGCAGCATTATAAGTATTTGGATGTTGTGGCAGAAAGCGTGTGCAGCAGCATTGCATTGTGGCAGCCTGGATTACAAGGCCAAACACAAGCGCGGATAAAAAAATACGAGAACAGCTTTGCAAATATTAGACAAAGGCTTACACGCAGCCAGCCTCCCATAAAACCTCGCCGCTATTGTGAATAGAGGCACTAATCTACATATAGCCAATGAGGCCTGAGAGAAGGAATCTACCGCTGGCAATCTGATTTATCTTAACCCTGTGTGGGAGCATTGCTTAATGGAGTGTGTGTGTTGGAGCCAGCGTCCCATGCCCTCGATCAGCCAGGGTGTCACGACGATGCCAGAGCTCACTGATGGATTTTGTTTGACACACCACCTATTTTTTTGATGTGATTCCACCCCCCCTTGTGGGGTGGGTGTGTCAAAACAACACGGAGAGAGAGAAAGGTACAGCCAGAGCAGAGGTGTCCCGGGGGATTCCATAACGGGACGTCCCGTCTGGGGCTACAGAGGGGACGAGAAGCTTGGCTTTCCAGTGCAATAAGTTAATAACGTAAACCATACAAAGTGAGGTTTCATACCAAATTTCAATCAGAAGGCCGCCATATTTGCATCACCCGATCAGCCCGTGACGTCAGTCAAGTTTAAGTATGACGTCAGCTATGACGTCAGTTCATCCTAGTACATTATAGTGAGGGTTCTACGTCACCTCCCTCTCTGGCGGATCATAGCAGCAGCCGGCATCACGGCTGTTCATCATCTCCTCTCAAGCCGTCCTCTGAAGCTGTCGTTTGGCCCCACCCACCTCCCCAGTCCACCACCAACGAGTCTTGACTCCCAAAGAATCCTCCACGGGGGGCGAGGGGGGATTCTCTATCCTAGCCTATTCAGATGCCCTCCTCTCACCTGACAAGGGAGTCATACGCCAAAGTAGTTGCCATGTTTGCCATTTGCTAAATAAAGCCGCTTGTTAAATCTTACTGACTGGCCTCTCATGATTGAAATGTATTACTTTTCAAACTGGTCTATTCTTTCCGTCAAACACAGTAACCACATCTAGGCCCCGCTGTAGCTAGTGGTGATCTAAACAGAAATACCGTATGTTGCTGAGTGACAGTTACAGTAAACTAACCGATAACTGCTTCTGAATTGATGAGCCTGAATGACGTATCCTATCATCCTAACAGCTGCGCCTAACAGCTGCTCCTCAGCTTAACTAACCCAATGAGAGCTCATCAACTGACATTTAATCTGACCAACAGCAGCTCACGGATCGCACCTTAACAGGATATGGAATGTTCTTCACTTGTAAATGGAGCACAGCGTCATCGTCGTCGTACAATGGAGAGAAAAAAAAAAAAAAAAATTATAGAAATTTAATTAATTTAAATTAAATTAAATTAACTCTTTCCCCGCCCCGTTTGTTTTTTAAAGTTGACAGCCACTGCCAGTGTTTTTGATTATGTATTCTACTACTGTTTTCTTCTATGAATATGTAAACAGTAAATAAATCAAAAGAAAGAACAGAGCCTCTATTTTCATATAAAGACAATATTCTAGCTTCACTCCTAATAAATAAATGACGGAAAATCTCATCAATGGCAGAGAAAGAGTTAAGGGACTTCCTGAAATGATAAAGACAGAACGTATATTGTTTCATGTGGCAGACACTGATATTACCATAAGTGGGCTGCTGCTATTGATTTGTGGGCAGCTGATGATAGAGGTTTTCGCCTGTGTTGTGAAAGTGTTTTCTTCCTGAGCTCCACTCAGAGCAAAACAAAACTGTGCACAGTCTCTCTTTGCGGCTACACTTGGGATGGAATATTTTGGGAGGACAGAGATTACATATCTTATGTGGCTCGAGGAAACATTTCCATTTACACTTGGCCCAACTTGCAGCCACAATACATCTCAAACCGCCTCCCGAGGTGGTTTACACAATCAGCTCTTAATCTGTCCCTAATGCGTCTTCTTGGGCCATTTATGCCTGTTTTCTTATGTGGATAAGTGCCATCAGATTGCTATCCAAAAAACACTCCACATGTATTTTAATGCCAGGGGTAGACACATGTAGACACACACACACACACACACACACACGCAAGCAAGCACGCACGCACGCACGCACGCACGCACGCACGCACGCACACACACACACACACACACACACACACACACACACACACACACACACACACACACACACACACACACACACACAGACAGAGTATTTGGTTTGTATTGATAGTATTCTGTTACATCATCACCACACGGCCATCTTGGTAGGAAGATAACAGGTGATTGTAATCAATTAACTAATTGATTACAATCAAATGACACAAACAGCCAATGAGCTGTGTGTATTGTAGCGCCATATTGGTAGGAAAATGCTTGTGACATCGTGGGAATACAATGAATACTGTGATGCTTGATTCTCAATAAATTACCCAATTCATTTAAAGAGATGCAATAAACACAGGAGAGAGGTCTCTGCCAAGGCTTATTTTTTCCATTTAGCATAATTCACAGGCTATTACTGCAGTGCACACAATGACAAATAAGCCAGTTGCACGAAAACCATGATGAATACCATCGTTATTTCATATTCTCTAGCACTATCCTTTTGTGCGGACACTCCTAACAGGGAGGCTATCATCTTCAATCTGTTAAAACCATCTCCCTTTAGCTTCGCTAGTTTGCCAAATGTTTAAACACAGTCTCAGAGAGAAAGATGCTGCTGCGACTGTCACTCTGTCTCGATCGCATCGGCTACACACACTGCAGGCTATTTTTAGCGCAGGCTGGAATATACCACTTGGGCTGGAAAGGGGGCGTGCAGCCAGCAATCCAAATGCAACTATGAAAACGGAGCAGATATTTGACTTAGTCTTCTTTAATCAATATTAGATTGAAAAGATTGAGTGATCAAAGATTAAATAGTCAATTTTGTATGTGTGAATGAACTGCACGGTTCAGAGGCGTCCTCTCATGTCCATCTGTTTGCGGCAATGACCAAACCCCTGCCGTCTCTAAGGTTGCTTTTTTCTCACCACACTCTCACCTCCTTCTCAAGTGCGTGGAGGAGGTGAGAGGGAGAACGCTCTCACCTCCTTCTCAAGTGCGTGGAGGAGGTGAGAGGGAGAACGCTTCAGCTGTCATCACAGATCAGATCACAGATCAGATCAGTGCCTCCAAACCCCCTGCACCCAAACCCCTGGCTCACTATTATGCAACTTCAAAAACAAGGTCATGCAATCTCTCCACAGAGGGATGAAGCAGGAGCAGAGCGCAGGAACAGGAACGAGAGATCCACTTCCTGCTCCGTCTTTCTTCCTGTTCTCCTCGCAGGGTG
Source organism: Poromitra crassiceps (assembly GCF_964638095.1). NCBI lineage: Eukaryota > Metazoa > Chordata > Actinopteri > Beryciformes > Melamphaidae > Poromitra > Poromitra crassiceps. Next base: position 26,014,159 of record NC_139630.1, read on the forward strand.
CAAGGAACCTAGCAAAGAAGGAAGAGCCATTACATCATAACGTTTTAATGCTCTGCTTGGGGCCAGAATTAGGTGCCCGGGGCCGGTTGCACAAAGCACCTTAAGTTAAGAATTTCCTTAGAGTCAGAGTTAAGGTGTCCATAAAATGAAACACAAAACACCCTTAAATCTTGTGCTTACATTTCCCTTAAAATGTTTCACCTTAAGGAGAAGATTTAAGGGTGTTTTGTACAACCGATTTCATTTCATGGACACCTTAAATCGGACTCTAAGGAAAATATTAACTTAAGGTGCTTTGTGCAACCGGCCCCAGTTCTTTTTAAGCCTATGGGAGATGCATCCAAATAGTTAATTTGCCTCACCGTAGGCCTCTGTAAAGTACGTCTATAATCCTGTTTGGATGCTATTTGGAGACCAACAGCAAATAATAAACAAATTTGCACATTAGGAAAACTGAGTCAGTACCGTAACCTTTTCTCTGAAGTGTGTTCTTTCATCTGGTTCTTTCATCTTCATCAAAGGTCATGCGAGTCGACGTAGATAGGTTGGGTTTGAGTGTGCTTCTCCCATAAGCTTCAATAGAACTGGCACCAAAAGTCTGGCCCCAAGCAGATCATTAGAACATTGGCATGATGTAACGACACTTCCTTCTTGTATAGGTTCCTTGGCAGTGTGTGAGTGAGTCAGCAGAAGGTTAGTCGGCTGGACTAAGGAAGCCTCCAGCACAGAACACACATGCACGCGCACAAACACACATGCGCGCGCACACACACACACACACACACACACACGCACACACGCACACACACACAGACACATTATGTGGACATACAGATGTGTATGTGTACACTGGCAGCAGGAGAGCTCAAGTTTCCACAAGACATGGTCCATCGTGCATGTGTGTGTGTGTGTGTGTGTATGTGTGTGTGTCCATGTGTGTGTGTCCATGCGTGTGCATGTGTGTGTGTGTGTGTGCACGCGCGTCGATTGTGGCAAAAATCATAATTACAATTATTTGGAATGATATTGAAATCACGATTATTTAACGCCATTACTCATTGACTTTTGCAACATCATTTGAACTTGAAAAAACTTGTCTTTAATATAATTGAACTGAAAAACAAAGAAATAAATGAGAATAAAAGCACTAATTTTGATAAATAGGCTAACTAGAATATATATATATATATATATATATTAGGGGTGTCAAAAATAATCGATTACAAGATGCATCGCGCTGCGGACGTGCACGATTCTGCATCGATTCACAAATGTCAAAAATAAAATAAATAAAATAAAATAATAATAATAATAAGTACATGCAGTTGTTTATTTTAATTATGGATCATAATACAATGCAATTCCGAATGCACTTTTATTTTAAAAGTAGCCACACAGTGAGAAAAAAGAAAGTGAGAAAAAATAAATCATGTATTGCGGAAAAAAGTGATGCATCCATTTAAGATGCATCGAGATGCATCGATAATCGTAATCGAATCGAATCGTAGCCCTCTGAATCGTAATCGAATTGAATCGTGAGGCCAGTGAAGATTCACAGCCCTAATATATATATATATATATAAATAACGCGATTATCTATTATCGATTGTAATTGAGATTAAAATTCGATGAATTGCACAGCCCTAGCACACGTGTGTGTACTGCTTCACTGTTTATTGCACCGCTAATCAGTACCAGTTGTGATGAAATAGTCAAAAGAAGGTAGTGAGGAACCTTCTCCTGACCTCTTTTTTCTCATGCATTATTAATAAGGCTTGAGGTTTAGGGGGCATGTGGCCCGCGATAGTGGCCATTTTCTAATTCACAATGAAAAGTATAAAGTTTGACTGAGCTCCAGCGAAATTCTCAAATATCGCCACCTGCTCGCCACCCAGGTACTATGTACTAACTAACTTATCCTATCCTGTGAAAAATTAATATTATTAATGTTTGTTTATTAACTGGCCCCTGGCCTCCTGTCATTTCGCAAATGTGGCCCCCGGGCAAAGCAAGTTGAGTGTCCCTGCCCTACACATGATGGACCTCCATTCTGATGGGATTTTGTCTCTACTGACTCCATGGATATGAGTTTCAGCGTTTGTTTTCAGAGAGATAATACAGTGAGATTATGACTAAAATAGTCTCCATTTCTTCAACATTCTCTCTCGCTCCGTTAACGTCTTGTAAATGAAAATAGCCTATTTCAGTTTGCTGGGGACCCCCTCAAGGACCCACGGTGGTCCCTCGGTGGTCCCCGGACGCCGGCGTTGAGTAACACTGATCTAAAAGACGTGCAGTCTAACACTGCATGCTAATGCTTGTCCTTCCATCGCCGCGCTTCACTGCACTTACGAGACAGAAAGTGTGATGTGGCCAAGTTCAACCTTACATACAGTCTCCATACATAAATTATATGCATGATGCCATGTGTCACTATGATTCATCTAAGCACCCACACACACACACACACACACACACACACACACACACACACAGCAACACACACACACACACACACACAGACACACACACACACACACACACACACACACACACACAGCAACACACACACACACACACACACACACACACACACACACACACACACGCACACACACACACACACACACACACAGCAACAGATTGCTAAATACATATTCAGTGTGCTCATGTGACATCACACAGCTAATTGCTATTTGTCTTGGTTCCTTCACTGCAGACAGCAATGCTTGTGTCAGCTTGCAGCCATTTCTTATTGTGATGAAGGTTTGCATTGTCTGTCTGCTCGTCATCATCATATCCACACCGCAGAAATCGTCAGTGTTGATTTAACACCTGCTGACAATGTAAATCAACACTGTCACTGTCTATATCGGTCCACAGCCATCATCATAGTTAGTGTAACGCTTCTGATGGTTTTGACTTGAGCACCTGCCCCAGAGCCCTATCAGTTCCACGAGTAAACAAACAAGTCTCCAATCAGCCCTTGTCAACACAAAATAATTGTCACTGAAAAGTCAACACTTATTAAAGGAACACGTCGCCGACATTTTTGGGAGATTCGCCTATTTGCCATCTTCCCGATAGATGAGAAGATACAGTAGATGCCACTCTCTTGTCTGTGCGTGTATGAGGATAGTAGCGACCCGCCCCTCCCGCTAGTTAGCTTAGCAATGGTAGTCAATGGTACTGGCTAGTCTACCCTTGTTGACACGAGCCGAAGCAAGCAGCAGGTAACATCAAAAGCAGAGATAAACAGGCTTGTTGCATCGTACATACTGTTGCCCCGTTTGACAAAGATCTTATGTATGTCCTTAGTAGGATAGGGATTTGTGCTGATATGATAATGTAAGGTTTAATTTTATATTAACTGGCAATTATGTGACAATGCATCTCAGACGATGTTGAGGAGCAACACAAAAGTCGTGTAACGAGTAGGGCAACAAATAATTACTTTCTCCATGGAGTAATTAACTAAAGTAAGGCATTACTTTTTTTAAAGTACTGTGTAATGTGTAATACATTACTTTTTTGAGTAACGACCCCCAACACTGGCAGTAGGCTATGTCCTCCTATGTATGTTTCTCTTTGACTGCCATCCGTTTGAATGGCCAAGTCCTTACGTGTTAATGGTCTTTCCTCTGATGCTACAGCAGAGAGGAGAGACAGGTCGGGGGCTGTGGAGAGGAGAGACAGGTCGGGGGTGTAGAGAGGAGAGACAGGTCAGGGGCTGTGGACAGGAGAGACAGGTCGGGGGCTGTGGAGAGGAGAGACAGGTCGGGGGCTGTGGAGAGGAGAGACAGGTCGTGGGTGTGGAGAGGAGAGACAGGTCGGGGGGCTGTGGAGAGGAGAGACAGGTCGTGGGCTGTGGAGAGGAGAGACAGGTCAGGGGGCTGTGGAGAGGAGAGACAGGTCGTGGGTGTGGAGAGGAGAGACAGGTCGTGGGGCTGTGGCGAGGAGAGACAGGTCGTGGGCCTGTGGAGAGGAGAGACAGGTCGGGGGGCTGTGGAGAGGAGAGACAGGTCGGGGGGTGTGGAGAGGAGAGACAGGTCAGGGGGTGTGGAGAGGAGAGACAGGTCAGGGGGTGTGGAGAGGAGAGACAGGTCGGGGGCTGTGGAGAGGAGAGACAGGTCAGGGGGTGTGGAGAGGAGAGACAGGTCGTGGGTGTGGAGAGGAGAGACAGGTCGGGGGGCTGTGGAGAGGAGAGACAGGTCGTGGGCTGTGGAGAGGAGAGACAGGTCAGGGGGCTGTGGAGAGGAGAAACAGGTCGTGGGGCTGTGGAGAGGAGAGACAGGTTGGGGGCTGTGGAGAGCAGAGACAGGTCGGGGGCTGTGGAGAGCAGAGACAGGTTGGGGGCTGTGGAGAGCAGAGACAGGTTGGGGGCTGTGGAGAGGAGAGACAGGTCGGGGGTGTGGAGAGCAGAGACAGGTTGGGGGTGTGGAGAGCAGAGACAGGTTGGGGGCTGTGGAGAGGAGAGACAGGTCGGGGGGCTGTGGAGAGCAGAGACAGGTCGGGGGCTGTGGAGAGGAGAGACAGGTCGGGGGCTGTGGAGAGGAGAGACAGGTTGGGGGTGTGGAGAGGAGAGACAGGTTGGGGGCTGTGGAGAGGAGAGACAGGTCGGGGGGCTGTGGAGAGCAGAGACAGGTTGGGGGCTGTGGAGAGGAGAGACAGGTTGGGGGCTGTGGAGAGGAGAGACAGGTTGTGGGCTGTGGAGAGGAGAGACAGGTCGGGGGGCTGTGGAGAGCAGAGACAGGTTGGGGGCTGTGGAGAGGAGAGACAGGTCGGGGGCTGTGGAGAGGAGAGACAGGTCAGGGGCTGTGGAGAGGAGAGACAGGTCGTGGGGTGTGGAGAGGAGAGACAGGTCAGGGGGTGTGGAGAGGAGAGACAGGTCGGGGGCTGTGGAGAGGAGAGACAGGTCGGGGGCTGTGGAGAGGAGAGACAGGTCGGGGGCTGTGGAGAGCAGAGACAGGTCGGGGGCTGTGGAGAGCAGAGACAGGTCGGGGGCTGTGGAGAGCAGAGACAGGTCGGGGGCTGTGGAGAGGAGAGACAGGTCGGGGGCTGTGGAGAGCAGAGACAGGTCGGGGGCTGTGGAGAGGAGAGACAGGTCGGGGGCTGTGGAGAGCAGAGACAGGTCGGGGGCTGTGGAGAGGAGAGACAGGTCGGGGGCTGTGGAGAGGAGAGACAGGTCGGGGGCTGTGGAGAGCAGAGACAGGTCGGGGGCTGTGGAGAGCAGAGACAGGTCGGGGGCTGTGGAGAGCAGAGACAGGTCGGGGGCTGTGGAGAGGAGAGACAGGTCGGGGGCTGTGGAGAGCAGAGACAGGTCGGGGGCTGTGGAGAGGAGAGACAGGTCGGGGGCTGTGGAGAGCAGAGACAGGTCGGGGGCTGTGGAGAGCAGAGACAGGTTGGGGGCTGTGGAGAGGAGAGACAGGTCGGGGGGTGTGGAGAGGAGAGACAGGTCGGGGGCTGTGGAGAGCAGAGACAGGTTGGGGGCTGTGGAGAGGAGAGACAGGTCAGGGGGTGTGGAGAGGAGAGACAGGTCAGGGGGTGTGGAGAGGAGAGACAGGTCGGGGGCTGTGGTGGCGAGAACAGGGGAACCATTTGATGTTTGCCAGTTGAAAAAATAAGCCTTCCTTTAGGTTGTGCTTTGCACAGAGGCATGCTGGGATTGAAAGTGCGCTTGCCCAGGGCTAAAGGGGGATTTTTGTTGGTGGGCGTCACACATCCAATTACCTCGGTAGCACCACAGAAATCCACAGGGAGTACACACACACAAACACACACACACACACATGTGCATACATGCACCCACACACACAGACAGTACACACACAAACACGCACACATGTGCATACATTAGGGCTGCACGATTAATCGTATTTTCATCGTCATCGCAATATGAACATGCGCAATAAACACATCGCAAAGACTGCCTGAAACGCAATAAATAACAAAAGTGGTTTCATTTACATGCGTCATGCATTCCCACTCAGCATCTGATCATTTTGTCTTGTGTTGTAAATCCAGCGTACACTGTCCCCTTGCAACAGTGCGCTCCGCCCCTCTGCCAAAGCCCAAACACGCTGTGTGTAGTTTCAGCTAGAGTCAGTGTGTATCTCATTTCTTTATTCAGTGGGCATAGGCTATGTTTGGGGTCTATGTTAGCATTATTAAAGCAGAAAGACATAGGAACTGTATAGCCAATATGCATACTTTAATATTTGTTTATTTATCGCAAGTTGTATCGCTATATTGACCAATGTTATCGCACATCGCAGATTTTCCTCATATCGTGCAGGCCTAGCATACATGCACCCGTCCCACACACACACACACAGAGAGTACACACACAAACACATACATGTGCATACATGCAGCCACACACACACACAGGGAGTACACACACAAACACGCACACATGTGCATACATGCACCCACACACACAGAGTACACACACAAACACGCACACGCACACATGTGCATACATGCACCCACACACACAGAGTACACACACAAACACGCACACGCACACATGTGCATACATGCACCCACACACACAGAGTACACACACAAACACGCACACGCACACATGTGCATACATGCACCCACACACACAGAGTACACACACAAACACGCACACGCACACATGTGCATACATGCACCCACACACACAGAGTACACACACAAACACGCACACGCACACATGTGCATACATGCACCCACACGCTCGCACTACAGGAGGCTCTCACCGCAGAAGGGCTGCAGCCACATTGTGCTATCCGGCTGCTGCTAGACCAGTTTCTGAGGAATTCATGAATATGATCAACATGTGTGGCTCATGATTATAAATATGGATCGCAATATGGAAACGCCACATAGCTTCCACCTCTTTGGCGTGCGTTATTAATGCATTCAGAAAAGCTATTAGTGAATTTGCATCCGGGGCTGTTCTGATGAGGACCTGAAAAAGGACCTGCGGCTCCGTTAATGGAGATAGATGATTGGTGCATTTGAAAGCTGTGAAGTCTTCTCTTCTGTTCAGCGGCAAAGGATTTGTACGCTACTTTTATTACGTCTCCACTACCAAACTTTCAGAATTACAGTAAGTGGTCCGCATCAGCAGCACACAAAACCCGTAGGACTCCCAAACCAAACTCATTTAAAACACAACATCCCGAAATGAATGTAATTTCTTACTCCTTTTTACTACCTTCACAAGGTTAATAACTTTAATATTTCGTCTCTCCTTATAACAGAGGCCCCGAGGCCAATGGGAAAGCATATTTCACTTCACCGGCCTTTACTACAGGATCGATTTTGTGGTATACTTTTAATTATACACAGGATTCGTCACTTTCCTTAATACCAGGACGAAATGGTCCACGGCGCCATTTCTGTTTTATTGTAGCTGATAAATCTCTGACATCTATGTAGCGAAGCGAGCTAACTCGCCTCTCCCCCGTCCCCCTAGAAGATAGATTACTATACATTTGGGTGAATAAACCTAACATTGATACACAGTGACACATTTGAACTCAGTTGTGGCCTGTGGGCATTGAAAACAAGTTTTTTGTGTTGCAGAGTGGGAGTCGTGATGAGGAGTTTTCGCCTTTACCCCTGATCTGAAAGAATAAGTTCACCCACACCATTTCATTCCGCCAGCATGGTAGGTTTTGGCAGCGTGACAAAACCAATAGTTAAGATATCACTTTCTTCTAAATAACTTGGGAACTTTTGGCGTTTTGATTTTCCTGCCACCCACCTTGGGGTCTAAACGCGCTCTTTGGAAAAACAGTGTCCAGGAATATAGTGCTACAGCAAAACAGAAGCAGCATGATGTATACAGCGAGCAAAATGTTCTTTGGATCTCATGGACTGGCGGGGGCAGGTCCCCAAACAACTATAGATCTGCTATTATTGACCTGCGATTTCAAACAATCAACCTTAGCCCCATGTGGAAGTTGGAGGATCAAATCCATGGTGGCAGCTGGCTGAAGGAGAACAAGGCCAACGCTGCGTTTAGCACACAGACCTTTTGGTTACAACCCAAGAGCAGATGGTGGCAAACTCTACTCCCACATATTTGAGCAAAAACCCTCTCAAGGTAATCGTGCTGATCAAGGTCATCTGAAAACATGGCGAACTGAACAGGCTTCGTCAAACACGGACAAAGATTGAACAAGTCGATTCTGAGTGACCAAACATCGAACTAACCGAACATCTCCAAACAAGGACAGATAAGAACAGACTTCTACAGTATGGCACAGCAAACCAACATCTGTGTCATGGACTTTCACTGCTCAGAGAGTAGGTGGCTCTTTGAGGTATTTGATGCACACCCAAAGGAAAGGAAAGGAAAGGAAAGGAAAGGAAAGGAAAGGAAAGGAAAGGAAAGGAAAGGAAAGGAAAGGAAAGGAAAGGAGACAGAGAAGGAAATGTGGAGTAGAGGTCAGTGCAAGCTGTGAATTTGGCATTTGATGAAGCCTCTCCAGGCTCCAGTCATTTTCATACAAAACAGACTGACGTCATTCTCAAGTACAAGGACTGCCAAAAGAGGAGTGTGTGTGTGTGTGTGTGTGTGTGTGTGTGTGTGTGTGTGTCTGTGTGTGTGTGTGTGTGTGTGTGTGTGTGTGTCTGTGTGTGTGCGTGTGTGTGTGTGTGTGTGTGTGTGTGTGTTTGTGCGTGTGTGTGTGTGTGTGTGTGTTTCTTTGTGCAGAGAGAAGGGAAATTGTTTTCAATGTCCTGCACCATTATGTTGTGCACATTGTAAAATGTATTCCTCCATTGATTCAGTCTTTTAATTGAATTTCTGTGTTTTCTATTCGGTTCCATTAGCTCTGACTTTCTGTCACTGTGTGTTGCACAAAATCCACACATCCCAGTTTGCTTCTTTCTGTATCGACTCACACAGCGTCGCAAAGAGTATGACAGGACGAGATGAGATGAAGCCCTAACGAGGAAATGTCTCACATATCCAATGCATATACATTAAAGGGCTAGCTCACTCTAAAATCCAAAATACATATTTCTTCCTCTCACATGTAGTGCTATTTATCCATCTACTGTATATCGTTTTGGGATAGTTGCCTGAGTTTTGGAGATATCGGCCGCAGAGTTTTGGCCTTCTCTTGAATACAATGGAACTGGATGGCACCAAAAAAATACATTTGAAAAACTCAACAGCATTATTGTCTCTTTCCAGAAATCATGACCCGGTTACTCAAGATAATGCACAGACTTTGTTGTGAGCAGTTTCATGTAGCAACTATTTTCTTTTGCAGTCTCATGTAGGAACTAGCTAGCAGCTAGCGGGTGTAGTTCGGTCAAAAGAAAATAGTTCCTACATGAAACTGCTCATAACGAGGTCTGTGGATTATCTTGAGTAACGGGGTCATGATTTCTGGAAAGAGACATTGCTGTTGAGTTTATCAAATGTATTTCTTTGGCACTTTGAGCACCACAAGCCGAGTGCCATCCAGTAACATTAAATTGGAGAGAAGGCAGAAACTCCATATACTCGATATCTCCAAAACTCAGGCAACTAACACAAAACGATATAGATGGATAAATTGCACTACAGGTGAGAGGGGATATATGTATTTTGGATTTTAGGGTGAGCTGTCCCTTTAAACTAGTCATTTAGAATTAATTCGTAAATAGGCTCCAAGTGATGTGTTTAAACTTTAAGAGCAAAGTATGCATCCTGGTATTTACATCCTCATATTAAGTGCCTCATTGTTATAATGTAAACCCGATGATTTGACGTGCCAATCAAACCAAACATTTGCATAGAAAAAAACCATAACAGCTTCTAACTCAAAGAAAAATAAAAAATAAACGCGTCATGAATATTTAATGTGAGCTTTTGTTGAGGCTAGGGGGAGAAGCAAGTAAATCAAGCGAGAAATTGACTGAAGGCGAAAAGGCGTGGGCTGATTCTTCCTCTGTGGTGGTGAGAGAGCTGCTCTCCAAAAGGAAGCACGCCTCCTACTGTGCAGACATGTACCACAGCGGCGTCAGGCTGGGTCACGGGCAACAGAGTTGGATCGCTGATCTTCAATGATGCCAAAGCTCCGATTTCAACGGTGAATCCACCAGACTGTAAGGAGAGTCTCTTCTGTCCCTTTCCTGATGCTCATTTGACTCTATGTTCTGACACCAGTGTTATTCTCAGACGCTGTTGCTGCTCGACTATATATTATTTCCACGAGGTAATCATTCCTAAACCTACATAGCCGTACTGTATCCTCGAGCTAAAATGACTGTGAACTAGAGTGTACTAGACAGAGGGCAGACAATCAGAAGAAGCTCGAACATCTCCTGTAGGCTATTGTTAGTGCAATCTCAGCGGGGAGGACGTGCTTTGACTGCTCCTGACAACTCCCACTTGCTTCGCCGTATAGGACGCCATTATGTAAGTGGCGGTGTACGGCTCGGGGGTTATCCCCACGGGTGCAACAGCCTCTGGGATACGGCGTGTCTGGGAGGCGAGAACAAGAGACGCTAAAGAGATTAGCTACTACATTGTGAATTACTAGACGAATAAGGTTTCAGAGAACCAGCGAGCTATACAGAAGTACAAATAATACCACACACACAAAAAAAGGCTTGGTTCCTCAGGCGGAGATCCGTTGTAAAGAGGATACAAGGTTGAGCGCACACACAATCTGGGCACCAAGAATATATATAAGAAGATATATAAGATATATACAGATCCTTTCCAAAAAAATATATTATCATGGAAAACTGAACCAAACTGAGATAGAATTTAATGACATACTGTAGGAAAACTTTGCAGGTGCCTTGAGTTAATTAGATGATTAGAGCGTGACACGTTCATTCTCTGAAATAACTGAGAAGTAACTGCTGCTTTCGTCACACTATTCTAATTTCTTGAAATACTGTTTTGGGGGTTTTGTGAAGCTGTAGGCCAAAATTATGAAAAATGAAACAAATAAAGGCTAGAAATATTTCACTTTGTGTGTAATGAATCTATAATATATGAAAGTTTCACTTTTTGAAAGGAATTATGGAAAGAAACTAACTTTTCCATGATATTCTAATTTTTTGGAAAGGATCTGTATATAAGACGAATGACAAGACTCTGGGAGAGACGGACGATATTTTGGGGATTCCGGGGTAAGAGTGGACGTCTGGTTGCGACAACACTTCCACTTCCATGGTCGTTTACAGTCCGACGACGTCTCAATATGCAGTTTATCTGTTCATAGAGATTAGCCGAAATGTTGTCTGGACTAGAGATGGAACATTTCATATCACGACTATCGTGACCAAAATGATCACGGTTATCAGTATTATCACGGTTTGTTAAAATATGCTGAAAATGTTCAAAAAGTACTAATACACTCACAGAAATCATTTCACCAAGTTTTATATTGAAAACTCAGACCCAAAAAGGATTGATACACTCACTGAAATACTTTCTCCAAGGCTGTGCGTTGGGAGACGGTTGCCAACTTTGGTTGATAAAGGACCGTATTTTTTTTTCAAAGCACTGTAATCACGGTAACACGGTTTTAATGATGATGAAAATTTGAAGCGGTACGGTGATCGTAAGGAATTTTATCACGGCTATCATTAAAACCGGTTATCGTTACATCCCTAGTCTGGACCTAAATCGGTCGTTCAACTTCAACTCCATTCTCGCCTCGATCGATACTGTGAACAATGACCGCGGTGCACGGAGACCGAAGTTATCGACACGGACGTCCGCTCAACACCGAAAAGCCCCGAAATATCAGCCCAGAGAGTCTTACTCGTCGTCAGACTGACGTAACGCAGGTGACGAAGTGCGTCACATGTCGGCCCGACACTCTTACGAGTCACGTTCGCCACATCCATGAATCCTCCCATGGCCTCAGACAGGCTGATGCAGGAACGCACTGATGATCAATCACGTTGTGGAATTAACATCTCAGCAAAGTGGTTGGCCTAGATAGATGAGAAGGTACACACACACACACACGCAGAAACGAGAGCACATTCTCGCAACACACACAGTCACACACACACACACACACACACACATACACACACGCAGAAACGAGAGCACATTCTCGCAACACACACACAGTCACACACACACATACACACACACACACACACACACACACGCACACACACACTGCGTGTTGGATCTGTGGTGAATCTGAGAGTGGCTCTGCAGAGCCACAACAACACAGCTCTCCACAGTGCACAAAGCGAGTATAGGCATGAGTACATGTGAGAAACAGCATGTCGAGGAGGCGGGATGTTGTTGCGTGTGTGTTTTTCTCACTGCTTGTATGTAGCGTGTGTGTGTGTGGGCGCGGTGGCTTGATATGACAGGAGTAGCGTGCGTGTGTGTGTGTGTGTGTGTGTGTGTGTGTGTGTGCGCGCGGGGGTGTGTGTCTATGTAGGCGCAGCAGGCCTCCTGCTGTCTGGATGGTTGCGTTTTGAAGCTGGGGAGAAGAGACGACCGAAGGCGGCGTCGTCGTCAACACGTCGACCTCGCCGCGCGCTGTGCCTGCGTGTCGGAGCGGCTTAGCGCGCTTTTCACTACAAAGATAAGTAGGCGCCTTCCCGCATTCGCCGCCGCCGCCTCACACCATGCAATAAAGATGGCGGTGATTTTTTTTTGAAGAGACCCGCCCCTCCTCCCGACAATCTCCTCTGCTCTCGTGCACAAAATGCTGCGACGAGGAGCTGCTTTCGTTTGTGCAAATCACTTCACATTTGTTTCACCCATTGATTTCCTGGCGTGCGAGAGGGGAAGGAGGAGAGGATGAGCGGGCGAGCGAGGCAGCGGAGGAGAGGGAGGGAGGAAGAGAGCGAGAGAGCGAGCGATCGAGCGCGGCAACGGGGACGTGTCACGCCAAGCTCGCATACCACCGTCGCCATGACAACAGACATGGCTTCACACAGCGGCGGCACTTAGGATGCCCGTGTGGGCTGGAGTGACATAGTTTGAAGGTTGGCGTAAGCCTCTTGTGGGGCGCTCCGCGTCGGACCGGTGGCACGCTTTACCCCGCGTTATTACTCCTTCCTCCTCCTCGCCGCCGCTGCTAAAGAGGCGCCCTGCGTTGCTCTTGTCAGCCACCTAGTGGGACTGCTCAGGTGATTTGTACTCTCTGTGTGGAAATGCAGCCAACTGCCAGTTTGCTTTAGCAAAGACAACTCAATTGTTGACGGAAATGCGTAACGGAAGACAGATTCATATTCAATGAGCTCCTTTCATCATTTACGTCACTTTGAAGTTTGTATTATTATTCTCTGTGATGTTCAGTGGTGCTGCCAATCATGGAAATTATAACTCCGGCTATAGCGGGCTACAGGTAAATGGATTCAGCTTATAAAACTGTTCATTAGAGAAAATCACTATAGCCTTAGCCCAGGCGTAGCCCAACTGATTACGATCAGCAGAAAATCCAACACATTATTATCGTTATAGGTTTTTAAGCCTGTAGGGATGAAAGCCTGTTATTGTTGCTAGGATTCTTCTCCTTCTGCCCTAAACTGATCTGGGGCCGGTTGCACCAAGTGGTCTTATAACTATGCCTGGTCGTAACTCCTACGTCGGTCTTAGTTAAGACCAGTCTTTAGAGTGGATTTATGCCTGTTGCACCAACAGGGTTTTTGTCTGGTCTTAACTACGCCGGTCGTAGCAATGCGCGTCCATGTGAATTGCCAGGGAATGCACCCTGATTGGATGATGTTGCAAAAATGTGCCTCGCGACCTGCTTGGAGCGTCACTGTGCCACTACGCTCTATCAGCCACTACTGTATGTGCATCACTACACCCTCCCTCCTCCCACCCTCCCTCGCTCCCGGGGAAAAATGGCGGCGATTGATCCAGACAGACAGTCTGAATGAAATTGAATGTAATGTTCCCAATTCTATGTATTAAATTCTAAAAAACTAACGTCAACATTTGGGAAGGATAAGCCACACAACTAGTTTGTTATAATCTAACTTCATGCTTCGAAGGTGACTTTACGATGATGACGATGAGGACGGGTCTCCGCTGATAGACACGGAGATCTCTGTTACAGGCAGGCACCCTTAGACTCTTACGCCTCCTCCTGACCAGGCGTAAGAGTTACGCCCTGGGCGTAGTGAAAAGAAGGCTTAAGCCCTCTTGGTGCAACCGGCGTAGCTGTTAGGTCGTAAAGTTACGACTGGCGTAGCTTAAGACCAGTCGTAAGACCACTTGGTGCAACTGGCCCCTGGAGACCTACCTCAGAGACCATAAGAGTCCTAACAGCATAGGGGAAGATTTCAACCACTACTGTCGCTCTTGTAACTCTGTTCGAGGGGCGAGTTGAAGAGTGCGGGGCATTTGAAAACCAGGGGTAGGGGTCAAAAAATAACAAATGCGGGATATTGGGCCAAAGAATTGTTTCTCTTGAGAAAACATCAGAGAGAGAATAAAACAAGCGCGAATTTGCAAAATGCAAGATGGCCAGGGAAGCCCACCCAAACCCCCAGGAATAGCGCTGCAGCCCAGAAAGGAAAATTCCCATCCACTTGCATGGGGACCCCGGCAGCTGTTAAACCCAGGGGAAATCTTTCCGGGTGTCACTCAAAGTCTAAAACGACTCTTTTAATTATCAAATATTTTTTTATGGGGCATTTTTTCTTCAGAAGCCACTAAGAGCCGTATACGGGTGTATTTTCTTCATCTACACCTACATACATGGGTGGGAGGGGTGGGAGACGTCATGGAACACGTCATGGCACACATGCGCACTTCGCCTTGGGCCGCATGGTCAGGAAGTAAAACCAGGAAGAAAAACCCCCCATGATGGCTTCATGCGCCAGTGAGCAACCTCCGTTCGAATGCATGGGTGGGCGTGGCTCGTCCCCTATCCAGTTCTTTTAATACATCCATGAGCCCACCCTACTCTGCCTCTGCCACCCTCCATTTCAAAATCAACCCCCGCCCCCTTTAGCCAAATTTCAGCCCTCTGGCCCTGCCATCCTGCATTTTGAAATAGAGGGGTGTGCACGTGATGTCACAGAGGCAGAGGTCACTGTGGGGTCACGCCCACTGAGTGGCAGCAAGATTGAGCTCGAATGCAGTAATCGGCCTAGATAAACTGACACCTGCTGCTCAGGGAGGAACCTGCTGAATGTTTTGCCACTCAGTCCCGATAGGCCTTTTTTCACAGCAGCCGTTTTGTGTCTAAAAGGCAGGAAGT
>NC_139630.1:26039355-26041855 GCF_964638095.1 Poromitra crassiceps
GAGTGGGCTGCAGAAAGCCCGGCCTAAAAAAACAGCGATCTCTCTCTTCTCTCCTCCACTTCAGTTCTGTGCTGCTCACTGTGTGTGTGTGTGTCCCTGGCCTGGACGTGGCAGGCAGGAGGCACTTCTTCAGCGGTGACCTCGCACGCAGCTCGCCGGAGATGCTCCACTACAACAGGCGGACGGAGGCTCGGCGGCAGCCTGCACGGTCATAGCTCTCCTCCTCGGCTCCAGTGGTTCACGGCTCAAGCCCGCTCCGAGGATGCTGCAGCGTCGACTGCATGCTGTCAGACGAAGAAGAAGCCATCGCATTTGCTATAATAAAGGCTACCTACCTACCGCACACACACACATTGACAGTAGTAGGGATTCACTGTCTCGAGCAATAAAGTCGTCAAGTTTCCGCTGCTGATGCTGGTGGTGATGATGCTACAAATCACATCACGACTGCACCCCGACGCGGCGCTCTCGACTCATGTCTCCCGGGCGGCGGTGTGCTGACAAGGGGAGGGTCCAGCCCGGTGAATCCGGTGATTCTAACAGCCTCTCCGCAGGCGTTGTGTTGTCTCGTCTCAGCATCAAAATATGAGAGAGAGAGAGAGAGAGAGAGAGAGAGAGAGAGAGAGAGAGAGAGAGAGAGAGAGAGAGAGAGAGAGAGAGAGACCGCTTTCCGGTTGATTTCAGAGGACGAAAGGAAAAAGGGGGGCCGCCGCCTGCACCGGCTGTGGAGCTCAGCTAGCTGTGCGCATCAGTCACGTTGCGCAATACGTGCTACGGAGACCGAGTGGCACCGCAACCGGTCTGTGGCTGCTACGTCAAGAGGTGCGTGGCTTCCAGCGCTCATCTGTATGGGAGCGGCGTCAAGGCATGAGAGGCGCAGCTGCTCTGGATGCTGAGGGGGAGGGAGGGAGGGAGGGAGGGAGAGAGAGAGAGGGAGGGAGGGAGAGAGGGAGAGAGAGATTAGACCCATTGGAATTCAGCAGATCCAGCTTTGACACCATTGCAATCAACTGCAAACAGGCTACTCTATTCCCGGTCATATTCCCCCATTCCTGCTTTATCAGACAGAGTGAGGCTGCTCTGATGTCTGTCATGTTTTAGTCGCTGCAGCTTGAAACTGTGACAGCCTGTGTTATCGTACACACCACTGCTCCCCCCCCCCTTTTTCTTTTTTTGACAACTGCTGGTCTGTAGGTATCAGCGGTGCCAAATAGGGTCGAGGCCCTAAGGGATCCTATGGGGTTCCATGGAATTGAGGATTTTATCTTCACTATAATTTTAATTCACTAGAAATGAGAGAATAATAGAATATTCTAATGGTTGCACTCTCACTGCTGTTGTCCCCCAAGTACAGCAGGCCTAGGCTAGCCTAGGTAAACCCAGCCACCACGTGACCTGCTCTCTCAGTTCCCAGTCACTATTAGTGACTGAGAACAGGTCTGAGAGCAGGTCACGTGGGGGATGGGTTTACCCAGGCTAGGCCTAGGCTGCTACATTACTAGGCCAGTTGTGCATTCAGGCCCGTAGCTACCATTGAGGACACCGAGGTCATGACCTTTTCTAACACCAAGTGAAGTTCCATTATTATGGCCAGCCACTTTTTATTAACCCTTTAAAAGATTTGAGGCACCTGCCAAAAGGTTACTAATGCAGCCTATGTTTGTACATCATGCACGATACATTTTAAAAGATAGATTAGATAGTGACAATCCATCCAGTAGGCTATTATTTCCATTTGAAATTATGCTTTTTGGAATATGTTGGTATCTTGTCAGTATCCAAGTTGAAGTTGGAGGCTTGGACAGCTAGCCTGGTAAAGCTATACTGATCACCTGACCTCACACCAAACACAATGCGAGATCACATGATCAGGTTTATTGGCCAGCATTGTCCCATCATCAGCCAACTGGGCAAGATGACTTTACTTGTTCCCAATGCTTATCAAATGTAAATCAGCTATATATCAAGAATGTCCTTGATGATGTTAGTGCATGACGTGATCTGCCTTTTTGAGCATGATCTCAACATACCGGCACTTGCTTTGATCAAATTTGTTAAACAAACGGAGCTACGGTATTGCAAACAAAATAGAATTATCGGACAACAGTGGCAGACTTGTTCACTTGTTTTGAGAAAATAAGAATAAATGTGAGACACGACTCGCTAAAATGGAAATTTTCCAATGAAATATGGTTTCATCTGTTGCGGGAGAGCATGTAATAACGTCAGCCCCCACCCCTCTCCCCTTCTCTCACACACACACACTCTCTCTCTCTCTCTCACACACACACACACACACACACACACACACACACACACACACACACACACACACACATACATTCATTTCACAATTGAGCTCTCCTTTGAGGTGATAATCCATGGATATTTATTTCCAGTAGCTAGCCAGCTATTTAGGTCTGTGGCAGAAAAAATAAGCACCAGAAAAACTATATTGGGAAGGCCTGTTCTGTTCGCTCTATAGGAAGCTCAGCTGCAT
>NC_139630.1:26046855-26136855 GCF_964638095.1 Poromitra crassiceps
TCTCACCGTGTGAGTCTGTGTGAATCTGTGTGTGTGTGTGTGATCTCAGAGTGTGTGTGTGTGTGTGTGTGTGTGTGTGTGTGTGTGTGCGTGCCTGCCTGCCTGCATGCATGTACAGTATGTCATCAAGGCAAAATGTGGCCAAGGTGTTTATATACTGTCTGTCTGCCTGCCTGTCTGTCTGTCTGTCTGTCTGTCTGTCTGTCTGTCTGTCTGCCTGTCTGTCTGTCTGTCTGTCTGTCTGTCTGTCTGCCTGTCTGTCTGTCTGTCTGTCTGCCAGTCTGTGTCTGCCTGTCTGTCTGCCTGTCTGTCTGTCTGTCTGTCTGTCTGTCTGCCTGTCTGTCTGTCTGTCTGTCTGTCTGCCTGTCTGTGTCTGCCTGTCTGTCTGTCTGTCTGTCTGCCTGTCTGTCTGTCTGTCTGCCTGTCTGTCTGTCTGTCTGTCTGTCTGTCTGTCTGCCTGTCTGTCTGTCTGCCTGTCTATCTGTCTGTCTGTCTGCCTGTCTGTCTGTCTGTCTGTCTGCCTGTCTGCCTGTCTGTCTGTCTGCCTGTCTGTCTGTCTGTCTGGACAGATTTTGCCCAAACGCGATAGCTTCAAAACCATGCCAGATGCAGTCACGAAACGTTACAGGTGTGTCGTTGATCCGAGCAGGAGGAGGGGGGGGGGGGGTTTGGCGCTCCTGGCCCGCGTTTGTGGTCTCCAGTTCTCTTGATGCTACACATGAAAAGGCTCTGCTCCCTTTAGATCCGATGCTTTTGGGTTTGTGTTGAACACGGTCCTTTAACATAGACTAGTGCCATGCTGAGAGGCGGGCCAATGGCCTAACTCTCAAAACCAAAGGCACTTCTGACAGGCATGACCCACGTGCGTTTTTCTATTCTACAAATGTCCCCTCAGACGCCCCCCGGATAGCGACGCTCCTCCTCTGACACACTCAGTATTCATGGCAGAGGAAGCCTGTCGGCAGTATTTACACACATAACCGAGGTGAAAGGAGCTAGATTCCACAATGAGGTGCAGTGGTTCGTGGCAGCTGGTATCAAGACACCGTCAGAATCCTAACCACAGGCCCTTTGTGACGGTCCCTGGTGAGATATGGGTAGCTGGTCTCCACGGAGGTTGAATTGTCGATGAATCCCCGCGTCGACTCGCTGAAGTGGCGCAAAGTTTCTCTCTCGCTACAGTTGAAGCGCTGTAAAACTTGTTGTCACCACTGGTTGAAAAGTCTCGAGCTCGCAACTGTGAATAATATCTCGCCGTAAATAACAACGAATTACCATTTTCATTTGCTCTGCAGCAAGCAACATGGAGGATTCTTTTTTTATGAAACCATCCCAACACTGTGGGTCTGATTAAAATCTTCATTGATCTACGGCTTCATCTGAACATACTGTAATTAAGAAAGCTTTTTACGGCCCCTCTAATTTAGCGACACTGGAGCCATCCATTATGACATGGATGGAACTTCCAATTGGCCTATCGATCAGGCCGCGGTTCCCAAGTGGTTCGTCCCGGCTCGTCACATTGATATCCTGTCCGGGGTGTTTTGGCGAGACAGCACAGATTTAGCACGGCGTGCTCCATCAACCCGCAGTAGCCTCATTTACCAATTAACAGAGCCCGTGTTCCTGACGTCGCACAACCACAGCGCGACAGATTTCTGTTTCATCCCCGAATGTTTTGAAGCAATATATACCGTCGGAATTAAATGCATCGTCTGAAGTTGATATTAATTAAACCCCCATAGGCTATATAACAGAGCGTGCTGCTGATATGCTGCTGCAGACTTTCTTTACATTTCCAAAAAGTTGCGCTTATCACAAATCCCACCGAGCTACGCGGTGTAACAATCAGGTGTATCATTTGCAGTATTTTAATTGCACGGGTGAATGTGATCCCCCCGTTTAGTATTCAGCGCTCCTTGGCGGAATGTCTGAGAATGTAATTATCTTTCTGTAAAAGAAGCTAAAGTGAAGCCCGTGCTTAGCCGTAGCGTCCTTGGCTGCGCTTGGGCAGGGGAAATAAATCGACAGAGCCGGACGGTTCTCATTCTGGGCACACTCATTGCGCTGCACATTGCACTAGACAGACAGTGAATTACATTAGTGGGTCTGCTTAATATTGCAGGTGGAGAGCGGCAGAGTGGAAATCCTCGCTGCCCGTTTTTTGCTCAAAAGTAAACTTCTCTGCCAGGTGTCGGAGGGCACACTATCTCATGCCTTCTGCTTCTGCCCGTCATTGACAGGATTCTGGGCCAAAATGTTCGACTGGTACTCTAAAGGCCTACGAAAGAACTCGCCATCTTTGGCTGCTCGGAGTCCTCACTGAACTTCCCTAATAGCTGTGCAACAATCTCCGACACTGTGGGGACAACTGTCGGCAAAAAAAATAATTTTGAAGGAATGGAAGTCCTCCTTTTCACCTTCTTTTCAGGTGTGGCTGATGGACATGATCTCTGTTGTACAGATGGAGAGACTCAGGTCCCTGAGAACCAACTCACTTAAGTGGTTCTCTACTACCTGGGACCCGTTTTTGGCCTACTTTGATGAGGTCAAGAATGATAAGTGACTGAGGCTATAGGGGCGATGGATGGCGGCTGGTATCTCACGGACCCCTTACGCGGGATCCCATCCCATACACGTCTCTTGTAAACACATGGACACTTTGTGCGGCTGGTAGCACATGTATGTTTTTTGTATTTTTTTCCTGTGTCTGAGCCTGTTTGTCTTGTATATTGTTCTATATTGTTCTATAAAAAATTAAGGGAAAAAAAAGTAAACTTCTCTTTCGGTTTGTGCCTCGGCGGGCCTGCGATCAGCGCTAAATGACATAGTTGTCCAACCCACTAGCGCTAAAGGCCATTAGTAATCATTGTTTGTACCTGTGTGCGTGTATACAAATAGATGGAGATAATTGAGTGTTTTAAGAAAGATGCAATTACAGTGTAATTACCGGTATCTTTGTTTTTCTGCAGCTATGCCTGATTCCCACTGCTCATTGTGAAACGGAGCTCTTTCGGGAAACCTTGGGCGAGAACAGGAGCAATAGCGGAACGCAATGCAGTCTGGGTAAAGAGGAGTATACGCGAATGAAATACAAATGCCTGCTCCACTCAGTAGGAGAGCGTTTGCCATCATAGCCATAGCCGAATGAAAAAGGGCCACAATCACTTTAGGCCGAATTGTGAGCAAACAAATTAATTATTTATGAACAATGAATATTGCATATTGCTCTCAAAATTGTTGTTGCGTCCCCTTCGTAAGCCGGCTGATTTGATTTAAACAACTGCGGTATTCACTTCCATGGAGGCAGAATTCTAATCACTTTCCCATGTGGGCTGCATAGACACAGAAACCCAAATAACCAACATGCAGTTCAATTGTCAAATGCAATAAAAAGGGCAAATTTGTGACAATAATAAAAGAATGTTGTTTTAACCTCATTTATGTATGTCATAAATGCTATATTAAATTGGGTGCATCTAATTTTGTTTTCTTCTCTATCTCCCCCCCCCCCCCCCCTTCCCGAACAGGCCCCTCGACCGACCAGAGGAGGCACTAGTGCAGCAGCGAACAGGACATTATACCCTATGATCCAGGGGCTCGAACCTGCGACCCTGGTGTTTTTAGGCGGAGAACCTGTCCGACCCGCACGTCGATGCATGCATCCTATTTTCTCGAGGTGCAACATGAAATACAACGTGATGTTTTAACAAATTTCAATAATGAAGACTACTTAGCACTTAGCAGCCAACGCCCAGCTCAGGTCATATCACAGGGCATGCCCTATTTCTTTGAGGTTGAGGTTCATTGTCACAGGGCACGCCCCCTTTCATTCATGCTGTCTCCCCATCCATTCACAGTTTCCCACGCTGCTTCCCCTCATGTGGCAATAACCAATCGGCCCAAGCTATTCCTTTCCTGCTGAGCCAATCACCTACCCAGCGTATAGTATATCAGAGTCCATGTTTTACTATGCTATGTGCTGCGTATGTGCTATGTGTCATCCTCAGTTCCTGATCATCATCATCGCTGAAGCAGTTGTTTTCGCCCCACCTCGTCCCCTGACCACCACCGACGTCATGACCCCTGAAGAATTGCCTATGGCGGGATTTTCTATCCTATCACTGACGCCCTATCCTCTCATGATCTCAGGAGAGCGTCATCATATCATGGAGTCATACGCCAAAATTAATTTGTTGTATCATTAAAGCTCGTTAAACTTTCTACTATAGTCTCTCATTATTGAAATGATAGTCCACCAGCAGCACACTGGGGCCAGGCTTTCTATCCTAACCTCCGTGTTTATGTTGCTTCCATCCGTGGCCGATAAACAATGTTTCTCCCGCGGCATCGCATCATGTTGTGTCCCCTCATTTTCACCCAACATTGCCTTCTGATGTGCCCACTTTCAAAAGTAATAGAGTGGTGAGACACAGCTTCACAGAGGCGCTCTCTCTCTCTCACCATCGGCCTTTTTCTATTTTGTACTGTGCTTCAGACGTGCGGTAATAATGGCTCTGCCATCTGCTCACCCGGTCGCCTTTTGAATTGTCTTCTCTTGCCATCGGGTTAAAGGAAAACGGTGCACTCTGTGTCCGCAGCGCTGTTTATGCCTAGCATGCGTAATGCCTTTGTACTGACGGCAACCACTCAAGTTAATCCTTGGAAAAATCTCAGAGAAAGAAAAAGGACGTGGTGGAGGGTGGTTTTTGAATGCCTGAGTTGTTGAACAGTGTTTTATTAAAACGTTCGACCGGAGAGAGCCCGATCAAACAGACTCAAAACCTTTTACACTGGCTTTTTGAAAATGAAATAAATAAAAATGATTAACATACAGCAAAAAGCTTCAAAGGTTCTGCATTATATTTCTCCCTTGTTGTTTTGAGCTTTGGGGGGGGGGGAGCAGCGCGCAAGTTCACAAACACTGACTTGAGAGGAATAGCACGAGCGAATGCTTAAATTAATTTGAATTGAATAGTACTTCAATTGCTTTATTCTTCTTGAACCTCGGAACGAACAGGAAAAAAGGATTGATTTGGACTCTGGGATTATAGCAGCTGTTACACAACCGACATGCAGGTACCTGGCCTGTGTGGAGTTCCCATCAGTCAAACATGGCTCTGGGGTGATGGCAACAACCAGAATCTATGTAGGAAGATGCCTGGGGGAATGATGTGCAGTGTGTCATGAGGTTTTTACAGCTGAGCCTTGAGCTATGGCATACTTTATGGCAGGTGATGGATATGCATTTGGCCAGCTTTTTCTACCCGACAACCTCAGCTGTCTCCGGTCTTTGACTTCTCAGTCAATAGCAGAAGAATACTTCTGTTCATTGGACATGCTGTCATCAGGAACGCAGCTCATGGGATGCTGTCGAGCATCAAAGCGGTGTTACATCAGGTCAAGCTACTCTAAATAATAAGAACCAAATTTATTTATAAAACATCTGACTGTGTAACGCGCCCCCCCTCCCCCCCCCCCCCCTTTTTTGTGTGTTTGTGGTTGTTGTTTCTTAAATTGCTACTAGTTAACTTGGTGGCTTTTATTGTCTTGTGAAAATTCAATGAAAGATATTTGAAAAAATTAAATAAAACATCTGACAAAGTGAAGTTAGATGGTGCTAAATCAAACAAAAATAACTGTGAAAGCAATACTACTACTAGTTAGTCTGAGCACGCTTTACAACGCTTTTGGCATTGGGGGCGTAAACCAAGGAAACAGGAAACAAGTGCGCCAAAAAAACGTCTTTGTTGCCATTAGCTTGACGCGGCGAGGTTACGTTAGCTAGAGTCTGATAAAAAAAAAGCTTCTGTATTGGTGTATTGGTGATATTGTGAATCCGCGATGTTTCTACAAGATCTTCGTTCAAAAACGTCCGTTCGGTACGTCCATCTTTTATTTTGTTGTTTGATTTTCTTATTCTGTTTCCGCTGCTTGTTTCCTGTCTAGGGCGGGGTCTAGGCCGGAAACAGGCCCGAGTGACAAAATCCCTTGTAAACAGAGACCAGGCTCTCTGCTGGTGACGCGAGGTTAACCACTACTCGTACTACTACTACTACTATTAGTACTACTGCTACCAACGGGTGGTATTGTTCTTATTCCTATTCTTTTAAGAGCGCTAAATGTATCTCACATAATATCTGAAGACCAGAGGTTGCCGGAGGAGTCTCAGGAGCTATTTCACTCAAACTCGAGCTAAGTGTGCTGTTGGGGGGAGTCAGTGATATGAGCTTACTTTGACATGCTCCGCCAACATCTCAAATATTCATGATGTTGTAAGCTCCGCAGTGACAGAGGAGCGACTTGCCGCGGTGGTTGAGAGCTCAGCGCACAGTAGTATCATCTCCGAGAATTTGTCTGCAGCTTGAAGGCTTCACCCCAAGTGACACCTGGGATGTGATCAGCTCTTAGCAACACAAATGACGGTGTGGAATGGGAAGCCGACACGTTTTCTCTTCAGTATGTATTCGCTGTATTGTGTAGTATTACAATTATAACACGCCATCATTACTCTATCCACGCAGCTGAGATGACATTTTCATGATAATTTAGCTCGTCTCAGTCGTGCTCCTCCTCGGTGGTAGGTAAATTTATGTCGCACCTCCGCGTTGATTTCGCACTCGAGCTCCCGAACTGCAAATCCTCACCAGAGCTCATTAGGAAATTGGATTAATTTCGCTGCAGATGCCGATGCAAATGACTTCTGAGATAAAGCCAAGCGTTGTTGTCGTCACATTGCATCATTTGGAAATTCACCTTGAAATGTCGCAAATGTTTTTGCCGGTGTATCAAAATAAAAATAAAAATAAAAAAATCAAAATCAAAATAGTGGGCGGATCAGAGAAAAAGATTGAAATCTTTTAAGTATAGACTTATTTCCCATCATCGTTCATCACGTTTTCCGCTTGTCGTTTAATTGCTGGGCAGCCATCCAGCGCTGCGTGTTGCTAAGAGGTGTAAAATGAGAACAGACACCCGCGGCTGAGGAACGGGGATAAATGCAAAAGTTGTGAAGGTGTAAGAGTTGACAGTTTGACAGTCTGCTGGTCTTTTTTTAAAATGCCACAGATTGTATCATAATCAAGTTTGACTGTCTGGAAATGGTTTCCTTTGATTCATATTTGATATTTTTGTACCGGAATATTTCCCGTAGAATTGGAAATAGGATGTTGCACCGTTACTGCAGTACACCTAAAGGAAGATATAAGAAATAATCTAGCAGAGGCCAAGAAAGAGAATGAAAAAATGTGTGTATCATTGGCATAGTGTGTGTGTGTGTGTGTGTGTGCGTGCGCGCGCGTACGTGCGTGGGTGCGTGCGTGCTTGTGTGTGCGTGTGTGTGCGTGCGTGCGCGCGCGCGTGTGTGTGTGTGTGTGCGTGTGTGTGCGTGTGTGCGCGCGTGTGTGTGTGTGTGCTTGTGTGCGTGTGTGTGCGTGTGTGTGTGTGTGTGTGTGCGCGCGCGCGCGTGTGTGTGTGTGTGTGCGTGTGTGTGTGTTTTGTCTTGATTTGGCATGTGGGCGGGGGGGGGGGGGTATACAGTACTGTGTGTCTACATGATGAGTGTGTCTCGGGAGAGCCCAGCCAAGCAGAACTGTGATGTGTGTGTGTGTGTGTGTGTGTGTGTGGGGGGGGGGGGGGGGGGGGGGGGGCCTAATTATGGCGTGACGTGGGTCCAATGTGCTGCCCTCAGCACTGCTGACGCAACACTTCTAACGGGACATGCAGGGGCCAAAAGTACACGGGGAAACGCAGGGAGGGCCGTTTACTAGATAATCACATACGTCTCCCCGCCCCTCCTCTCCGGCTGATTCGGGGCTTCCCAGGCTGAGCGCCGTTAAAACTGGAGTGCGCAACTTGTTACAATAGACCCTTTTCACGGGGGCCATTTTGTGTCGGAAAGGCAGAATAAACACAGGTGCAAGCAAAACACTAATGAGGGTTTCCAAATTCCAATCATGGAAGTTTGAAATCCAAGTGTTGCTTGCACCTGTGATTATCCTGCCTTTTTGACACAAAATGCCCCCCGTGAAAAGGGTCCTTTGAACGTCGGTTACATTCAAGCCATTGCCAAATGAGTTCCGACAAGGCTGATTAAGACCAGCTATATCGAGGCCAGATATCTCACCCTGTATTCCACAGCTAGACCAGAGTTTTCAATCTGAGCTCTGTGGCGACATTCCCGCACCAGAGACTTCCGCCTTTAGCCTAGCCGGCTAAGTTCCAGGTAGCCTCCTGCTAACTTGAATAGGGATAAATAATTCAGTTGTGCGGCTCTTCTAGAACCTCCAAATGATATTGGACTGAATCATTGGGACCATAATTTACCAAATGAACATCATGTATTGAAGGAGACCAAACTGGCGATTAAGAGCATACGGAAAGTGTTTACTGGTGCCATAAATCAAGCAAGAAGTACGGCCATTTTCCCTTTCTCTTCCAAACAATCTGACTTCATTTGCAACCAGTGGAGTCACCCCTTACAGGCCATTCAAAATAATACGGGTTTAAGTTACTTTCCACATTGGCTTCATAAGCGGAGGTATGAGCTGCTAGACCCGTGGACTGAATGTATCAAATTCGGAAAGTGAAACGAGTCATTGCGGGGGTTGTGTGACATTCAAAACTATTTATCCACTATTTATCCGACGGAGTAGGCTACGGCGCAGCTACGGGAAGCTGAGCTGGTCTGGCCCAGGATACTCCTTGGATGAGAGACTGGTGCTGGAAGTGGTGTTGGAGGACCAGTAGGATGTGCTTTTCCCTCTGGTCTCATGAATAATCTCCCCAATGCCCCAGGGCAGAGACATGGACTCTGTTCTGTGAGTGAGCACCGTCCTTCGGATGAGATGTTAAACGAAGGTCCTCCTGACTCTCTCTGGTCCACCTCTGGTCATTAAAGATCCCATCGGCACTCTCTGCAACTAAATTCCCAAACAGGCCTTCCTTCAATCATGGCCACCTAATCATCCCTCGTTACTTAATAATTGGCACATTCAGTCCTCAACTCTCCACCGTGAGAGCTGATGTGTGGTGAGGTGACCAGATTTCTGAAATGGAAATCGAGGACATTTCCAGTTCGGCAGTCAAAATATCATTAAAATATCCGACATTATTTTCTCTTAAATAAAAAGGGGGACAATTCCGGTTTCATGTATTTTGACGATGGTAACTGTAACTACGGTAATAAACTATGCTGCAGGCCAACTGATATCCCTCCAAAACACCACATTAAGACACCAAGACCATGAAGAACACCATTAGAAAAATACATTCATGACGGGAGGGATGTTTGAAAAAGAAAAATGGAAGCACAATACAGCTCGAAATGTGCTGTATGTAATTTACAGCTGCCCTTCACACACAAAATAATCATCAAAAGAAGAAGGATGACGCCTTCTCGATAATCTTGATCTATCACAGTCTGACTAGGCGTGGTCTGTCTTCACGCTGCGGGCGACAGATGGCACACAGGCACCTAATGACACAACATGAGCGTGCTGCACACACCTTGCTGGCCAATCAGAGGCTAGTGGACAGTAAAAATAGATGTTGGGACAGGACAGGGCTGGCCTCCAGGGAGTTGAGTGCTCTATTCCACTGGGACGGTGTCTCCTGAGTCCTGACACACCGCCTCAGAGAGGGAAGACTACCGCGGTTAATATATCAACACTTACAAAGTATGGCCATCAGATTGGATCAGTCTATACCACCATTCTCCCCTCTCTCTCTCCCTCTCTGATTGCTTGCCCATCATACACCGGTGTTCTCAATATGTGCCAGTTCAAGGTTCAAGGTCAACTTCTTACCAGCTAAATTAGCCTGAACTCATATTCCATTACGTTAGATACCTTTTAGGATCACGTTGACCTCTAATGGTTTCTGTTCTCTCTCGATCCCCAACACATGGTCAGGATACTGTACATCAGTGTTTCCCAAACGAGGGGTCGGGGCCCAATTTGGGTGGCGGACCCGTGGGGGGCGGGGGGGTCGCCAACTGGTCGTCATGGCAACTCATTACCATATGTTTTTTTTGTGAGTTTGGGTCCCAGAGAGACACACAATTTATCTTTTGGGTCCCAAGATGAAAAGGTTTTGGAACCCCTGCTGTACATGATACCTGATACATGATACCTGATTAATGTTTTGCTGTTGGGAAAAAAATCACTCCATGAGTGGAAATAGCAGCACTCCAAAGATTAAAAATGCAAGACTTTGCTCAATTTTTTATTTTTTTATTCAAGGCTAACGTGTTTGGGCATGTGCCTTCATCAGAGCATCATACAGAATGAAGGTACCAGCCTCTTTTTATAATGCAGGTAAAATAATCATCCCCCATCTGTGTAGGGGGAGGTACTTGTTACAATACAACATAGAAATATAGCACTTAATAGAAAAAAGTACATTTTCATAACAGTGACTTCATGAAAAGTTGCATAAAGACAGTACATTTTATAATAGGAAAATCACGTTTGAGTTGTTGTAGTTCTATCCCAACAAACCTGAGGGTGGATGGAGAGCTATTCAAGATAATGCTTTGCCATAGCATATTTTACATATCGTGTGCGCATTGCAGTTTTGTGTTCAGAGATGCGTATAGTTGCGTAGTGCCGACACACCTGAGTGGGTAAGTGACTAATTATTCTTACTATCATAAATGAGTCTGAAAACAGTGTGGTATGTTTGTGTGAGGGAGCTGTATAGACCTCTAGATGATCGAATGGGTAACGGAGGAACTCGCTGCAATGAATTACACTCGCCATCTGCATACAAATCAGTGAGCCAGCCAAGAGAGACAAGCCGACAATAGATTCAACATCTCAGTGAGGGTGGAGCGAGCTGGCAGGTCCCATCTTCTCTCTCTCATCCTCTGCGCTCCTGGCCTCACTCAGCCGGCCTCCCTGGTGGTGGTGGATGGTGCTGGTTGTGGTGGAGCGGCAGTGGCAGCAGCTGGCCAGCTGGCGTCCCGTTGAGAGACGGGTTGGGGTTGGGATGGGAGTCCTGCCAGGGCCAGCGAGGAGCTGGCAGTGCTCCCCCTTCTGCTCAGCATGATGCTGTAATGACACACACACTTTGCAAGGTTCGTCGGCTGAAGAGCAGATCATTCTCTCCGTGTTACACATATGTTTGTATCACTATACTTGTGAGGACCTTCACTGTCTACATTGACTACCTATCTCCTAACTTTAACCCCGCCCTCTGTCCCAAAACAGAACCTGAACTAATCCTAATTCTAAAATAGCGCCTTAAAGAAGTGATGATTAGAGCAGGGGTTTTCAAAGTGGGAGCTGCAGACCAGTGGGACAACATGTGAAATATTACAGAAGATGCGAATGATTCCTAAGAGGTCTAAAGTCATGTTCTAGCAGCAGGTGGGCACACCTGGCTATCATGGTGACGCCCATGGCCCCGCCCCACGCACGGCTTCAACAAATGATAATGTTCTCCACTTTAGCGCCATGCGGGCCACCGTATGCACGTTTTCTGAAAGCTTAACGGATACGGATGAAACGGAGCAGTACCACACACACACACACACACACACACACACACACACACACCCAACGTGAAAGATGCATGGAAGTACACACACACACACACACACACACACACACTTGTACACACATGAATACACACGTACATCATCTTCCTTGAATGCATGTATTGTATATTGAATGCACACACATAAACATATGCCTCTATTTATTTTCTCTCTGTTACACACACACACACACACACACACACACACACACACACACACACACACACACACACACACACACACACACACACACAAAGCAGATAGACACTGACAATGATCCACTGATTACGGCTCCGATGTGCGTCACATTTGGTTCCGTGGGTGCCAGGCTTTATGTTGAAGAGAAGTTCTGGAGTCAGAGGTCTGTCTAACTTGAATCCATGTTTATTAAGATATCGTCTCATGAGAGGAAGAAATGCATTCAGCAGCAGCGCTTCATACAGTTCCTCCAAGAAGGAGAGATTTGAACTAGCCTTTAAGCCTCTTCCAGAGATGTACAGAATGTGCAGATCAGACAAAACATGTTATGTTTCTGTCTGAGCCATCTGGCATATTAAGTTAAAGGTTACAGTATGGTGATTTTCCCTCCTGAACAACACATTCGCAGAGGGTGAACCCAGCTCATCTGTTAGTACATGTGTCACCCGCGTTGCGTAGTCCGCCGCAGCTGGGAATCGAACTCGGAACCTCCGGCATGGGTGGCGGACGCTCTAGCAAGGAGGCTAAGGAGCTTTAGCTTCTGTCACTAGAGCATCTCTCGAGGTCTCGGAGGGAGTGAGGTTTACTCACTGTGTGCAGCACTACTGCTGGCTAGGTTTGACTCAACACGTTGTATTTGTAAATGTATGTTTTGTTTGAGTTTTTATTCCATCTGTAATTTATTATTCAAGACCGACGGTTGTCCTTTTGTAGCATGGTGCTAAATGTTCATTCAAAAGGTCTTTTCAATCTTTCCTGTTTTGGTTCCTTTCCATCTTTTTTCATTTTGAAGGAACAGATTTGCCTATTTGCCATATTCCCCATAGTAAGATGAGAAGAGAGATGACCTTCTCTTCGCTGTGCGTGCAGTAGAAAAGTAGCTACGCACCCTCCTGCTAGCTAGCTTAGCACAATGACTGGTAGTCTGCGGAACGGGCTAGCCTACCCCCGTTAAGTCACTAATACACAGTCCAACAGCGTCAAAGCGCTCTCATGTATGTTATGTTGTGACTTGTGCATTCACCACGTCATGAAAGAACCATGTCAAATTACGTGACATTATCACATCCCAAAATGTTGACGTGCTCCTTGATTTAGCCTTCCTTATAGAGACACTGCATGAAATAGGCCACGCCCATCACGGGGGAAAGCTCTCCATTCACTCCCATACACCAGAGTTATTTTCCTTGAATTAAACATAGCTAAAAGCTGTTGTGTGGTGGGCTGCTCAAACAACAAATGTAAAAAAAAAATCGCCAATTAAAGTTTTTTTGTACTCCCGAACAAAAACAAGGAAGCCAAAGAGAATTGGCGAGAAGAAAAATGTGGATCCAGCTGTCAAGGAAGTAAGTTGGAGTGTTCATCTTCCGTATACAGTATATGATCTTTGTGTGCAACACGCGACCATGCATGACATAGGAGAATGCCAGGATTTGGCGGGGGGGAGTTTTTGTTTTCCCCCGTGTTGGGCGTGGTTTCTGAATGATGACGCGCTCTGCAGTGTCTCTATGTCTGTCTGTCTGTCTGTCTGTCTCTCCTCCTCACTCATTCAGGATGTGTGCGGTGAGGCAAAGCAGACATTACATGCGCCATCTATTTGCCAGATGTTATTGCTTACACGGAGGCGATTTCATAAGGTGCTGTGACAATGTCATTAACTTGAGGGAAATGTGACTCTCTTCCTGTGAGCAGGAGGAAACTGAGAGAGAGGAGTAGGTCCTGTGAGCAGGAGGAAATGGAGAGAGAGAGGAGTAGGTCCTATGAGCAGGAGGAAATGGAGAGAGAGAGGAGTAGTTCCTGTGAGCAGGAGGAAATGGAGAGAGAGAGGAGTAGGTCCTATGAGCAGGAGGAAATGGAGAGAGAGAGGAGTAGTTCCTGTGAGCAGGAGGAAATGGAGAGAGAGAGGAGTAGGTCCTGTGAGCAGGAGGAAACTGAGAGAGAGGAGTAGGTCCTGTGAGGAGGAGGAAATGGAGAGAGAGAGGAGTAGGTCCTGTGAGCAGGAGGAAACTGAGAGAGAGGAGTAGGTCCTGTGAGGAGGAGGAAATGGAGAGAGAGAGGAGTAGGTCCTATGAGCAGGAGGAAATGGAGAGAGAGAGGAGTAGTTCCTGTGAGCAGGAGGAAATGGAGAGAGAGAGGAGTAGGTCCTGTGAGCAGGAGGAAACTGAGAGAGAGGAGTAGGTCCTGTGAGGAGGAGGAAATGGAGAGAGAGAGGAGTAGGTCCTGTGAGCAGGAGGAAACTGAGAGAGAGGAGTAGGTCCTGTGAGGAGGAGGAAATGGAGAGAGAGAGGAGTAGGTCCTGTGAGGAGGAGGAAATGGAGAGAGAGAGGAGTAGGTCCTGTGAGCAGGAGGAAATGGAGAGAGAGAGGAGTAGGTCCTGTGAGGAGGAGGAAATGGAGAGAGAGAGGAGTAGGTCCTGTGAGGAGGAGGAAATGGAGAGAGAGAGGAGTAGGTCCTGTGAGCAGGAGGAAACTGAGAGAGAGGAGTAGGTCCTGTGAGGAGGAGGAAATGGAGAGAGAGAGGAGTAGGTCCTGTGAGCAGGAGGAAACTGAGAGAGAGGAGTAGGTCCTGTGAGCAGGAGGAAATGGAGAGAGAGAGGAGTAGGTCCTGTGAGCAGGAGGAAATGGAGAGAGAGAGAGAGGAGTAGGTCCTGTGAGCAGGAGGAAATGGAGAGAGAGAGGAGTAGTTCCTGTGAGCAGGAGGAAATGGAGAGAGAGAGGAGTAGGTCCTGTGAGCAGGAGGAAATGGAGAGAGAGAGAGAGGAGTAGGTCCTGTGAGCAGGAGGAAATGGAGAGAGAGAGGAGTAGTTCCTGTGAGCA
This sequence comes from Poromitra crassiceps, assembly GCF_964638095.1. Lineage (NCBI taxonomy): Eukaryota > Metazoa > Chordata > Actinopteri > Beryciformes > Melamphaidae > Poromitra > Poromitra crassiceps. Next base: position 26,061,409 of record NC_139630.1, read on the forward strand.
GGAGGAAATGGAGAGAGAGAGGAGTAGGTCCTGTGAGGAGGAAATGGAGAGAGAGAGGAGTAGGTCCTGTGAGCAGGAGGAAATGGAGAGAGAGAGAGAGGAGTAGGTCCTGTGAGCAGGAGGAAATGGAGAGAGAGAGGAGTAGTTCCTGTGAGCAGGAGGAAATGGAGAGAGAGAGGAGTAGGTCCTGTGAGGAGGAAATGGAGAGAGAGAGGAGTAGGTCCTGTGAGGAGGAAATGGAGAGAGAGAGGAGTAGGTCCTGTGAGGAGGAGGAAATGGAGAGAGAGAGGAGTAGGTCCTGTGAGGAGGAAATGGAGAGAGAGAGGAGTAGGTCCTGTGAGGAGGAGGAAATGGAGAGAGAGAGGAGTAGTTCCTGTGAGCAGGAGGAAATGGAGAGAGAGGAGTAGGTCCTGTGAGAAGGAGGAAATGGAGAGAGAGAGGAGTAGGTCCTGTGAGCAGGAAGAAATTGAGAGAGAGAGAGTAGTTCCTGTGAGCAGGAGGAAATGGAGAGAGAGAGAGTAGGTCCTGTGAGCAGGAGGAAATGGAGAGAGAGAGAGGAGTAGTAGGTCCTGTGAGCAGGAGGAAATGGAGAGAGAGAGAGTAGGTCCTGTGAGCAGGAGGAAATGGAGAGAGAGAGGAGTAGGTCCTGTGAGAAGGAGGAAATGGAGAGAGAGAGGAGTAGTTCCTGTGAGCAGGAGGAAATGGAGAGAGAGAGGAGTAGTTCCTGTGAGCAGGAGGAAATGGAGAGAGAGAGGAGTAGGTCCTGTGAGGAGGAAATGGAGAGAGAGAGGAGTAGGTCCTGTGAGGAGGAAATGGAGAGAGAGAGGAGTAGGTCCTGTGAGGAGGAGGAAATGGAGAGAGAGAGGAGTAGGTCCTGTGAGGAGGAGGAAATGGAGAGAGAGAGGAGTAGTTCCTGTGAGGAGGAGGAAATGGAGAGAGAGAGAGTAGGTCCTGTGAGCAGGAGGAAATGGAGAGAGAGAGGAGTAGGTCCTGTGAGAAGGAGGAAATGGAGAGAGAGAGGAGTAGTTCCTGTGAGCAGGAGGAAATGGAGAGAGAGAGGAGTAGGTCCTGTGAGGAGGAAATGGAGAGAGAGAGGAGTAGGTCCTGTGAGGAGGAAATGGAGAGAGAGAGGAGTAGGTCCTGTGAGGAGGAGGAAATGGAGAGAGAGAGGAGTAGGTCCTGTGAGGAGGAAATGGAGAGAGAGAGGAGTAGGTCCTGTGAGGAGGAGGAAATGGAGAGAGAGAGGAGTAGTTCCTGTGAGCAGGAGGAAATGGAGAGAGAGGAGTAGGTCCTGTGAGAAGGAGGAAATGGAGAGAGAGAGGAGTAGGTCCTGTGAGCAGGAGGAAATGGAGAGAGAGAGGAGTAGGTCCTGTGAGGAGGAGGAAATGGAGAGAGAGAGGAGTAGGTCCTGTGAGCAGGAGGAAATGGAGAGAGAGGAGTAGGTCCTGTGAGAAGGAGGAAATGGAGAGAGAGAGGAGTAGGTCCTGTGAGCAGGAAGAAATTGAGAGAGAGAGAGTAGTTCCTGTGAGCAGGAGGAAATGGAGAGAGAGAGAGTAGGTCCTGTGAGGAGGAGGAAATGGAGAGAGAGAGAGGAGTAGTAGGTCCTGTGAGCAGGAGGAAATGGAGAGAGAGAGAGTAGGTCCTGTGAGCAGGAGGAAATGGAGAGAGAGAGAGGAGTAGTAGGTCCTGTGAGCAGGAGGAAATGGAGAGAGAGAGAGTAGGTCCTGTGAGCAGGAGGAAATGGAGAGAGAGAGAGTAGGTCCTGTGAGCAGGAGGAAATGGAGAGAGAGAGGAGTAGGTCCTGTGAGCAGGAGGAAATGGAGAGAGAGAGAGTAGGTCCTGTGAGCAGGAGGAAATGGAGAGAGAGAGAGAGTAGTTCCTGTGAGCAGGAGGAAATGGAGAGAGAGAGGAGTAGTTCCTGTGAGCAGGAGGAAATGGAGAGAGAGAGGAGTAGGTCCTGTGAGCAGGAGGAAATGGAGAGAGAGAGAGTAGTTCCTGTGAGCAGGAGGAAATGGAGAGAGAGGAGTAGGTCCTGTGAGCAGGAGGAAATGGAGAGAGAGAGGAGTAGGTCCTGTGAGCAGGAAGAAATGGAGAGAGAGAGAGTAGTTCCTGTGAGCAGGAGGAAATGGAGAGAGAGGAGTAGGTCCTGTGAGGAGGAGGAAACTGAGAGAGAGGAGTAGGTCCTGTGAGCAGGAGGAAATGGAGAGAGAGAGGAGTAGGTCCTGTGAGCAGGAGGAAATGGAGAGAGAGAGAGAGGAGTAGGTCCTGTGAGCAGGAGGAAATGGAGAGAGAGAGGAGTAGTTCCTGTGAGCAGGAGGAAATGGAGAGAGAGAGGAGTAGGTCCTGTGAGGAGGAGGAAATGGAGAGAGAGGAGTAGGTCCTGTGAGCAGGAGGAAATGGAGAGAGAGAGAGAGGAGTAGGTCCTGTGAGCAGGAGGAAATGGAGAGAGAGAGGAGTAGTTCCTGTGAGCAGGAGGAAATGGAGAGAGAGAGGAGTAGGTCCTGTGAGGAGGAAATGGAGAGAGAGAGGAGTAGGTCCTGTGAGCAGGAGGAAATGGAGAGAGAGAGAGAGGAGTAGGTCCTGTGAGCAGGAGGAAATGGAGAGAGAGAGGAGTAGTTCCTGTGAGCAGGAGGAAATGGAGAGAGAGAGGAGTAGGTCCTGTGAGGAGGAAATGGAGAGAGAGAGGAGTAGGTCCTGTGAGGAGGAAATGGAGAGAGAGAGGAGTAGGTCCTGTGAGGAGGAGGAAATGGAGAGAGAGAGGAGTAGGTCCTGTGAGGAGGAAATGGAGAGAGAGAGGAGTAGGTCCTGTGAGGAGGAGGAAATGGAGAGAGAGAGGAGTAGTTCCTGTGAGCAGGAGGAAATGGAGAGAGAGGAGTAGGTCCTGTGAGAAGGAGGAAATGGAGAGAGAGAGGAGTAGTTCCTGTGAGCAGGAGGAAATGGAGAGAGAGAGGAGTAGGTCCTGTGAGGAGGAAATGGAGAGAGAGAGGAGTAGGTCCTGTGAGGAGGAAATGGAGAGAGAGAGGAGTAGGTCCTGTGAGGAGGAGGAAATGGAGAGAGAGAGGAGTAGGTCCTGTGAGGAGGAAATGGAGAGAGAGAGGAGTAGGTCCTGTGAGGAGGAGGAAATGGAGAGAGAGAGGAGTAGTTCCTGTGAGCAGGAGGAAATGGAGAGAGAGGAGTAGGTCCTGTGAGAAGGAGGAAATGGAGAGAGAGAGGAGTAGGTCCTGTGAGCAGGAAGAAATTGAGAGAGAGAGAGTAGTTCCTGTGAGCAGGAGGAAATGGAGAGAGAGAGAGTAGGTCCTGTGAGCAGGAGGAAATGGAGAGAGAGAGAGGAGTAGTAGGTCCTGTGAGCAGGAGGAAATGGAGAGAGAGAGAGTAGGTCCTGTGAGCAGGAGGAAATGGAGAGAGAGAGAGAGTAGGTCCTGTGAGCAGGAGGAAATGGAGAGAGAGAGGAGTAGGTCCTGTGAGCAGGAGGAAATGGAGAGAGAGAGGAGTAGTTCCTGTGAGCAGGAGGAAATGGAGAGAGAGAGGAGTAGGTCCTGTGAGGAGGAGGAAATGGAGAGAGAGAGGAGTAGGTCCTGTGAGCAGGAGGAAATGGAGAGAGAGGAGTAGGTCCTGTGAGAAGGAGGAAATGGAGAGAGAGAGGAGTAGGTCCTGTGAGCAGGAAGAAATTGAGAGAGAGAGAGTAGTTCCTGTGAGCAGGAGGAAATGGAGAGAGAGAGAGTAGGTCCTGTGAGCAGGAGGAAATGGAGAGAGAGAGAGGAGTAGTAGGTCCTGTGAGCAGGAGGAAATGGAGAGAGAGAGAGTAGGTCCTGTGAGCAGGAGGAAATGGAGAGAGAGAGAGGAGTAGTAGGTCCTGTGAGCAGGAGGAAATGGAGAGAGAGAGAGTAGGTCCTGTGAGCAGGAGGAAATGGAGAGAGAGAGAGTAGGTCCTGTGAGCAGGAGGAAATGGAGAGAGAGAGGAGTAGGTCCTGTGAGCAGGAGGAAATGGAGAGAGAGAGAGTAGGTCCTGTGAGCAGGAGGAAATGGAGAGAGAGGAGTAGGTCCTGTGAGCAGGAGGAAATGGAGAGAGAGAGAGAGTAGTTCCTGTGAGCAGGAGGAAATGGAGAGAGAGAGGAGTAGTTCCTGTGAGCAGGAGGAAATGGAGAGAGAGAGGAGTAGGTCCTGTGAGCAGGAGGAAATGGAGAGAGAGAGAGTAGGTCCTGTGAGCAGGAGGAAATGGAGAGAGAGAGAGTAGGTCCTGTGAGCAGGAGGAAATGGAGAGAGAGAGAGTAGGTCCTGTGAGCAGGAGGAAATGGAGAGAGAGAGGAGTAGTTCCTGTGAGCAGGAGGAAATGGAGAGAGAGAGAGTAGGTCCTGTGAGCAGGAGGAAATGGAGAGAGAGAGAGAGTAGTTCCTGTGAGCAGGAGGAAATGGAGAGAGAGAGGAGTAGGTCCTGTGAGCAGGAGGAAATGGAGAGAGAGAGAGTAGTTCCTGTGAGCAGGAGGAAATGGAGAGAGAGGAGTAGGTCCTGTGAGCAGGAGGAAATGGAGAGAGAGAGGAGTAGGTCCTGTGAGCAGGAAGAAATGGAGAGAGAGAGAGTAGTTCCTGTGAGCAGGAGGAAATGGAGAGAGAGGAGTAGGTCCTGTGAGGAGGAGGAAATGGAGAGAGAGAGAGGAGTAGGTCCTGTGAGGAGGAGGAAATGGAGAGAGAGAGGAGTAGGTCCTGTGAGGAGGAGGAAATGGAGAGAGAGAGGAGTAGGTCCTGTGAGCAGGAGGAAATGGAGAGAGAGAGAGGAGTAGGTCCTGTGAGCAGGAGGAAATGGAGAGAGAGGAGTAGTTCCTGTGAGGAGGAGGAAATGGAGAGAGAGAGAGGAGTAGGTCCTGTGAGCAGGAGGAAATGGAGAGAGAGAGAGGAGTAGGTCCTGTGAGCAGGAGGAAATGGAGAGAGAGAGAGGAGTAGGTCCTGTGAGGAGGAGGAAATGGAGAGAGAGAGGAGTAGGTCCTGTGAGGAGGAGGAAATGGAGAGAGAGAGGAGTAGGTCCTGTGAGGAGGAGGAAATGGAGAGAGAGGAGTAGTTCCTGTGAGGAGGAGGAAATGGAGAGAGAGGAGTAGGGGGTTTGGGATCTGAAATGCTGTTATATCAGCAAGAGGGGGGGAGGAGGAATACATCAGCGAGGAATTATGGAGCTCAATAGACAAGGCAGAGCCATTCTCCTGTACCTTAATGAGATACGCTCAGCTCATGCTACCTGCCGTCTGGGGCCTGTAGGTAATGAAAATGCGCCAGTATCTCATGTCCAATTGTTACGGACAAGGACTTTGATCTGTGTGCAATGCAGCTGATTCTCCTATCTGCCACATTACAATGATAGGGATTGGACATTTTCAAATTGAGAGATATAAGATGCTATCCGACGTATCCTATTTCGGGAATGTATGGTGCTCTTGCAGTTAGCCGGCTGTGTAGGGTTTGAGAGAGAGAGAGAGAGAGAGAGAGAGAGAGAGAGAGAGAAACAGCTCCTATAGTCGCAAAATGGTATTTCATTGGAGGCAGGAGACGAGAGGTGATAGCCCTCCCTGATCACGTTAGTCATATCGATCTTTCCCCCTCCGTCCGCTTGGTAAAGGTGAACACACGAGACATAATCCTGTTAGCAGCTCCTTCCCGAGCCGCGCGCCCAGATGGAGACGTGTCCACGATAAGCGCCGATGCGGTATCTGCTTACATCTAAGGTTTCCCTGGAACGGCGGTTTCCATGGTGTCTTTGTGTACTGTACGTCCTGGATCTGATGCATCGACAAATTATGCTAACGTCCTATTCTTAGGCTCAGGAATGCAAAAAGAAAAAACACGTTGTTGTTGTCTCCCTACCTTAGCACTTTCAAGGGCTATCTTATCTACACACACGCACCTACACACAGACACACACACACACACACACACACACACACACACACACACACACACACACACACACACACAGACACACACACACACACACACACGTCCACAAGGAGTCATAGTGTGCGATGCTAAAACAGAGCGAGAGAGATAAAGGGGTTTGATCGTAAAGGTAGTAGCGCGAATCTGCTAAAGCTCTCTGGCCAGTGATGTTTAATTCATCGCTGATCAAATTTCTGACGTGCGCTTATCTTCTTGTTTGGGCTTTTTGTTGTGGTGGAACAACGCAGCATCTTTGGCGTCTGCGTTGTCTCTAGCTGCTCTCGCTGCTATGTAAGCGTCTCATTTCCATTTTTGCAGTGGGGCCATATTAGCATTTCTCCACGCGGCACCGCGGGGACGACTGGGGTCCTCATCAGATAGGATTACAGAAGAGAGTCTGCTGGAGCAGAACAGATTTAGGAGGAGAGGCAGGAGAGAGTGGGATAGAGAGACGGAACGGATTTGGTGAGAGAGAGAGAGAGAGAGAGAGAGAGAGAGAGAGAGAGAGAGAGAGAGAGAGAGAGATGGAGAGAAGTCACTGCAATGGAACAGAGAAATAGTTGGACCATGAAGTACTAGTCTTCGATCCGGCACCCGGTCTCTCCGCAGTGAATCTGAAACCGTAGCCTTTAGATGTTATTTGAGCTTCTCAGTAATAGTAATGTCTGCTCGCAGCTTTGATTTTCCACTGTATCTTAGCAGCCTTACCTCTCAAAACCGCCAGAGCATTCTACCTGCCACCCGGGGGGTCACACAACCAGACCAGAGCGTTCTACCTACCACCCGGGGGGTCACACAACCAGACCAGAGCATTCTACCTACCACCCGGGGGTCACACAACCAGACCAGAGCATTCTACCTACCACCCGGGGGTCACACAACCAGACCAGAGCATTCTACCTACCACCCGGGGGTCAGACAACCAGACCAGAGCATTCTACCTACCACCCGGGGGTCACACAACCAGACCAGAGCGTTCTATCTACCACCCGGGGGTCACACAACCAGACCAGAGCATTCTACCTACCACCCGGGGGTCACACAACCAGACCAGAGCGTTCTACCTACCACCCGGGGGTCACACAACCAGACCAGAGCATTCTACCTACCACCCGGGGGTCACACAACCAGACCAGAGCGTTCTACCTACCACCCGGGGGTCACACAACCAGACCAGAGCGTTCTACCTACCACCTGGGGTCATACAACCAGACCAGAGCGTTCTACCTACCACCCGGGGGTCATACAACCAGACCAGAGCATTCTACCTACCACCCGGGGGTCACACAACCAGACCAGAGCATTCTACCTACCACCCGGGGGTCACACAACCAGACCAGAGCATTCTACCTACCACCCGGGGGTCAGACAACCAGACCAGAGCATTCTACCTACCATCCGGGGGTCACACAACCAGACCAGAGCATTCTACCTACCATCCGGGGGTCATACAACCAGACCAGAGCATTCTACCTACCACCCGGGGGTCATACAACCAGACCAGAGCATTCTACCTACCATCCGGGGGTCATACAACCAGACCAGAGCATTCTACCTACCATCCGGGGGTCACACAACCAGACCAGAGCATTCTACCTACCACCCGGGGGTCACACAACCAGACCAGAGCGTTCTACCTACCACCCGGGGGTCACACAACCAGACCAGAGCATTCTACCTACCACCCGGGGGTCACACAACCAGACCAGAGCATTCTACCTACCACCCGGGGGTCACACAACCAGACCAGAGCATTCTACCTACCACCCGGGGGTCACACAACCAGACCAGAGCATTCTACCTACCACCCGGGGGTCACACAACCAGACCAGAGCATTCTACCTACCACCCGGGGGTCACACAACCAGACCAGAGCATTCTACCTACCACCCGGGGGTCACACAACCAGACCAGAGCATTCTACCTACCACCCGGGGGTCACACAACCAGACCAGAGCATTCTACCTACCACCCGGGGGTCACACAACCAGACTCACGCACGCATCAGACCTTGAGGTAGCTCAAAGAGACCGGGGGGGGGGGGCAGCAATATTTCACTCGCGTAACTTCACCTCATAGCTGTTCCTGGTACAATGTCGTCGTGTTGCTCTTGTACAGATACATTAGTGAAATCAATGGCGTTTTTGGCTGCACCTGAAAAACCTGGAGAGGCCATTTAAGTTTCACTCACGCAATGAAAATGTATTGGCAGAAGTAGACCGCTCGTAGTGTTCAGAGGCAGTATGCTGTATAGAGACATTGCATGAAATAGGCCACGCCCATCACGGGGGATAGCGCTCCATTCACTCCCACACACCAGCGTCATTTTCCTTGAATTAAACATAGCTAAAAGCAGCTGTTGTGTCGTGGGGCTGCACAGACAACAAATGTAAAAAATCACCAATTAAAGTTTGTTTGTACTCCTGAGCAAAACAAGGAAGCCATTGAGAATTGGCAAGAAGAAAAATGTGGATCTAGCTGTCAAGGAAGTAAGTTGGAGTGTTCAACTTCCGTATATATGATCTTTGTGTGCAACACCTGACCATGCATGCGAAATAGGACAACGCCAGGATTGGGGAGGAAGGGGGGGGGGGGGTTGTTTCCCCCTGTTTTGGGCGTGGTTTCTGAATGATGACGTGCTCCGCAGTGTCTCTATATAGTAGCTTGGCAGCTAGCTTGATGAGTTCACACTCGGCGTGAGTGATCATCAGATATGACAATTTGTACTCTCATTGTTTTGCATGAGCATTCGTTTTTTATACATACAGGGATTATTTTCTGGGTTTGGAAAAGAAAATGCATGGTGAGTCAGAAACCCCCCCCACAAATTAATATTTCTTATTGAATCCAAAGGGCATGATGAGCCATTCCAAGGAACCCAAATATGAAAAGCCTCTCTTCCTCTAAGGTGACAAGGCTTTGGTGTAGAAATGACAAACTAAATCTTTAAATGTCAAAGTATCCCTTTGAGGAGTTCTGGCACTAGAGTCCAATCAATGTGTTGGTTTGGCTGCTCCTGTACTGTAGCTCCAAACTATTACAGTAAGCCTCAATTCCAACCCTGGCTTGTTGTGAGGAGAATTGAACACCGGCCTGCTTTGAAAAGCTCTCTACTAGCTATGGGCTAGTAAGCTTGAAACATTTCCATCCCTGCCTATGGGGTTTACCTTTTGCAGCTCTGAATGGTAAAAAGACATATTGAAGACATAATAAAATGCCTGTAAATTCACGTTCCCCATAATCCTCCTTGAATGAAGCAGTTTCAAGTACACACACCTCATCACACAATATGCTAAACAAAAAAAAGCTGTTGAATGTAGCATTGTGCAATGCACCTGGACATGGAAAAACACACATAACATACTGTATTGTCATACAAGGTTAGCTGATGGAGGAGATATGAATGACTGATAGCCACGTTTTGACACACGATGAACCTTTTCACTTTGCTGTATTCCTATTGAGAAACCAGCAGTGCTGTCTGTGCAGACTGCATAGTGGGGGGCGTCCAGCGCCTCACGTCTCCGTTCAAAGAGGCTTGAATGATGCTCAACACTTTCGAATGGAACATACTGTACGTGAGTGCACCAACTATTCAAACTATTTCATATTGAATTTCAGTTCCATTTCGCGCAATCCACATCTCAATTGTTTCCAATATTCCATCTAATTAAAGTTGACTGTCGCATACATTTAAAAAGTACAATGTACATTCAAATGCATCTGCCCGGCCCCCGGCTCTCTCAGCCCTTCAAAATATTAACTTCATCTTTATATACAGTACTTGATATCATCCATCTTGAAACAAGTAAATTTAATGGGTAAAATAAGAAATCCTAGCTTTATACTAAATTCACTCAGACTATCACGAAAGAGCAAACACTCCAAATAAATGGTATACTCTCTGCAGCATCAAATGGAGAACAGACATAATAATTGTGTTTGGAGTGGATGCAGCTAAATATTGTATTCATGTCAAACAGTGTTCTAGCTGTGATTCATTGCTGTATTTATGAGGCCGGCTAATGGTAACACAGAGACTGAATGGTGTCATGTCACATGATCTGCTGCCCGGGCCTGCTCAGCACCATGTGTCATGTCACATGATCTGCTGCCCGGGCCTGCTCAGCACCATGCCTCCGGTCCTGCCACTCCTAACCTTCTTCATCACTCATTACTACAGGTCTCTCTCAATTCAATTTCAATTCAATTCAATTCAATTCAAAAGGCTTTATTGGCATGGAGAACATAAGTTTACATTGCCAAAGCAAGAGTGCAACAAAACAAAAAGTAACACAATTATAACCGAAAGGTTAGCACAAAACTATAATAATAACAATAATATAAACTATAATGTTAGCCTGTTATAATACAGAGATATGTAAACATTTCGGTCTTGCAAACAAATATGTACATAGGCTAGGTGACAAAGTTTAAATGTTTAAAAATAGGATAAAAGGAGTTGAAGATATCTGTACAGTATGTGTCTATGTACAAGATGTGCAGAGGGCGGACCCTAAGCTTTAGAGTGGTTGTGTCCCATTTATCCTTTTCCTGTCACAACAGCTCACAAACCTTGCTGCTGTGTTAGCGCACTGTTGTAATTCGCCCAGCAGATATGGAAGTTTTTTGGTATCACTCGTGTTCTCAAAGTCCTTATGAGTGTTTGTTATCTGAGGGAAGTATGTGTCTCTGATGTCCTGGTACAGACTGCACGAGGTTAGAAAGTGCAACTCAGTTTCCACTTCCTGTTGGGTGCAGTGGGTGCACAGTCTTTCTTCCCTTGGGAGCCAGGTCTGCCTGTGGCGGCCTCTCTCAATGGCCAGGTTGTGCTCACTGAGTCTGTACATAGTCAGGGTTTTCCTAAGTTTGGGGTCAGTCACAGTGCTAAGGTATTCTGCTACTCTGTAGTCTCTGTCTAGGGCCAGGTAGCATTCCAGTTTGCTCTGCTTTTTGGTTGACTCTTTCCAGTGTGTCAGATATTTTTCTTTTTGATTTCTTATAATTTGGTTTAATCTATAGGGGTGTCGTCTGTCTGGTGACTCTGCTTGTGAGCGGAGCCCCAGGACCAGCTGGCTGAGAGGGCATCTTCCTAGGCTCTCTCTGTGGGTGAGGGCTTTGCTATGGAGCGTATCAGGGGCACTTTTTTTAAGGTGGTCGTAAAATTTAGACGCTCTCTTCTGAATCTTGATGATTAGTGGGTATCGTCCTAATTCTGCTCTGCATGCATTGTTTGGTGTTTTTCGTTGGACGCGGAGAATGGATTTGCAGAATTCTGCATGCAGAGTCTCAATTTGGTGTTTGTCCCAATTTGTGAATTCTTGGTTGGCAAGTGGACCCCAGACCTCACAACCATAGAGGGAGATGGGTTCTATGACAGAGTCCAGTATTTTAAGCCAGGTTTTAATCGGTATGTCCAATTTGATGTTCCTTCTGATAGCATAGAAAGCCCTTCTTGCCTTGTCTCTCAGATCGTTCACGGCTTTGTTGAAGTTACCTGTGGTGCTGATGTTTACACCGAGGTAGGTGTAGTGTTTTGTGTGTTCTAGGGGTGTTTTATCTAGTAAGAATTTGTATTTATGATGCTGGGGGCTGGGCCCTTTTTGGAATATCATGATTTTTGTCTTGGATAGGTTAACTGTCAAGGCCCAGGTCTGCGAGAATTTGTGCAGAAGGTCGATTTGTTGTTGTAGCCCTTCTTTGGTTGGAGACAGCAGCACCAGGTCATCCGCAAACAGTAGACATTTAACTTCTGTGTCTGCTAGGGTGATGCCGGGTGCTGTGGACTGTTCTAATGTCTTTGCCAATTCGTTGATATAAATGTTGAAGAGGGTTGGACTCAGGCTGCATCCTTGTCTAACCCCCCGGTTTTGGGGAAAGAAGTCTGTGTGTTTTTTCCCAATCTTGACAGCGCATTGGTTGTTGGTGTACATTGAGTTTATAATGTCAAAGGTTTTTCCTCCAATGCCGCTTTCCAACAGTTTGTACAGTAGACCCTCGTGCCAAATTGAGTCAAAGGCTTTTTTGAAGTCAACAAAACAGGAGAATAGTTTGCTTTTGTTTTTGTTGATTTGGATGTCAATTAGAGTGCTGAGGGTGAAGATATGGTCTGTTGTACGGTAATTTGGTAAGAATCCAATTTGGGATTTGCTCAGGACTTTATTTTCAGTGAGGAAGTGAAGGAGTCTGTGGTTAATTATCATACAGAAGATTTTCCCGAGGTTGCTGTTTACACAGATTCCACGGTAGTTGTTTGGGTCGAGTTTGTCCCCACTTTTATGGAGCGGTGTTATCAGTCCTTGGTTCCAGATATTGGGGAAGATCCCGGAGCCGAGGACAATGTTAAAGAGTTTTAGTATGGCCAATTGGAATTTGGGGTCAGTGAATTTTAGCATTTCGTTTAGAATGCCATCAACACCACAGGCCTTCTTTGTTTCAAGTAATTGTATTTTGTCATGTAGTTCTTTTAATGTGATTGGGGAATCTAGTGGGTTCTGAAAGTCTTTTATTGTTGACTCTAGACTTTGCAGCTTGTCTTGTATGTGTTTTTGCTGTTCATTCTCCTCTATTGGGCCAAAAAGGTTTGAGAAGTGGTTTACCCATGTATCTCCATTTTGGATGGGTAGGTCCTTGTGTTTTTGTTTGTTTAGGGTGTTCCAGTTGTCCCAAAATTTGTTTGTTTTTATGGATTCCTCAATAACCTGTAGTTGTTGTCTAACATGTTGTTCTCTTTTTGTTCTTACTGTGTTTTTATACTGTTTTAATGTTTCGCCATAATGGAGGCGTGTGTTCTGGTTGTCTGGGTCTCTATGTTTTTGGTTTGATAAGTCCCTTAATTTCTTCCTGAGGTTTTTGCATTCATTATCAAACCATTTGTCATTGTTGTTAATGTTGTTTTTGTGTTTTGTGTTTTTGACTTTTAGGTTTGACAAAGAGGCAGAAATGTCAAATATATTATTGAGGCTTTCTACTGCCATGTTTACCCCTACATTGTTGCATTTGAATGGTTTCTCCATGAACTGGTCTAGAAGTGATTGGACTTGTTGTTGCCTAATAGTTTTTTGGTATGTATCTGCACTGTCTTCCTTCCATTTGTAGTGTTTCGTAATGGTTTGTAGTTTGATTTGCTGTGGTACTACCTGGTTGGGTGTTGATCTGTTCAGATAGATTGTGATTTTGCTGTGGTCTGAAAGGGGTGTGAGAGGCCTGACCGTGAACGCTCTGAGAGACACCAGGCTAAGGTCAGTGATGAAATAGTCCACTGTACTATTACCCAGAGATGAGCTGTATGTGTACATACCATAGGAGTCACCTCTGAACCTGCCGTTGACTATGTACAGGCCCAGCGAACGACAGAGTTGTAGGAGTTGTGTCCCGTGTTTGTTTGTGGCTTTGTCGTAGTTGTGTCTGGGGGGGCATCTTGGGGAGGCAATGTCTCTAGCTCCTGGTATGTGTTTATGTCCCTGGGTGCTGAGAGTGTCCGATTCTTGCCCTGTCCTGGCATTAAGATCTCCACAAAGTACGATGTGGCCGCAGCTCTGAAAGTGGTTTATTTGCTCCTCTAGTGTGGAGTACATGTTGTCATTGAAGTAGGGTGATTCAATCGGTGGGATGTAGGTAGCACACAGCAGGACATTTTTCTCGGTTGAGGTGAGCTCTTTATCTATTTCTAACCATATGTAGAAGGTTCCTATTTTGATTTGTTTAATGAAGTGGACTAGTTCTGATTTGTACCATATTAGCATACCTCCTGAGTCTCTTCCCTGTTTGACTCCTGTCAGTTTGGTGGATGGCACAACAAGCTCTCTGTAGTTGACAGGACAGCCAGTTGGTCCATCTCCTCTGTACCATGTCTCCTGTAGGATAATGATATCTGTGTCTTCTGTTTCTTTGATGAAGTCTGGGTTTCTGCTCTTGAGACCAAAAGCGCTTGACCTCAGACCTTGGATATTCCAGGATGAGATAGTGAGAGATTTGTATCCCATTGTTAAAGGTGTTGTTTTTCTAGTGGTTTGAGGCCCGGGCCACGATTGTGTAGAGCTGACTGGCCATCTGGTGTGCGCTCTGACACGCGCTGATCACTTGGTGTATGCTCTCTAAGCTGGGCATCCTCGTGGCCTGGGCATATGAGTAGGGTGGGGTTTGCAAGAGGGGGGTTGGGGATGGGGCAGGTCCTCCATGTGGGGGTGGCAGGAGGGGGCGTGGGGTTGGCGGGAAGGCCTGGGCATATGAGTAGGGTGGGGTTGGCAAGAGGGGGGTTGGGGGTGGGGCAGGTCGTCCATGTGGGGGTGGCAGGGGGGGGAGTGGGGTTGGCGGGAAGGGCGGTGGGGGTGGCCGGGGGGTTGGGGATGGGGCAGGTCCTCCATGTGGGGGTGGCAGGAGGGGGCGTGGGGTTGGCGGGAAGGGGGGTGGGGGTGGCCGGGGTGGGGCAGGTCCTCTGGGTGTTCCTCTGATTGTAGCCGGGTGTCTTCTGGCTGATCCTGAGGATGTTCTGTCGCTCCTGTAGGGTGCGCTCTGTGTGCGGTTGAGTGCGATGTCCTTCAGGGTCTTTGCGAAGGTCGGGACTGCTGCCTTTAGGATGTGCACATCGTCGTGTAGACTCTGCCAGTCCAGGGTGTGGTGGGCTGCGAGGTAGACATTTTGCCTCATTGCACATTCTCTGGAGACTTGTGCATTTACCCGTTGGATGAGGGTGGGGTTGAAGTCCCTTCTGGGTAGCAAGGTAGAGATGATTACCTTTGCATTTTGGAATGTGGCTGTGGCCTTTTCTATCACTTTCTTGATAGACATCGCCACCTCTATTCCCTGTTTTCTCAGGTCGTTCGTGCCGGTGTGGATGATGATGTGGCTGGGGGAGCCCAGATGGTCTACCGTCAGTAGCTCCCTTGCACGGCTGGTATCCCGGCACTTGAGTTGTCTAACTCTGTGGTTTGGGAAGAGTCTTTTCTCATCCACATATCTGCCATTTGAGTCCATGAGGAGCACAATTTGTGGGTTTTGTGTCTGGGTGGGAGTTGCTGTGTGGGCGGTCTCTTGAGTTTGGTTTGGTGATGTTGTTGGTGGGTTGTGGTTGTCTTCTGTGTCTTCTGTGTGGGGGGTCTCCTGAGTTTGGTTTGGTGATGTTGTTGGTTCGTTGGGGTCTTCTGATGGTTCATGGTCTTCTGTGGTTTGAGTGGGGGTTTCAGGAGGGGGGGTCTGTCGTTGTTGTTGGCTTGATGATGCTGTTGTCTCATTGGAACTCTCGTCAGGGAGCTCTTGTTCTGTAGTGTTCTGTGGGGTGGGCTGTGTGGGGGTAGGTCGTTTGCTGATTAGTCTCTGTACCTGGTCCCTGAGCTGCCTTGTCTCTTGCTTCCAGGCCTCTTCATTGTCTCTGAGACTTCTCACCTCTTGCTTTAAGACTTCCCCATTGTTTTGGAGTGTGGTAATTGTTTGTTCCATCTCCACTTGTCTCCTATCCAGCTGTGCGAATCTCTCTCTCAGCTCCATGATCAAGTGGGGCTCTGTGGTGGGAGGTAGACACTCTGTCTCCATGTCTGTCTTGTCACAATGGATAACCTTCTCCACAGGTGAATGGGGCTCCTCCTCAACGACGCGTGCTTCTGTGTCGTTTACACATGTGTGGGGGGTGTCTGTCTTGCCTATGGGGCTGTCGTCCTCACAGTGGTTTTTCTTCTCCTGGGCTCTCTCTTTGATCCTGGGGAAGTTGTTCTCAAAAAAGGACAGGTTGTTCTGTATCATGACTGTTCCTCTCATAATGTCTTTCTTGGGATTGTGTTTGTGGTCTTGTACCGCGTACAGGGTTACGGTGGTTTGCTCACCATCTGGGTTCATTTTTAGTCTCCTCCCTTCACTAAACCCCTCTTTTTTAGTGGAAGGGTAGAGTTCCATTATGGCGGTGTGCCATGCATCAGTATCCTCTGTGTGGAAGATGATGTTTGATCTGGTCCCACTTTTATAATAGTCGGCATATAATGTCTCTGGGTTTTTCTTCATGATTTTCTTTTTGTATTCATTCCTTTTCGCTTTGTTTGTGATGTCTGTTGGGTACTCTACCTTGATGGCCCTTGCATCTCCCATTGTTCAGGTTTGAATGGTGTCATTCCTTCCCTCCACTCACCTCTTCACACCTCTGGGGTTAGTAACTGGGGTTACTGAGAGCAGGCTCTGTGGCCAGCCCTGTGATGTATATATTTAAGTACAGTTCAAAGTTGATTTTTCAATAAGGTACCTCAGACTTACTCTGGTTCAATGTTCTGCCCCGGTTTTCTGTCCAAGTGATTTTCCAGATTTTCCAGGTTTTGTTCCACTAAGGGTATTTTTCCTAGTTTTGTAACAAAGTTTTCCAGGAGCACGGCCTCTCTGCTCTCTGACCACCCTCTCTCCTCTAAATTTGTCCAAAAAAGCAAAATTTAAATCCTGATTTTGGGTGTGTAGTTGGGTTAGGTCCAAGTCGGTATATCCTCTAGATCCTTGTAAAAAATATCCTGGTTTATTCCACTTTGAAAGTACTTTTTCTAGTTTTTACCACAAAATTTTCAGGAGCTCAGTTGAGTGTGACCTCCTCTCTTGAGTGTAGCTCTCTCTCTCTCTCTCGTTCTCTCTCCCTCACGTTCTCTCTCTCTCTCTCTCTCTCGTTCTCTCTCCCTCACGTTCTCTCTCCCTCACGTTCTCTCTCCCTCACGTTCTCTCTCCCTCACGTTCTCTCTCTCTCACGTTCTCTGTGTCTCTCTCTCATGTGCTCTCTCTCTCACATTCTCTGTCTGTGTCTCTCTCTCATGTGCTCTCTCTCTCACGTTCTCTGTCTGTGTCTCTCTCTCATGTGCTCTCTCTCTCTCACGTTCTCTGTCTGTGTCTCTCTCTCATGTGCTCTCTCTCTCTCACGTTCTCTGTCTGTGTCTCTCTCTCATGTGCTCTCTCTCTCTCACGTTCTCTGTCTGTGTCTCTCTCTCATGTGCTCTCTCTCTCTCACGTTCTCTGTCTGTGTCTCTCTCTCATGTGCTCTCTCTCTCTCACGTTCTCTGTCTGTGTCTCTCTCTCATGTGCTCTCTCTCTCTCACGTTCTCTGTCTGTGTCTCTCTCTCATGTGCTCTCTCTCTCTCACGTTCTCTGTCTGTGTCTCTCTCGCATGTGCTCTCTCTCTCTCACGTTCTCTGTCTGTGTCTCTCTCTCATGTGCTCTCTCTCTCTCCTACTGTAGGAGCTCACAGACAGATGATTAATTCACCATCTCATTTCTCTGCTCCAACTGGATGAGTTGAGCACATTAATAATGTGTGTGTGCGTGTATGTGTGTGTGTGTGTGTGTGTGTGTGTGTGTGTGTGTGTGTGTGTCTGTGTGTGTGTGTGTGTGTGTGTGCATGCATGTGTGTGTGTGTGTGTGTGTGCGTGTGTGTGTGTGTGTGCATGTGTGCAACTGTGGGTGTGTCTTGGTGTTTGACATACCTCGGACATACCAAGGACTGAGCACACTGAGGTAAAGCTGATCTGATGTCAAAGTTAATCAAAAAGCATATTTGCCGATGATAAGTCTGCATGCTTGTACCATAGATCTTCTATTACTATCTAGATGGGTCACCGCAGGCTACGCCAATTCTAACAAAGGGTCGCAGCAAGTCTCCCAAATGGTCACGTGGTCACCTCTCTCCTGAATTCTGGTGACACGGGGTTAGTGCTGACCTAGCAAGCTAACTTGAAGTAGAGATCGTGAGGCTGCCCGTTGAAACTAAGATATTCCATAAAAAAAATCTAGCCACAGATTTAGCTACTAATGTACATGAACAAACTTCAGCTTTAGCTTTAGCTAATCGCTCCCTGCTAACATGAGTTCCTGTTGCCAAATCTCGCGAGAGTGTGTTGCTGAGATAGAGACAGGTCTTGAACAAGTTTAACTTTCTCCTGATCTGTCTGTCTGAAAAATGCAATTTTAGTGTCAGAATATTCTGAAGATGATGTGGCTTCGGAGAATGGGCCGAATATTTACGTTAATGAATGTGGGGGCTGTCATAATCTGAGATCACGTTGACTTTCCCCATTGACTCCAATAGACTCAGACCTGCCGAAAACCTCCTAAAGGCCCAATTATACTCCATTTTCATCCGTAAATAAGGGCGTCCGTTTCAAACGGTGTAATCGTCACTGCCCACATACTTCCATGCGTCTTTCACGTTGGTATCATGTTAAGCAATATATCCACCAGAGGGCAGTAGAGAGTCAAATGCATGAGTGTGTGTGTAGTTTTGCTCCGTTTCATGCGTATCAGTAAGCTTTCAGATGACGGACAGAAAACGGACGAAATGAACGCAGAGTACGGACAGAAGGCTCTGTCCGTCTCCGTCTCCGTCTTTAACGTTGCGTATAATTGGGCCTTAAGTGGGCGTGTCCGTGGAAAGCCATGGGCAAAACGCGCGTGCCAAAATGACAGGAAGTGAGTTGAAGTTGGACCGTCTTGCTTGAAGTCCCATCATTTTGCCAGGCTGGCTGCCGGCCTACATCTGCCCATGTCTGAAGGAAGGAGGCTGACAATCCTGTGCAAGTCTCCCAAATGCTCAATCAGACACTTGCTCAGGTTTTGTTTTTCTAAGCAAGTTTATTTGTATCACACCTTTCATACACAGATGCAAGTCAAAGTGCATTACAAATGAAGTCATCAGTGGCCGACAGCCAGCTGCCTGGCAATATTTTTGCCAAGGAAGGAGCCAGATCATATTTTACAAACATTTTCACAGCTTTTCAAATAGCGTTGAAAATAAACACATTAAAAAGTAAGTATAGCAGTCGATCCTTGTGTCGAGAGCCCCGTGAATCTGTTCGAGACAGAAAATGTTTTCTTTATGGTGGTGGCGAGGTTACCATTATTACGTTTGGTTTGCGAAGTAGTGACTCAGCTTATTATCCAGTCTCATTATCAATGCTTTCCTCTTGAGACACATCTGGTGTCAGTCCAGATATCAATTACTGTACATCCACCAGATCACAATACCTCAAGGTTGTTTACTGGAAGATGTAAGTATTTCTGCCAAGTTGTACCTCAGTAAACTCAAGTCTGTTCTATTCTACGGCGAAGTTATGATACATGAATTTACAGAAGAATGTCTAAAAAAAATGCATTTTGAGAGTAGAGGAATGTCAAGGTTAATCGATATCTGAAAAGTCCTGCTTGTGCATTACACCTGAGTGAAGCTTGAAGGGGGTCTTGGTTCCAGGTGAACAATTCTGTGAAACCAAACCAAGATTTGTCCTGAACACCTCCTTGACCCATTGATCTAAAGGCCAGTAGTTAAAAGCATACTAAGCAGGATTTTCTCAGCTGCCGTTTGTAAACACAGCATTTAAAAGTTAGCCCCTCCTTCACTAGCGAGAGAGCGAGAGAGAGCTAGACAGTGAATGGAGAGAGAGAGAGAGAGAGCTGCTGCAAGAACAAGCTAATCAGAGGAATAAAATGTTATTTTCAGATTTTTTTCACAGCGGTTATGTTCTAATTTAGCACAATTAAACACACCCACACCTCTCCACAACCCTGCGGGAAGGTGCCCCATTTCCACCATTTTGCTTGAATGCAGTCCGCTGTGTCATATAAAAAAAAAAAAAAGGGGGGGGGGGAAGTTGGTATCAGTACTTACCATGTGGGTCTACTGCCTAAAGGTTGCCGCCCAGAACAGTCCCTAAAACAGTGGTTCTGAAAGTGGGGTCCAGGGACCCCCAGGCGTCCTTGAGGGTGTTCCAAGGGGCCCGCAACAAAAAAGTGAATAATTTATTTTCACTAAAATTCCATCCATAAGTAACACAATGACAGAATATATAACTATTTTGGTCATGGGTTTCATACACTTTCTGTGATAAAAAATCTTATCGAATGGGGGGGCCTGGGACAAAATCTTATGGGGGTCCGTGGTGTACTTTGTGCCAGTTTATGGTCCTTGACGTGGAAAAAGACCACTAAAACAATAGGATAATATGAACATACAGGCAGTGAGCAGGGTCCCTGCAGATAAATACACCACCCACTTCTAGTGGGTCATAAGTGATGATTGAGAGGGATTCTTCTTTATGAGTCTTGGTACAGTGCAGATCCTCATAGGATATGTCAGACATCAGTTATAAGCAGTCATTGGTTAGTTTAGCTGTCAATCATAGCCACCATTTTGAGCGATCGGCTAAGGCGTGTCAGGGGTTTGGACTGTTGGCTGACCTGGCTAGAGGGCGGCGCTTACCGAGGAAGCCGACACCATTTCAAGGCAGTCTTGGCTGTAAGCGAGAGAACAATCAGAGCTGCGGTAACTGTGAAAAAATGCATGAGGAAATGTTAACTCGACCATGCGGCGTCGTGATTAAATGCTGGACTTTGACCAAAACCATGAACTGCCGAAAGACTGTTTGACATTGAACTGATGTTTGGCCAGGTGTTCATGTATGTCGCCATTTGTCTGTGGACTGTTTGTAGGGTCCACCCAGCCCAACACAACCACCGCTTGGATCCGCCTGGGCTCGCAGGGACCTGCGAGGGGGAGATCCAGCGGTCTGGACCGGGCTGGCCCGTGATTCGATGCCGAGAGGTGGCATGGTTCAACGCCGAGGCCGCTACAAGTCAGAGCTACTTCCAGGTAAGGGCTAAAGCCTTCACTACTACTAAGCTATGGTCATGCTAAAGCTAACAATAGCCCAAACCAAACGTTCACGCTAGTTCATCATGGTGGTGGGCCTTGAGTGTGGTAAATAAATGACTAAAACAAAGACAAAGTAGTTTGATAATAGATCAGATATATACTTTGTTTTATATACTATTGCGGTTGAAAGAAAAGTGTTGAGTTGGAGCGATTCAGAGTATCTGCACCTACACAGCATGCCACTTTTCAGGAGTAAAGTGTTACGGCTGTTATTGTGTTGTAGTAGTTTTGCTAAATCTAAATCAATCGTCGCCATTTTGTTCAGTGTGTGAACTCTGGTCTTTGTAGTTTCTCTTTGACTGTCCTACAGAGTCATCGCCCTTCTGGATTGGTTGGCTTGGCGAGAAGATTGGAGCTTGAGAACTGCTCTGGCTGTGGCTGTTGCTGATTGGCACAGTCTCCTTCATATGCTCCAGTCTGAAGATGGCAAATCAGAGGCAGGCAGTAGCTGAGCTGTGCTACTGCTCCTCTCACTTCTCTCCTCCTGTTTTGTTGACAAACTCTGTTTGGTTATTAGTTTAGTTAATTCTGGTGTTATGTGTAGCTATGTGTGTTGTGGTGCTGGGTTCAATTCCTTTGTATAGCTGCTGCTTCTTCCAGCTTCGGCTGACACCCTTAAAAACGAATGGGCTAAGGCCTAGTCTTCAGGTTAGCTTGTTGTTGTTAGCTGATTAGCGTAGCGAACCAGCATCATATGTTTTTTTTACTGTGTGGAAATAAACTCACACATGCTTTTTCATGGTTGTCTGTGTTTGGTTTATGTTGTGATCCAAACCCCTAGACCGGGTCATAACAAAAGAAAGAAAACTATCCTTGGTTTTGACTGGAAACAATCCATTTTTTAACACTATCCAGTGAATTTTGAAAGGTTTCATAAGCTCAGGAGGTTGGAGAAGTTTCTCAACTCATAAAGGAGCACGTAATCCTTCAGCAAAAATGAAGCTTAGTGTAAATTCAGACGGGAAGACTCTTTGTTATTATTTTGATTACGATATTCTACTCTACCCTCGGCTTGACCACCCCGTCATAGTCACGATGACGTCGTGATGGCGTCTAATCGCCAAAGATTTTGTACATTTAATATGATTGTGCATGATGAGCACATGTACATTATTGATCACTAAAGAATGAGTCCTGATTGAACGACGTGCTTTTCACACGACGACATCAGTAGTGGTCCCATTAACAGTGATGGTGGAGAATTTTAAAGAGGCCATGATATTAATATAGCTGCAAAGATCTACAATGCTGTACTGTTGTTCTGAGTGTGTTAACCAGCTGCGTCTGCCTCTGGTATGGAAACCGTAGCTCCATGGACCTGAAGTCCCTGCAGAGGGTGGTGAGGTCGGCTGAGAGGATCATTGGGACCTCTCTCCCATCCATCCACGACACACAGCTCACAAACACCGCCGGACCAAAGCCAAGGACTTCACCCACCCCTTTCATGGACTGTTTACCGTCATGCCCTCTGGAAAAAGATATCGCAGCGCTCTTTATTTCATTTTTCATTTAGCAGACGCATTCGGAACACATCGGCCAGGTTCTGGCAAGCGTTTTTTCCCCACAGGCCATCAGGTTCCTTTACTCCCTGTGACCCCCCCTCCCTCCCTCCCTCCCTCCCCGTTTATACACACACACACACACATTTATACCATCGTTGGTCAATTTTGACGTTTTGTATTAAATTGTGTATTTTTGTTATTTATTCCACAATTTTTAATCTCTTAGTATGTGCAATAATAGAGTATATTTATATAGCTGAACTTATTATCTTTATAGGTTTTACTTCTGAAATTGCATTTTGTGAGTTGGATGCAATCGTAATTTCGTTTCTACTGTGCCTTGTGTATAGCTTGAATGACAATAAAGTTGCCTTGACTTGGCTGTTGTGAAATATCATATAAAATACTTTGACTGTAAAAAAAACTAGATATATGCATGGGAAAATGGAGTTGGTAGGCTGTAATGGAGTGTCACACCCACATGCAGCGGCTTGCCCTGTAGCCAAGAGCCCTCCATCTTCACCAGGTGAGATAATCCCAAGGAAGGTATCCATCAGATTGGAAGAGACAAGACTTCACTCTCATGCGCTCGCCTACAGCATCCCAAACCTGGAGCCTCAGTTCTACCCTCTGCCAGGGGCGAGAAAGTCTGTTCAACTTTTAAGTCAACTGCCGACTCTCGCAAAGGGATCTAAATTAACATTGGTTTCCGGAGGTGCAAGGCAAACGGATTTGAGCGAGAATTTATGATGAGCACAGCACGCTGCAAAGTTATCAGCACAAAAGCTTTCTACTACAGGACAGTTTGCATTTTGACTCACTATGGAAGGAAGAGGGAGGAAAGTAGAGGCAGTTGAAAACTTCTTTCTCATAGCATCAGCTCTTCAAGCAAAAACAGTGTGGAGATTTCTCACCGTCATATCGAGCTGTAGAAGAAGAGAGACGTTCCCATTGGCAGGAAGGCAGTTTATATAGTGACCAACACTTTTAATGCAGTGACAGCAGCAACGTAATGAGTCCTGAAGATTGCTGATTCTTCTCGAACGCGCTCTCCCCTCTCAGGAAATCACCAAAACTCCAGTCGCTCATTATCCAGTGGCAGTATATATAATCATTCTGGACGTTGATATGAGTTTTGAGGCGTGGTAAAATATACACAAGAATGCATACGCACACACATACTGTAGGCAAAACGAACGCACCCGGCTCCCCTGCCCTGCCCCGCCCCCTTCCCTCCCTCCCTCCTTCCATCATTTTTAGAGATGCGAAGTGAATGTCACTTTCCTGCTTCAGCACTGTACCAGAGATCTTCTTCCACATTATTTCTTCCACATTACCAAACCGTTCAGCTATATTTAGAATTGGGAGAGACCATAGAACATTTCACTCGGACCAAACTTTAAAAAAAAAACATTGAAAAAAATATTTTCTTTAAACCTGAATTTTTTTAAACGTTTTGGTCCGAGTGAAATGTTACGCGGCCTCTCCTGTTTCTAAATATATCCGAACCGTTTGGTTTGAACAAGTAAAACTATTTTTTATAAGCATTTTACAAAATGTCTATGGGAGAATAAATAGCGGATGAAAATATCTGGTACAGTGCTGAAGCAGGAAGTGACGTTCCACTTTGCCTCTCTATATATTCCTAGCATGACTTACTAGAGCCGACCACATTCCCCTACAGGCCCCTTCGCCACACTGGCCCTGTGCTTGAGCAAACACTGTGTACCTACCGGGCCAATTAAAACTCCTGTGGCGTGGGCGAGTATGACAGCATGGGATGGATAGATGGGGCATAACGACCCAGTCGGGTAATGACCATCTCTCTCTCTCTCTCTCTCTCTCTCTCTCGTATATCGCTTCTTTGCCTTCTTTTGTGTTTCGGTCTCGTCTTCCTCCCCAATTCTCTCTCTCTCTCTCTCTCTCTCTCTCTCTGTGTCTCTCTCTCTCTCTCTCTCTCTCCATGTTGATTGGCTGTCACTCCCGCTGTGCTCTCGGGAGCAGCTAATTGCACCTCTTGCACTCGTCCGCTTCCCCCTCGTGTGATAGGACGCCGATTGCGGCTGGTACTCACTTTGAAAGATCAATGATGCGAGTTGCTAAACAGCTCTGCACGGAGCTGACTGCCAAGATGGCCGCGGTCGATGGCAAGGCACTTTTACAGCCTATTGTTTACGCCCCTTTTTTATTTATTTATTTTTTGCACACATGCATCACGCACACGGACGCACGCACGCACGGCCAGGCGGAGGTGAGAGAAGGGGGGGTAGTGTACATCTTTAGTTGAAGTGTTGAGCAAAAGTTCATGCAGCAGTAGCTTTTCAAAACAATACTCTCCTAGAGAGATCTTCAAAACATCAAAAAAGAAATGGCTGAACAGGTTGATAATAGTAGGAGTTGAAGCCACATTGGCCTGGGTTTTAGCTGGGGGCGAAGGGGATAAACAAACATGTATTTTCTTCTCCCACTGTGACACTTGAGTTGAAAGTTCAGAAAGGATGCTGCTGTGCTGTCTTCTTCTTCTCTCAGGTGACACTGTCAGGTGTCATCACGGGTTCCAGGTGACAGTATTGCTGCCTGTGTGCTTCAGGAGAAACAGGGACATAAAGGAATAATGACAGAATGTGACAAATTATCAGTCACAACTTGTCAGTCATCTACGCCCGGGGGGTTGTTTGTGGCGACGCATGCAGGTGGCAGCGGTAAACTATAGTCACGGGATAGATGACATTTCCAAAGGTTTGGGTTGTGTCCTCAGAATGCATGCGTCTGTTTTTATTCAACAGTCTGCTAACAGCAACTGTTGCTGCACACGTACAAGCTGTGCTCCTGTGGATATAAAGACACTCTCACACAGGCCATGTTTCATACAGAAGGAAGAGGATTGGTGATAATGATGTGACATTTATCATTCGTTCTCCTTCACGTGCAGACGCATTTAAATGCACGCGCTCAGTGTGACAAAACATCGTCAATGATTACATTCACCATGACGAAAACACATTCGATTTGCGTTCTCCCGATCTTTATTTGGGCAAAACGTCTGCATGGAGACTCCTTGTGGCACTTCGCTGAAACAGAAAGATCCTTGAGGGGGGGAGAGGGGGATCGGGTTTTACAGAATGTAGGGAAACATTCCCTACATTCTGTAAAACCCGATCCAGAATGCAACATAGCAATCCATTCTCACTCCGAGCGCGTAGCATATTGACGCTTTGTCCCGTCCCTTGTGCGTCGCTTGTTACTAACATGGTACCCTTGAGCGACCCATGAAACGACTTGGGCTTTCCGACTAAACTCAATGCAAACCCATGGAAGTCATCTTTGACGCTTATGGCAACTGCTCCCCCATTAGCCTAACTGCTCCCCCATTAGTCAACTGCTCCCCCATTAGGGTCTGGAGGAGCTAACCTCTCCCAGACCCTAACCCTAAACCTAACCTTTCCCACCCCCCATGCCTAAACCTAACCTCCCCCAGACCCTAACCCTAACCTCTCCCACCCCCCATGCCTAAACCTAACCTCCCCCAGACCCTAACCCTAAACCTAACCTCTCCCACCCCCACGCCTAAACCTAACCTCCCCCCAGACCCTAATGGGGGAGCAGTTGACTAATGGGGGAGCAGTTAGGCTAATGGGGGAGCAGTTGCCATAAGCGTCAAAGATGACTTCCATGGGTTTGCATTGAGTTTAGTCGGAAAGCCCAAGTCGTTTCATGGGTCGCTCAAGGGTCCCATGTTAGTAACAAGTGACGCACAAGGGACGGGACAAAGCGTCAATATACTACGTGCTCGGAGTGAGAACGTGTTGAACATAAAGTACGCCACCTGCCATAAAACACCACAGAAGAAGAAGAAGAAGAAGAAGAAGAAGAAGAAGAAGAAGAAGAAGAAGAAGAAGAAGAAGAAGAAGAAGAAGAAGAATCCTTTGGAGTTTAACACATCACATGTGAAAAAGCAGTCACTCACGAATGATCTGTTAATGTGATTAGAGACCCCCTGTGCACTTAGTGTGAATGGTGAAGAAGCAACAGTGGAAATGCCAACCTTGAGCCCAAAAAGCAATGGGTCCATATATTTATACGGTCTATAGGAAATAGAGATGATGTTTGGCAAAAAGCTTTGACATGGAAAAAGACAAAGGAGCGCAAGAACATGCTAGCTCTAAGATAACATGTAGTTCCAACCAAGCAATCTGATTGGTCAAGGACCGTTCTTAAATGAGCATAACAGCACACCTAGCCTATCTGTTTAGCAGACAACCGCAGCGGCCACGATTCTGCAGGCAAGATGGTCGCTGTAATGTTTCTGTTGTAACTGACCAGACGGACAACGACGTACTGAACGATATCTTTATTCTTGTCTCTCGTGCATACAGCCGTATCGTATATAGCTGTCTCGCTGACTGCCTGATTGCAAAGCTAGCTGACTGTTTATATCTTGCAACCTCCACTAGGTGGCATAGCTTATCTGCAAACATGTAAGTAGTGTAAACATCACATTGCTCTTTTTTTTCTTCTTTTTAACATTGTTGTCAATAGTATGGTTTGTCATTATCACAGTGAGCTTACTCATCTATTAAACATATCTCAATACGTGCCTCACATTACTCCTCTAGTAATATGGCAAATCTGTCTTTAACAGTACATAAGCACTTCACCTTTACATTCTAGGTCTGAACACATAACCCATAGCACTTGTATGAAGAACCGTACCAATTATGACAAATATTATGACAAATACATTTTCGATTCTTTTTTTTTTTCTTTTCTTTTTTTTTACAGGACTTTTCTCTTTTTTTTTTTCTTTTTATATCAGTCCTTAAACTATGTGTAGTCCTGAAGGTACACGGGAGGACGTCTGTCACGCCTCGAGGGGTACCTCGGTGGTTCTGAGATTGTAGAGGCATCATCATGGTCGCTACCATCATCATCACGATCAGATGAAATGTCCTGTATCCCTGGAATTATCTTCTTGAAGAAGGATGAATTCCGGACGATGGAGTGTCCATTTCTGGCCGCCGTCACCATGGAGCCTTTCACTTTGGTCACAGTGTATGGCCTGCTGTTGTATGGTGTGGTGAGCTTATTACGCTTAGGCTGACGATGAAGCACAGTATCACCTGGAGCGAGGGTGTGTGGTGTAGCATGACGATGAGAGTCTGCATGAGATTTCATCTTGGTTTTAGCCTTCATATCCCTTGCTCTCACTTCAGAGTCCGAGCTGTTCCTTGTGGCATGAGTGACTGAGGGAATCTTTGTATACATCTTGCGTTGGAACAGCAGCTCGGCAGGTGAGATTTCCGTTGTGCTGTGAGGTGTGGATCTGTACTCACGTAGGAAGATGTTCAGCTGTTGTTTCCATGGAAGTCCTTGTGTTTCAGCCACACGGATAGCTTTACCCAGTGTGCGCATGAATCTTTCAGCTGTAGCATTGGCTTGAGGCCACAGTGGTGTTATCCGGCGGTGATGGAATCCTAGGTGTGCTGCGAACTGGGAGAATTGGTCACCGTTGAAAGGGGGGCCATTATCAGTCCTCACGACTCTGGGGATTCCAAACATGGAGAAAACCTTATCCATGACCGGCATGACTGTGTTAGCTGAAGTTGACTTTACACTCTCAACGACTGGGTAGCGTGTGTAATCATCCACGATGACTAGCAGGTACTCTCCTGTTGGAAGTGGTCCATAGAAGTCTGCACTAACGCTGTGCCAGGGAGCTTCTGGCAGTGCTGACATTTTTAGTGGCTCAGTATTTGATACTGGTGTGGTGGCCTGGCATGGTAGACAACTGCGTACTGCTGCTTCTGCTTTGCGATCAATGTCTGCGAACCAAACCTTGGTTCTGATTAGTGCTTTAGTTTTGGCAATACCTTGGTGTCCTTCGTGGGCCAGCTGTATGACTCTATCTTGTAGGGCAGTGGGAATCACTATTCTGGTGCCCCTGAGTACCACGTCTGATTCATGTGACGCAGTTAGCTCAGTGTGGACTTTTCAAAACTGCTTTAGTATGTCAGCATATGGTGACTTGTCAGTTTGGTGCCATGTGTTATTCCTGATGTGAGCAATTACTTCTTGAAGGATCGGATCTGTGAGCGTCTTTGCCTTGATCTCGTCGAGTGTCATGGCTTTAGGTGTTGCATGACTCGCGATGAAGCTCACGTACTCCTCTGCTACTTTTGCTGCTCGTGTGCTCTCAACTGTCTGAGATGGGATGGGGTGTCGAGACATGTAGTCTGCTGGATTGTCGGCTCCTTTCCTGTATTCCACCCTGAAATCATAGGGCTGAAGCCTCAGACCCCATCTCTCAATCCTGGCGGGTGGTCTTGATCTGGGATTGTTCCATATTATTTCTAGTGCTTTGTGGTCTGTCACCAGAATAAAAGGGTGGCCATAGATGTATAGGTGGAAATGCTCACAGCTCCACACTATAGCCAGCGCTTCCTTTTCTGTCTGGGAGTATCTCCTCTCCACATTGCTGAGAGACCGACTTGCATATGCTATTATATACTTCGCCCCTTTTTCATCTTTCTGGCAGAGGATAGCACCTAGTCCAACAGGGCTCGCATCCACAACCAGCTCTGTTTCTCTACCAGGGTAGAAATATGACATGGCATTGTCACTGGTTAGACTGTCTTTCAGTGTCTGTAACGCATCTTGCTGTTCTGGGCCCCACACCCAGGGTGCGTCTTTTCTGGTGAGCTTGCGTAGCGGGTCTGAGACGGAGGAGAAATCTTTGATAAACCTGGAGCAATAATTGGCCATGCCCAGTAGACTTTTGATTTCAGCTGGGCTCTCTGGGTCTGCAGCACGCTTGACTGCAGCGACCTTCTTTGGATCAGCTGAGACACCTTCAGCTGAGAACATGAAACCGAAGAACTCAAGCCTGGACTTGTTGAATTCACATTTTTCACGGTTGAGCGTGAGACCGCTTTCACTGAGCCTCTGGAACAACGCTCGAAGGTTGTCATCATGTTCAGTCTGGGAGGCACCATAGACGATGATGTCATCGCTGAGGTTCTTGACACCAGCGAGACCTTGCAGTGTTTGGCATATGGCGTTTTGAAACACCTCGGCAGCGGAAGATATGCCAAAACTCAGTCTTTTGTAGCGCCTCAATCCACGGTGAGTAGTGAACGTGGTGATATATCTGCTGTCTGGGTGTAGCTCCAACTGGTGGTATCCAGCTCTCAGATCCAGCTTGGAAAACACAGTTGCTCCATTCAACTCATGTATTACGTCATCCATGGTGGGAGTAATATGACGCTCTCTCTCTATGGCCATGTTAGCTTGGCGCATGTCGACACAAAGCCGTACTTTGTCAGGCTCTTTAGGCTTTGGAGGTGTGACGATAGGCGAGACCCATGGAGTTGGGCCCGTAACCTTTTCGATGATGTCATCCGCCTCCAGTTTCCGAAGCTCATCCTCGACCTTCTTCCTTATGTGGAACGGTACTCGTCGATGCGGTTGGCATGTGGGTCTGATATCAGGGTTTATGTGGATCTTTACCTGAACATCCTTTAGTTTTCCGATTCCTTTAAACAGCTCAGGGTGACTTTCCACCAGCTCCTCTGCAACTGTTGAATATTGTGGTGTGGACGACACTGTGGTGACTATTTTAATCAGTCCCAGCGCTTTGGATGTGTTGTAGCTGAGAACATTGAAGCAGTCACCTTTAATGACAAAGAATGTGCACATTGTCTTTTTCTGTCTTTTTTCCACGCTGCACCTGAAGGCACCACTGACTGGCAAAGGAACTTTGGAGCGGAATGGATAGATCCTGGTTTTGGTGGCGCTGAGCTGTGGACATGGCATCAGAGTCTCAAAGCATGTTTCACTGATGCAATTTACTGAGGCTCCTGAATCAAGCAAGACTCGCACACTGCTGCCATTCAGCGTCACGTTAGTCTGTGGCAGCTCTGTCTGTGAGATTTGTCCACCATCCACTACAAAGACATAAGCATCATCACTGCTGGAAGAGTTGTGCTCAGTTTGCTCATTATGTGCAGCCTTTGTTATGTGATGGACCTTCTTATGGCGTTGATCAGCCTTGCTTTGTGGTCGTCTTGAGTCTCCGGATTTTGAACGGCACTGTTTTGCAAAATGATTTTGCTTACCACAGGCTCTGCATTCTTTTCCTCTAGCAGGACAGTCACCATCATGAGGGTATTTACCTCCACAGTTCCTGCAGCGGTTGTCGGAACGCCGTTTTTCTGACCACCTGCTGTTGTTTGTATATTTCTCCCCTGTCTTTCGATCCATAACGTTGATTGCAGCTGCTGTGCCTTTCTCTATGCCAGATGCTTGCATTTCTGACAGTTCAAGTGTTCTCCCATGGTCAAGAAGCTCATCTAGGCTTAATTCAGGCTCCCTCAGCGCTTTCCTGCGCAGCCTGGATGATGCACAGCTTTGTATGATTTGCGTTTTAATCTCTGCTTCAGTATCTGCAAATTCACAGTTCTTAGCTAGCATCCTTAGCCTAGTGTGATAACTGTCCAGATTTTCTCCTTGCTCTTGCATGGTTTTTCTGAAGATGTACACTTGATACTGGATGTTTTTCTTGGGGGAGAAGTATCCAGATAACTTCTGTTTCGTTTCAGCATACTTGTCTCCTGTTGCTGCTAATGTATCATAGATATCATGCACTCGTTCACCTGCTATATGCAACAACAGTGCTTTGAGCCTAGCATCGCCAGTAATGTTCATTGCTGTGGTGTAGTTTTCAAACCTTTGCACCCATTTATTCCAGCGAAGTCCTACAGATCCAGGATCTGTTTCGGTGTCGAATGGTGGGAGAGCCGGAGTGTTTCCTGCCATGCTTACTGCAGTGCGCCGATCTCCCGTCTTCTTGTTGCTAGCTCGTTAGCTTCACTCTTGTTGTTGCTAGCTTCGTTAGCTTAGCTTCACGTTTCCACTTGTCCGTCCTCTCCCTCTTTCTTTTTCGGGAGTTTCCGCGGTGACCGTGTTAACTCTTCACACGCCTTGCCTTTTTACACCTCGTCGCCAATGTAATGTTTCTGTTGTAACTGACCAGACGGACAACGACGTACTGAACGATATCTTTATTCTTGTCTCTCGTGCATACAGCCGTATCGTATATAGCTGTCTCGCTGACTGCCTGATTGCAAAGCTAGCTGACTGTTTATATCTTGCAACCTCCACTAGGTGGCATAGCTTATCTGCAAACATGTAAGTAGTGTAAACATCACAGTCGCCTAACCTGGCAGAATTTCTAGCCCATAAACTAACTAATAACTTGGCCAATAAGTATGTAACATAGGCTACAAAATAAAACAAATGGTACAGTGTCTGCATTTGATGTAGAATGCATAGGACATGTAACTGGTTCGTTAAACTCGCATTCCGTGAATAAAGTTAACGTAACTGGCGCAAGACTCGTAGAGCCTGGTTCTCCTGGAACCCACTCGCTTAGCGCCAGAACACACTCGATTTGGGGGCGGAACACAGCAGGTTTGGCCAACGCCAACTCCAGTGCCCAGAACTGTCAAATCAAATCATCGACAGACTCCCTATGGCCCGCCTCTCAACCCTCTTTCATATCAGACAGGCAGTATTTTCAGTCTGATACGTGTTACCGTCCCTCCTTTTAAAACACTGCTGTGGAAACCAGCAGCTTGTTTGTTGATCTCTTCTTCCAACCATTCGTCAACAGTAAGTCCATCTGATGTATGATGTAAAGCAGTGGTGCCCAACCAGTCGATCGTGGTCTACTGGTCGACCGCGGACTGACCCCAGGTCGATCGCGTCAAAAAACGATTATTAAAAAAATAATAATAATAATAATAATAATAATAATAATAATAATAATAATCAAATAAAATATAATGGAAGTACATGCAGTTGTTTATTTTAATTATGGATCATAATACAATGCAATTCCAAATGCAATTTTATTTTAAAAGTAGCCACACAGTGAGAAAAAAGAAAGTGAGAAAAAATAAATCATGTATTGGGGAAAAAAGTGATGCATCGATTTAAGATGCATCGAGATGCATCGATAATCGTAATCAAATTGAATCGTAGCCCTCTGAATCATAATCGAATCGAATCGTGAGGCCAGTGAAGATTCACAGCCCTAATATCAAGTGGTTGTGGGACAACGAGAAAGTGTTGTGAGGTTAGTTACTGCAGGCTGGGAACGATGTGTGTGCGTTTGCGATGTTGAAACTGGACTGGTAGATCTCGGGAGGCTGGCTACTTGAAAAGTAGATCTTCGGTCAAAAAAGGTTGGGCACCCCTGATGTAAAGTAATAAATTAATAAATTAAAATGAACAACAAAACAATCCATTTTGCATCAACGCTGTAAGCTAGCTGCTGGTTTCTGCACAGGTGTTTGTTACAGTTAACTAATGTGATGAGCATATCGGCTGGCTGACTCAACGGGGACTATTTCTTGTCTCGTACTAACACTCGGCACCTTTTGTTTATAGCTTGTATTTTGTTGGCAACTGTTGTATAATCGCAATATTACATGAGAGGGTGTACTTTACCGTGGGTGCTGGCACTTCAGTGACGCGTACGGACCTCGGCTGGCACCTCGGTCCTGCCGCATCACCGTCGTGCCAACAACCACGGTAAAGTACACCCTCTCGTGTAATATTGCTTAAGTGAAAGCTACTGGAACAATTATTTGCTTTATAACCCAGCCAAAATGAAAATGATCACAGAACAGACATGCTCCTCTCTCTCTCTCTCTCTCTCTCTCTCTCTCTCTCTCTCTCTCTCTCTCTCTCTCTCTCTCTCTCTCTCTCTCTCTCTTTGAAATCCTTCACTGCAATTCTACTGTGGCTGCCTAATTACACTTTGGCTTTCTCATCAGCTTCCAATCTATTCAAGTAGAAAATTAATATTTCAAAATCATCTTTTCTGAGTAATATCCAACTCCATTCATGTCTACCAATTAGAGAGTTGTAGACACCCTAGATAGTCTGATGTACCAGTACAGTACAGTACACGGGGACACCGTACTGCCCAGTTCCCTTTGACCACACAGCAGTATGGGCTCAATCCACTTGAGTCCAGACTTTGACTTTCACCAGACCAGATCATCATGATGTGTCCTTTCTCATCAGATACAAATCAGATACCAATCTTATTACATGTAGTATCGGATTTTTTAATCTGATCATTATGATCTTATTAGGGCTTATTCTAATGATTAGGTGGGGAGTGTAGCTTATACAAAATCCCTTTAGGGAGAGTCGGTTCACTCGGTCGGACACCATTTTCCTAACGCCCACTGGGTAGTAGGTTTGTGACCAACAAGACAATAGACTCCTATCTCTTTGAACGGTGAGTTGTCTGTATCTGTTCTGACATCAAAACAATCATATACCGTAATTTCCGCACTATAAGCCGCGACTTTTTCCCCATTTTTCGGCCCTGCGGCTTATATAACGGTGCGGCTTATCTATGGATTTTTTCAGCAAACGGCCACTCGGGGACCTCCAAAATCTATGGATTTTACAGGTTACACAGCTTCATCTGCACATCATTTGGCGGAAATCAACCGGCATCACGTGATCGCACGGTGAACATGGCGCTCAGCTAGACAGCTGCTACACCAGACCAAACAATATGTTTTAGCGATCTGATCTAAAATGAATAAGGTGACCAGAACCAACTGAATAACTTTAAAGAGTGGGGCGAATGTCTGCTGGAAGAAGCACAAGACTGAAAACCAGTAAGCAGAAAGAAAAAGACGAAGCAATCACCGCCATGAATGAGGAAATGACTCACCTGCTGGAGGCTGGAGATACACCGGCTTGGGCTAAACTTTTACTCCGTGAAACACTATCGATTAAGTCCGACATCGCTCAGAGGTTTGAGCAGCTTGAAAACAAGTTTGAAAACGTGCAGAAGTCCATCCACTCACTCACTAAAGAAAATAAGGCAACCGTGAACAGAGTTTCTAATGCGGAAAAGCGCATCAGCGCACTGGAGGACAAAAACAACACAGTGAGTCCGAAAATGGATAAAATGCAAAAACAAATCGAAACCCTGCACACGCAGGTTGATGACTTAATCAGCAGGAGTAAAAGAAATAACATTCGCCTGATCAATGTAAAAGAGGGAGCTGAGATTGGTGACATGGACGCTTTCCTTGGCAAAATCCTGTGTTACATCCTGGACCTGAAGGAAGGCGAGAAACCACCAGAGGTGGACAGGGCACACCGGGCGCCTCGGCCACGTCCAGACCCCGGCCTGCCACCGAGGGCCATCTTCATCCGCCTACTCCGCTGGCCCGACTGTCAACTCATCCTCCAGGCTGCGGGGAAGAAGCCCCTCACCTGGGAGGGTACGCGCTTTTTCGTCCGGCAGGACCTCTCCGCGTTGGTGCAACAGAAACGCGCAACATACAACAGCATCATCGAAAAGGTTAAAGTCAATGGATATCGCTTTGGCGTACTGTACCCAGCGAGACTCGTCATAACCATTGATGGACAGCGGCGGAACAAGAGCTCAAAGTGAAACTGCCGAATATCTTTTGAGTTGGACTGGTCAATAGTACTGTGAGTAACTAAAATAAAAAAATAAAAAACGGAATTCTCTCTTCTTTAGCACTCTTTCTAACTATAAATCCACTTCTGTTTTAATTTCCTCTCTTGCCCTCTTTTCACCACACCGCGGACACTGTGTGCACTGTAAAAAAAAACACAGGTGGTGTTGTGTTATGTTGTTTTGTTGAAATGTTAATAAATGGGAGCTTCCTCAAACAGCCATCTCTTTCCCGACAATCCCCTCTGTGCACGAACCCTTACATATGGTAATTAAACATAAAAACACCTGCGGCTTATAGTCCGGTGCGGCTTATATATGTAACAAACAGTCAATTTTGCTGCTGCGGCTTATACTCAGGTGCGCCTTATAGTGCGGAAATTACGGTAGTTACACGTTTATGAAAACTGCTAAATTGTTAACAATATAGAGTGTTAAAATATAATACTGCCTCTGGTTTATAATGATGTGTCAGTGGATCAGCGGATCAGGGCCTGAGAGGCTTAGCTATGTGCACCAAATGAAAAAGGGAAAAAGGTCAATACTCACAATGTCCTTTTAGTCTTTGTAATGAAAGTGTGTCAGATGCAGTCTACAGCACAGATACAGGCTACAGAACAGATATAGGCTACAGCACAGATTCAGGCTACAGCACAGATACAGGCTACAGCACAGATTCAGGCTACAGCACAGATACAGGCCACAGCACAGATACAGGCTACAGCACAGATACAGGCTACAGCACAGATACAGGCTACAGAACAGATACAGGCTACAGCACAGATACAGGCTACAGAACAGATACAGGCTACAGCACAGATACAGGCTACAGCACAGATACAGGCTACAGCACAGATACAGGCTACAGCACAGATTCAGGCTACAGCACAGATACAGGCTATAGCACAGATGCAGGCTACAGCACAGATACAGGCTACAGCACAGATACAGGCTACAGCACAGATACAGGCTACAGAACAGATACAGGCTACAGCACAGATACAGGCTACAGCACAGATACAGGCTACAGCACAGATTCAGGCAGCACAGCAGATGCATTAAGCCTTCATCAGCATTGTGATCAGTGTTGTGTCACAATGCTGATGAAGGCTGTTTGCTGTATCTGACCCACTTTCATTTCAAAGACTAAAAGGACATCGAGTGCTGGCCTTTCCCCCCCTTTTCATTAAGTTCTCTTTGGACGTGAGTTGTATCTTTGATCGAGCTGTGCTCGCGCACTTGTGAGTTATGTCTATGCCAAAACCACGAGGGTGGAATCTTAGGGTGCTTTCTGACTGGAAGGTCTGATTGCTTTCGTTCCGTTCTGTTCTGCACCCGGTAACGATTGCCCCCCCCCCCCCCCCCCCCTCCTCCCCTCTCCCCCGCTGGTCAGCTTTCACATTACAACATTTATTCCGCGCTCGGAAACGGAACAGAGTGCACTTGCGTCATCAACTATGCCTGGGGTTGATCCTCGCCCGTGTGTTGTCTATGTGGTTTGGAACGGTTGGCTTTCACACTCGCAAGTGTTCCGTGCCCGGGCAGCACGCCAAAGTGCTCCCCAGACCACCTTTTCAAGTGGATCCTGTCACGGTTCCCCACGTTGCGCACCCGGGCGTGGAATGGCACACTCAGCAAACGTTCCAAAACTGGGGTCAATTTTTGGGACAAGTGTTCTCGGGAACGGTACCGGGGCGCCAGTGAGAAAGCACCCTTAGAGTATAAAACAAAAAGAGCCATGGCTAAGTAGGAAAAAAAACTCAAATAAGTCGCTTTGTACTGTAAGTCGCTTTAGACAAAAAGGTCTGCTAAAAGACCGACTAAAATGTCATGTCATGTAAAAAACAAAATACATTTTCCAACAACTTGTAGATTTCCATCTGTACCACCTATCAACAGTAACTAGGAATAAGAGGCAGTTGTACGCCTCCGCCAACAAGTCAAGTTGCAGTCTACATCCATGTCTGTCCAGACGCAGACAAGCACACATTTCTTGAAGCCCAGTGGTGCAGTGGTGTGGCCATTGAGCATTATGGCACTTTACAATGTTTGGGGGTACCTCAACAACACGGCTAATCGTTTTCAACATGGACAATGGTCCAAACCCTACCCTATAGCACCCACACCCCTACCCACCCCTTGAACCACAACTCTCTACAACCTTCCTATCCATAGCTATGGCCCCTTTGCCCTAGTCCAGGGCTGTCAAACTCTAGTTCACGTGAACTAGTTTTAGTTCACGTGCCACATGTGACGCAATTTGGTCTCAAGTGTGCCAGACAAAGAAAATCAATAATAACATGTAAATAATAATAATAAAACCTCTTTCTTTTAGTGTTAAGAATTTAAGGTACATTTTAAGAACACATTTTCACGTATAGGGTTATCTCAGCTACCATCAAACAAACGATCAAATCTACTGTCTGTATCTGTGCATTACAATTGACGACAACTACGCGATTCTCTATTGTCAAGGGTAATGAAAATAGTTCACCATCATGAATACAGAAAACATGAATAGGCTACTTACTATTTAACTTGCTCCTCAAACCTGGTAGCTCTTAGCCTTCACAAGTGCATCACATTGGATTGAAGGACTTCTCAGTGCAATTTTTACACTTTGCAAAGTCATCCTGTGGGCTGGATTGGACCCTTTGGCGGGCCGGTTCTGCCCCCTGTGCCTGTGTATGTTTGACGCCCCTGCCCTAGCCACACTCAACTCCCACCACCCACTCCTTGAACCCTGACTCTCTATGGCGTCCTATCCCTAGCTACGGCCCATTTTCTCTAACCCCGTGCGTTATTTACCCCGCCCCCTCCCAGCACCCACATCCCCCTAGCCACTCCCCCTACCCACCCCTCGGATCCTGACTGTCCACGACCTTCCTATCCCTATCTATGGCTCCTTTAATCTCGCGCCGCCCCTTCCTTGATGGAACGGACAAACGTGAAGTCACAGTAACCTTCAATTTTGCCCTTTGACCAGCAAAATCTAATCAGTTCATCCTTGAGTACATGTGGATGTGTGAGCCAAATTTGAAGCAATTCCCTCAATGCTATCGCCGGCGGAGGCATAAGAGTGTATATTCTGATTATTAGCTAGTGTTCTAGAGAGCATGGGGGTGTCCAACATAGACGATAATTTGTTTGATAGGCCTATGGTAGCTGAGATAACCTATATGAAAGTGTGTGCTGAAGTGTTTTCCTCGTGTTTCTGGGCAGTGTCGTTAAACTTGCCATCAGTTTTAATGAGCAGTGGCCTAAACCTCTCCAGTGTCCACCAATTGTTTTATGGAATGTGGAAGAACTGAGAGAATATATTGTTGAAATTGGACTTATTTTGTCTGAAGACATCTCAGGCTGTCCATCATCCGTTTTGTAAATGGATGGTTCATTCACTGTGATTTCCTTTCTTTCAAAATGGACCTGTACTTCTTTACATGAACAGAACCAGGAGGTGTTGTTATTATTTATAGGTTATTAATATGCAATGATTTCCTTTGTCTGGCCCATTTGAGACCAAATTGGCTCGCATGTGGCCCGTGAACTAAAATGAGTTTGTACACAATGACTTGAATTTTCTTGTTTAGCTTTTATGACCTTATAATTTCTTGCAGCTTCCTACTGTAGACTATTACTATGAACTTTTGGAAGTTAAACAATAGATGAATCCGCTGTAAAAGGCCTCCTCTGTTTAATCAGCTGAGCAACAGAAGCATACAAGTACTCTCTGTTCCCTTTCACACTGCACAGATACATCTAACAGGGCAGATATTGGGTATTTTTCGAGGGCTTGTGTTGATGTGGAAGTTTGGTATATGAGTCTTGAATCCACCAACTTTAGCCTCCCAGACTTTATTCCCATCATGACTCCATCACCTTGAAGAGTTATTTTATTTTTGCCTTTTGTACTTTGAGAATTTCTCTCCAAAAAAGAAAAAAGCACCACACCGCCGACAAAATGTGTTTTAGTTACTTTCCGGGTGCTACACTTTGCCAAGAGTTTGCAAGTGGATAAAATCTCCTCGGTCGGGCTCTTTGAAATTTCAGGAATCGGTAACTAATGACTGTTTTGAACGACGACAGGCAATCAGTTGTGATTATATTCTCATAATCGTCCACCCTACATGTCGTCGGGAGTTTTAGAGGGGAAGGCATGCGATTCAGGCCAGATGTAATTCCCTGCCATCCGGTCCTCTCCTGTTAATTAGATGATGCTTCACTTCTGCTGGCATCACACACTTGATGAGCACAGTCCTGGGAGATTACTTCTCCAGTGCAGCTGACAGGCTGGATTACCTAGACAAATTAATGGCTCTATAATTTGATTTTCCCGGGATTGCAATGTCTAAGTGACTCCAGCAGAGAGGAACGGGTCTGAATCAGCCCTCTGCAGGGTGACATTCATATCTGCATGCTAAAGAGACTGCTGGGCCACGGGGAAGACAAAAGGCTCCTGAGAGGCGCCACAGAGAAACCAGAGAGATGTTCTCTCCCGGAACTGAACTTTGGGGCAGAAAAGACAGACGGGATGCTTGGCTAAGAATCTCACAGCTCAGCCCGAGAGTGTCTTACAGTAATACTGTAGGAGGTGAGAGGAGGTCAGAGGTCATTCTGTGTAGCGAGGGAGCTGTTTTTGCCAATGAGAAGCGGAGCAGGGTGCACTCTGGGTAGTCTTGTCCCTGTCAATCCCTGTGCATCTGGGATTCGCTTTCAACACTTGCCAGCTGTTTCTGTCAATCGCCATGGACTGCATTAGCCAGCCAAGTATGCACACAACACACACTCTCTCTCTCTCTCTCACACACACACACACACACACACACACACACACACACACACACACACACACACACACACACACACACACACACACACACACACACACACACACACACACACACACACACACACACACACACACACCTTGTCCTCACTGCCCCAGTAAGCAGTGGATTGAGAATTAAGAGCATTATGATCATTTTGAGTTTTTAGACTTTGGACTGCAAATTTTGGGGGATTCTGCGACAGTATGTTTACCGCTTGTGTTGACACACTTGTGCAATTTGTGACGCCAACTCGCCAAGTGGGAGAGAACATCCCACATATCCGACTTGTAATTACCACCACGAGGTTGACGAGAACATTTTTTCCAGTCGGCAGATCGTATTTACAGAAAATCTGATATGACATTAACACCGCGTCAGAGAACTTAATTGCCACTTGCCAACTAGCTCACACACTACTTAAAATGACATATCATATGTAATACTGCAATATGGAAAATTGGTTCTAGGCATGTCTCAGTGCTGTGTTTTGGGGTTCAACTCTGTGTGTGTGTGTGTGTGTGTGTGTGTGTGTGTGTGTGTGTGTGTGTGTGTGTGTGTGTGTGTGTGTGTGTGTGTGTGTGTGTGTGTGTGTGTGGAGGATATATATATATAATATGGAGGAGGCGCTGCTTTTTGTACCCATGAAGTGGATACTGACCGCTATCTTGCATTACAGTATAACTGTATATATCAACCTGCCATGTTTATCATCCTGTGTGTTTCTTATGTGTCTGCATTATTGTGGTTGCCGTCTGGGCACTCATGTAACTGACTGACTCCCAGCATTTGACTGCACTATTACTGTTTATGTCCTTTGCATACTTGTATTTATGTGGACATAAATACATATTTCAAATGTTGAAGAGCAGCGCTGCTGTCAAAAACTAAAAAGATAAGGCTCAAGTTGAAAATAACTGGAATTATTAGGCATTCCATGGGTTTACACTACTGTACATGATAGATCTATGTAGTTTGAACATCAACGACATTTCAAAATAAAAGTTAAAAGTTAAAATCAAAGTTTGTGTGCATGCCATGTATTCACATAATCATGTAGTGCGTACCTACTATGACCCACGCTGTTGTACAGATCTACCGTGTGCTCGTGCAGTACAGATCTACCGCGAGCTCGTGCAGTACAGATCTACCGTGAGCTCGTGCAGTACAGATCTACCATGAGCTCGTGCAGTACAGATCTACCATGAGCTCGTGCAGTACAGATCTACCATGTGCTCGTGCAGTACAGATCTACCGTGTGCTCGTGCAGTACAGATCTACCGTGAGCTCGTGCAGTACAGATCTACCGTGAGCTCGTGCAGTACAGATCTACCATGAGCTCGTGCAGTACAGATCTACCGCGAGCTCGTGCAGTACAGATCTACCATGAGCTCGCGCAGTACAGATCTACCCGCGAGCTCGTGCAGTACAGTGACATTGTAAAGAACTTATGTTACATTTTGCTGGTTCGCAGTGCTAATAAAAGCAATAATGGCAGCTCTTGCACTTGCACACAAGTCCCAGTGGCATGTAATTAAACTGTCTCATCAGGGAGGCGTGGGTCTAACGAGCCTCTCACATTTCAACAAGTAAACTGCTGCCACGGAACAGTTGTGCGCTCAGGCAACCGTTCCCAATCCATTCTCAGGGGTAATTCTCTTGGAATGAAAGTTTTGCAATTTACTTGCAAATAATTTGGCTTCCCTAACTCTCCGCAGCCTGATCCATTGCTGTGTGTGTGCATGTGTGTGTGCATGTGTGTGTTCTGTATGATTGATAGTGGGGCTCTGCGTGAGTGACACTGAGTGACAGCCAATCAGGGAGGCAGCTCAGCCCTGCCCCCAGGAAGTCCCACCTGTGCTGACAGTGCAGGTTCGATCGGCTCCCCGACACAAGGTTGGTTTACACTCCGCCCACGTAGCGAATCACTCAGAGGGCGATGGCATATGAACACTTTAATGGGCTATAGCCTGGCAAAGTGTTTTGATGTTTTCTTACGTAACAACAACAGTGTCTTGTGTAAGCATTTACAATAGCCATTCAAACTGAAGTATATGCGTCGAGGCTCAATCCCCATGGCAACGCGGATGGTATGGAAATGAGAGGTTATATTCATCTGCATAAACATGATGCTGTAAGTGTCATTATGCAACTATACAATTTGCAAAGCTAGCGTGCAGACACTGACCCATCAGGGGCTGCTTTCTAATAAGCAGAGTGTCATTCTTTGTTCTTCTTTTTTCCCCTCTCTTTGCAAACGTTTCTTTGAAGTAAATCCTTCACACCCACACAGTATTTCACATTAAACGATAACTCATCAGTAGGGGTGTCACGATATTTCGTCGCACGATATATCGCGATATCGAAACGTCACGATATGCGTATCGTCAGAAAAAAATGATATCGTAAAAAAAAAAAAAATTGCTCCTGAATAATAATAGAACAAATTTAGCAGAATCAACACGCATGAGTGAGGGGGTAGACTACTACTGGCAGCATGGCAAAACAGCTCAAGGGGTACATAAGATTACATAAGTT
Organism: Poromitra crassiceps; assembly: GCF_964638095.1. Lineage (NCBI taxonomy): Eukaryota > Metazoa > Chordata > Actinopteri > Beryciformes > Melamphaidae > Poromitra > Poromitra crassiceps. The sequence continues at coordinate 26,103,375 of NC_139630.1, forward strand.
TAGGGACCATTGAGCATGAGTTATTTAAGAAATAGATTGTATACTTTATTTTTCTTTCACCGTGCAACAAACATTTAGTTTGTGACAGTTTGACACATTCTATTGCAAGAGAAGCATTATCTTCCATGTTGTTTTCTAGTTATTATAATAACAATTTCCAAAAACAGCATTTGTTTTGTATTTTGTGTATTTCAAATGAAAGACTATTTTTCCAGTATTTTCCCAGGGCTCCCTTGAAAAGAGGTTTCGATTTCAACGGGACTCACATGGTTAAATAAATGATAAATAAATACATAAAAATGATTTACTTTTGTTAAAGAAAATATTGTTAAAATATCGTATCGTATCGTTATCGTGAACCCAATATCGTGTATCGTATCGTATCGTGAAATTAGTGTATCGTGACACCCCTACTCATCAGTCATCAAGCACCTTGTGACATTATCAGAGCGTTAAAAAGTCATAAATAAGTATTTTGGCTGTCAGCATTATGAAAGACCTTGACTATCTTAAAGGAACACTCCACCTATTTTCAACCAGCTTTGTGTCATTACAAAATCAGTAGTATATCAGAAAATGATAAACAGCTTTGCAGCCATTCATTTAGTTTGACCGTTGTTGAGAGTTGATTTGAGTTAAGTTGTGGACCAGTGATGTCAGTTGTGCATGGATGAAATCACTGGTCCACAACTTGACTCAAATGAACTCTCAATATCTGCCAAACTAAATGAATGCCTGCAAGACTGTTTACAGTTTTCAGATATGTGTGAGATTATGTGCAAAAGAAATCATAATTGAAAATCGGCGAAGTGTCTCTTTAACTATTTGCAAATAGAAAAATGTAATATACTACATATTACTAGTTACTTTCATTTGAAAGTAATAAGTTACTTTACAATATTACTTTCTGTGTAAAGTAACTCGTTACTTATTACACTACTTTTGCATTACTTTTACCAAAACAACAGCAGCAGCAGAATGACATCGCTGCCCCAGAACCATCCCAAAAAAATTATTTCAACCGCCTTGAAGTCAGTGTAAACAATCCAAAATTCTAAATTTTATTATTTTCCTTTGTTATTGTCATCTGTAATGGTTATTTGCATAAAAACACACAATTTGATTAGGAAATTATTGTATCTTTTTTTAAATATGTGCTTTGATTTAATCAAATGTAACTCAATTTGTAACTTGAGTTACTTGACAAAGTAACTCGTATAATATTACTGAAATCCTATAAGTAATAAGTTATATTACTGAGTTACTGCTAAAAGTAATATATTACATGTAATATGTTACTTTTGTAATGAGTACCCCCAACACTGTCAAGGAATATGAAAGAGGTCATTTAAGTCCCCGTAATCCACTTCCCTGCAGAATTGCATGCAGACACTTGAACATGGATTGGGAAACAAGACAACAGCACCAGAGTCTCTTATCTGACTGTGGGAAAAGACAATAGAGATCCAAAGTCATGCCCACTTCCGGTTTAGGCATATGCACCAGAGCCTTCATCCGCCATTCTTTTTTCCATCTACATTTGGTAAAATGCTTATATAAATAGTCTTAGTTGGTCAAACTAAGCGACTCAGCTATATTTGGAATCACAAGAGACCATAGAACATTTCACTCAGACCAAAACTTAAAAACAAAACAAAACAAAACAAAACAAAAATGTATCCATAATTTATTTTCTTTTTTTGGTTTGAGTGAAATGTTCTATGGTCTCTCGTGATTCCAATATAGTTGAATTGCTTGGTTTGACCAACTAAAACTATTTTTTATAAGCATTTTTACAAAATGTAGGTGAAAAAAGAATTGGGGACGAATGGCTCTGCGTATGCCTAAACCGGAAATGGGCGTGACTTTGGCTCTCTATACTGACGATGGGAAAGGGCAGGTGTTATCCTGGAGACCTCCATCGGTCAGTGATGGCCCAGCCTCTTCCTGCATGGCACACGGTCTGCTCTGGAGGACCCTCTGGTGACATTCTCCCTCTTCTGTGCTTCACAACACTGAACTCGTGGCCATTTGATCTCTGCATACTCTGCATAGTCCTGCATACTCTGCATACTCTGCATACTCCTGCATACTCTGCATACTCCTGCATACTCTGCATACTCCTGCATACTCCTGCATACTCTGCATACTCTGCATACTCCTGCATACTCCTGCATACTCTGCATACTCCTGCATACTCCTGCATACTCTGCATACTCCTGCATACTCTGCATACTCCTGCATACTCTGCATACTCTCTGCATACTCCTGCATACTCTGCATACTCTGCATACTCTGCATACTCTTCATACTCCGCAAGGCACAAAAAAGCTCTGGCATTTGTAGGAAATAGAAAGAGAACACTGCCTCCTTTGCCCTGAATATCATAGTGGATTATTCAGTAAAATATCTCTTAGGAGACGAGTGTTCATTGTTAGAGACAATCATGTACGAATAGACTTTATGTTGGTGTGTGTTGGAGAAAAATATAAGTTCCATGCCATTTCCTAATCAATATTTCCTAATCAATAAGCTATAGGCCTATTTGCATAATTATGCTATAAGTTCCATTCCTTTTGACACATAGACTCACACTGACATCTCACCCAGCCCCATAGAGAGGACTTCTCCTCTTTGCTGAAACCTTGGGCAGTGCATCGTGTCCAATAACAACGGATAACAGTTTCCCTGTAGACTCAAGTGGACGCACACACATTTCCAAGTCAAGTCATCACCCCCTCCTCTCTGCTCCTCCTCTTCCTACAGTATAAAGCGTATGTCAAATTGTGACATCGCGGCTGAATAATTGACTCTGTATGACATATCAGAATGTGTACATTGAGATTCATGCCCTCTGTCAATATGCATATTGCAGAGAATGTAAGCTATTAAATATACTTTATGTTAAATTTAAAGTTTAAAGACATGATATGTATATCACAGCTTATCTAATACCAAATTAATTGAGCCTTGAGTCCAGGACTGTTTAACATAAAGTATATTTAATAGCTTACATTCTCTGCAATATGCATATTGACAGAGGGCATGAATCTCAATGTACACATTCTGATATGTCATACAGAGTCAATTATTCAGCCGCGATGTCACAATTTGACATACGCTTTATACTGTAGGAAGAGGAGGAGCAGAGAGGAGGGGGTGATGACTTGACTTGGAAATGTGTGTGCGTCCACTTGAGTCTACAGGGAAACTGTTATCCGTTGTTATTGGACACGATGCACTGCCCAAGGTTTCAGCAAAGAGGAGAAGTCCTCTCTATGGGGCTGGGTGAGATGTCAGTGTGAGTCTATGTGTCAAAAGGAATGGAACTTATAGCATAATTATGCAAATAGGCCTATAGCTTATTGATTAGGAAATATTGATTAGGAAATGGCATGGAACTTATATTTTTCTCCAACAGTGTGTGTATGGTATAACTGGTTTTGACTAGTTTGAAACGTGCATATTGCATTGAGTCATTGACCATATTGATTTCTTAGAAGTTTTAGAGCGCTGCCACACTGTAGCAGGGAGGGTCAGGAGCACCTCCTGATATCACTGTGTTGGTGTTGTTCCTGGATCAACATTTGTTCCTAGTATGGCCCGGGAAAACCCCACCCCCGAACTCATTTGATTGGTCGCCGCAATTGCTTCTTCTTAAAGCGTGTGCGGCAAGGATTTTTTTTTGGCTTAAGATTAGGGTTAGGGTGTGAAAAAAGTGAAGCTGTCAGCGAGCTTTTTGCAATGCATGCGCGCCTTCCAATCTGACAACTGGGGATCGACTCCTGGTCGAACCACACACATTTTTATAAAACATTAGGTTTAGGCAGGTACAACAATGTCGTTTGGGTCTGGTCGTTGTTAGATAAGAACACTAATCTTAAACCATTTTTTTTAAACTTGTCGCACATTTTCAGGAAGAAGCAATTGCGGCGACCAATCAAATGAGTTTGGGGCGGGGTTTTCCCGGCCCCTACTAGGAGCAAATGTTGGTCCAGGAACGACACCAACACGGCGATATCAGGACGTGCGGGTCAGGATGTCAAAAAAGAGCAGCAAACTTAAATTGAGAGAGAGAGAGAGAGAGAGAGAGAGAGAGAGAGAGAGAGAGAGAGAGAGAGAGAGAGAGAGAGAGAGAGAGAGAGAGCTGTCTCTAGAGCTCCAGGGAACATGAAAGGAGTGTCACTCAGGGGCTCGGCTGGGGAGATGCTCACAGATTACCAAAGTGTATGCAACGCTTGTGGAGAAAGATTGGTACTACTTTATTTTGTCGATAGCAACTTTAGTCACAGGAGCACAAAGACTGGCCTGCTTTTAAAATAGGTCTGAGTCATAATAATGGACCCATTTATTTTTCGATTGAATGCTCTTAAAGGAATAGTTGACCCCAAAATGAAAATGCCATCGTCATTTATCTACTCGCCCGCCTCCTCGTGTCAGCTGAAAGTCCATTGAAGTATGTAGGACTTCAGTTGGATAGACAGTGTGAGTTAGCCCCTGTAATTCAGGCTCAGCCTTCATCCAAACTACTGAAGTGAATAGAGCCATCTTTTTAGAGCTAACAAAAAAAAGAGACGTCTCCAAACAGCAAAGGTTGTTTGGAGACGTGATGGACATTTGTATTTTTTGGGAGCTGTAAAAAGCCCTGTTAACTTGTTTGGGAGAATGTTGATAAGGAACAACCAGGGTTAACTTGCTTTGTGTTTTGGTGATCCTATGAACTTCAATTGCGCTTCAACTGACAGATGATGACTGAATTTTCATTTTGGGGTGAATTATTCAATAACGTCGTTTTGTGATCCAACTGCCTCAAGTCTTTGCACAACTTTCCGTGAAGGCAAAATGGAATTTAAACCAGGAATATCAGCACAACTTGTGCGATCTATAAAACCATATCCAACACATAACATACTTCATAGATAATCGGCTGTCAAGTGCACACACCTAACGACGCTAAATGCTGAGGCATTGATATGTGGTATGAGCCATTAATATATGAGGCTTGGTACAGTATGTCCGCCTGCCCATGCTTAGTATTAGTAGATCAATATGAATTTGTTTCCTGCAAACAAGTCATGAGGGTGATTGTGTTTCAAACTGAATCTGGACTGCAAACTTTTTTCTCTCTCTCTCTCTTTTTAGGAGAAAGGCAATTTGGCCTTGAATCGTTACCAATTTTTTTTTTGGGATGGAAGGACAACAATGTTGAAACTCCTGCCTGCCTGATGGGCTCCAACTATGCAAAAATAATAGAAATAGAAAATAATATTTTCCCTCACATTACTTTCATTATTGAAGTTACAATTTTAAGTAGGTAGGTAAACTGGTCAGAGCTGTAGCTAATATAAAGTGATACATGTATAAGGATTTTTTTTTATTAGTTAGTTATTTACTGTATAAATAAATCAATACATTTAAGATAAGATTTTAGGATTTAGCATTATGCAAATGTTTCCGCGCTCACTATCCATTCAAGGAGTAAACATAACAATACACTTCACAATATTTCATTATTGTCCTGTTATGATAAGATAAGTAGCCGCAATGCATTGTTACAACAACAGAAGACTATAACGTCTTCATGGAGGAAGATAAGCTCTGAAAGGAAAGGGGCACAATTGATGAAAACACCGATTCTGGCTGGCTTCAAAAGTAATAAAACGCTCCTAAGCTAAGCTATATCCTAGGCACAACACACACAGCCTCACTGTTCCAAAGCGGCAGACAGAACAGATCAGTCTCCCGGCGCGTCTGACACTTTTACAGGCGCGCAACGCTGAGGTGAAAATGCCCCTGGGACACAGATTAAAGCCCATTAAAAAGGTACTTGGCAGGTTGCTTCCACAATTAAAATCAGTGATTGCTCAACATATGGTCCCAAAAGGCAACAATCTGCGGGTTCAGTCTGGAACAGAATTCCCATCGACCAATTAACGTCGCCCTCGTTTGAACTCTGACCCCCAAAGACGAAGCCTCCCATCATGCGGGGAGTTAGAACAGGCGGGCAGAAATGCCAGGCACTCATCTAACACATTAGAAGAGAAGGGGAAATAACAGTATATATTCTTCCTGCTAAGCTTAGGGGGGGAAATTGGTCTGTCCAGAATGCATCGTCTTAACAGAAAGATGATGAATATCTCTCGAATATGGGAGGGAGGAGAGAGTTTCTATTAACGAGCTGGTGAGAAAACGCAGTCAGACAGACCCATCCTTACTGGCTGATGTGCAGAGCTCTGCTGGTCTCTGATGTCTCTCCTGCCCGCTCTCCTCTCCTCATCAACCTCTCTTAGTAAAGTAGATGTTATCATCTCCTCTGACCGATCGATAAATTATCACATAACAAAGATGTCGGACGTCGATTTGTATCGCCGGCCCTGGATAGCGTGTAACAACCTCATTATTTCCGAAGGACCTCTTGTGCCGCATGTGGCAATTTGGGAAACGGAGTGGAGACATTTGTATGACTTGCGAATGCCCACAGGCACGAGACGGAAATGAAAAGCAACCACTTAATCACATGCAAATCGCCCTGTGCTCCTTCACACATTTGTTTAACTGGCTCATTACAGATGGGATATGAAAGAGCCCATTTCTCCCTTCCTTTCATGCCGTCACCACAAAGACCCATAGATTTTTTTAAAGTGTGATTTAATTCTCATCTGCTCCAATGAGTATATCTTTTGCACGGCTTAATTTCTCCTCCTCGCTCCATTATCATGCCTGATCTACTGCGTGGTTTCTCCCATCTTTCCCAGAACACACATCCATCCGGTGGCCTCCCGGGAAGGATGGAGGTCAAAGCAGGCGCCTGCTGTGTGCCTTTGTTGACGTACAGCTGAAGACATAAAATGACAGCTGTTGAAATGTCATTTGGGCTAAGGTAATGGGTTGGATCAGCAGCAAAATGTGTGGGCCTGGAAAATGAAAAGAAAAGAAAAAAGTTGAAGAAACGGTTCTTTCCTGTTAGGGTATTTAAAAAAAGACTACCAATAGATAGATAGATAGATAGATAGATGGATAGATAGATAGATAGATAGATAGATAGATAGATAGATAGATAGATAGATAGATAAATAGATAGATAGATAGATAGAGCCACATTGGCAGAGGCAGTCACTTTCATGTGTCTCTGAGGCCATTTACACCTGGCGCTAACATGCATTTTGTGTGAACAGATTGCAATCGGATAGTGCTTGACCACTTGAAAGAACAGTACAGGTGTGTAAACACCCCCAAGACACATTGAGGATGGATTGCGATCTGATCGGCCAAGCCACCTCCGGAGCTGGTCTGAAACGCATTGTGACCACATTGAACACAAGTGTAAATGCAATGCGTCCTCTCAAACCACATACCCATACACATACCCATTTTCTAATAATTTCACGTTCGTTTTCATTGTAAATTAGAATCTAATTCACAATGAAAACTAACGTGAAATAAAGTTTGACTGAGCTCCAGCTGAATTGTCAAATACCGCCGTCTGCTCACTACCCAGGCACTTGTGTACTATGTACTTAACCTAACTAACTTAACCTAATTAACTATCCGGTGTGCACAACATTGTCAGAGTAAACTCTAGCTGACACCCCAAAAACCTACAATCTGCTACAGAAAAATGTATATTGTTTGTTTATTAACTGGCCCCTCGCCTCCTATCATTTCACGAAAGTGGCCCCCGGGCAAATCAAGGTGAATATCCCTGCAGTACAACAACAGTCACTGCTGTTTTTCTCCTGCTCTACTCTATGGAGCTTGCCTGAACAGATCTCAATCGGATCTCAATGTGTGGACACTGGAGACACATATTAATAATACCAGGTGTAAATGCAATCAGGTTAACGTGGTCAAGCATGCACTATCTGATTGCAATCTGATCGCAGAAAATGCATGTTAATACCAGGTGTAAATGCAATCAGGTTAATGTGGTCAAGCATGCACTATCTGATTGCAATCTGATCGCAGAAAACGCATGTTAATACCGGGTGTAAACAGCCTCTCTGAGAGTCTCTCGCGGTACCACATGGCCCGTCTCTGCTCCCGTTGCATTGATCTGTAAAATGGCCCTAATGGCAGCGCGCCATGCCCTTGAATCCAGTTAGCTTCCAGGAAGAGAGCGGCTGGACGGTGGAGGTCTGGGCGAGTGGGAGCTGCTGCATGTGTGTGTGTGTAGGACACATCAGACGACAGGTCAGTGGCAGCATCTGCTCAGGGTGGATAGCGACCACGCTCTGGGGAGAGGTAGGTGGATGGGCCGTGGGTGGAGGGAGATAACAGGGGAATGCGGACGGGGACAAATATGGAGAGACGGACAACAGAGCAACAGAGAGGGGATGTGGGCGACTGTATTCCTTTGAGATGACCAGAGGTGGAGAAAGGGAGAGAAAAAGAGCGGGCTATTAGAGTAGAGTAGTGAGAAACAGAGGAGAAGCAAAAACCTGCAAGCAAAAGGTACAAAATGTCTGCCCTCATAAAGTCAGAGAGCGAGAGAGAGAGAGGGGGTGGAGAAGGACACGGGAGAAGATAGGAAGGGATAGAGAGGAGAGGGGGATTGGAAAATAGCACAGAGGGGGTAAAGAGGGGAGAGCCAGCCAGAGGATGGAGAGCAAAGGAGGTGGGATCATGGCCGGTCCGGCGAGGGAGATTTGGCCCCCAAACTGCAGGCAGTGCCGGTAATGCAGGGAAGCTGCTGCCTGCTGCTGCTGCCTCCACAGATATGAGCAGTGGCTTTAGCCCCATGAATAATTCAGGCTGGCGAGAAGGACAGAGGGAAGCGCGGGGACAGTGGGCGCACGGACGGAAAGGGGCCTAGCAGCCGGGGCCTCCGGGGACACGGCGGCGCAGCGGGGACAGAGCGCACAAGTTAATCCACATCGCTGTAGGATCTGACCTTACACACTTTGCACGCGCGTGGAATCTGAGCGCCACTCGTCGTCGTCGGAGCTCCTGCATCTCGCCGGAAAAGGCTATTTATCCTTGCGCCGCTTTTTCACCCCCCGTCCCCCCCCCACCGCATATTGTGGCCTCATTAGATAGAATGACTCATGTTTTACAAGAGGTTAGTTAGCATGGAAATGCATGCAAAGTCCCTCTGTACGATAACGATATGGGGCGGCTGTTATTAATCCGGCCAGGAGAGAGTTAACGTGAGATTTCCTCCGCATGCGTTAGATTGAGGCTGCGCTAATGGGAGGGAGGCAGGGCTGCTAGGAACCTGGCCGACTGGGATTAGAGAGAGTAGTGATCACAGAGAGGACTTCATCACAAATGCTGAGGCACCAGGCAGCTCATTACCCGCTGTACAGCAGCAGCACAGCAGCAGCCCAGTGGACCTGCTCTCCTACCACATACGCTGCATACATGAGCATGTGTGGAAATACAGTGCAACCACACACGCAGTACACACACACACACACACACAGACACACGCACACACACACACACACACACACATGTACAGTCAGGCGTTAACAACAGCACTAGCCCCGCTCGTTATGAAAACCGCACATCACACCTACTGATTATGTAAGAGAGTCCTGCGTGATTATGATTCCTGCAGCACTGATGCTGGGATTCACAAGTACTGAACATGGACTGAGATGCACACACACAGACACACAGGCGCCCGGAGATCTGAAGCACACAGATGCACTGTAGCACTGCAGACTGTGAACAAGCCAATACACATGCGAGGAATCAGAAACAACAGGAAGGAATTAAGAGTGATTCTCAAAACACCTCTCATATTTTTTAATTGAGTTTCAAAAGAGAGCCAAAAAGTGGAACGTCACTTCCTGCTTCAGCACTGTACCAGAGATTTTCATCCGCCATTTATTGTCCCATACACATTTCATAAAATGCTTATAAAAATATTTTTACTTGTTCAAACCAAACGGTTAAGATATATATAGAAACAGGAGAGATCGCACAACATTTCACTGGGACCAAAACGTTAAGAAAAATGCGGGTTTCAAGAAAATATTTTTTCGATGTTGTTGTTTTTTGTTTTAGTCCGAGTGAAATATTCTATGGTCTCTCCCGATTCTAAATATAGCTGAACCGTTTGGTTTGACCAAGTAAAACTATTTTTATAAGCATTTTACGAAAGGTTTATGGGAAAATAAATTGCGGAAGAAAATCTCTGGTACAGTGCTGAAGCAGGAAGTGACGTTCACTTTGCCTCTCTATTCAATTGCAGGATGGCAGAGGCAGGCGGGGTCCTGCCTCTGACATCCTGCATTTGGCAAATGTGCGGTGAGGGGTAGGTGTGAGAATGCATGAATGCATGGATGCTTGGTTCTGTTCTTTTTTAATGATTCTGAATCTCGTCTTGGCACACCTTTTTGTTCAAACAATATACAGCTGTTATCAAGTTTTCTGTGCCGCTCTAGTGGCCAGTGATGGCTTTTCATCTACCTCTGACAGTTTTGGTTCCATCTATTACCTCAGCAGAAACTTTGAATTTGGAATTGACGCCTCCCATACTGTACCCCCAAAAGTGTACTTATCACATTCTCCACAGGGGGCTTTATTCTTCTATCTGGAAAATATTAAATGAATATATAATATATATTAAATATTAAATATTGATCATCAGAGCAGGAAGCGATCATTTTTGTCTGCCAAAATAGTGTTTTCAGTGTTTTAGAGATGACTAGAGCCAGCAGGAGCAAAAATACTGATGTGAAAATGGACTGAAAGTAAAAGCAGCTGGCGCCAGATGTAGAAGAACTGTGTAGATTCAAGACTAAAATGTGTTTCCATTTGATCAATCTCAATGGTGAGAGTGTGGACGAGCCCACTCCCACAGCGACACGCGCACACACACACACACACACACACACACACACACACACACACACACACACACACACACACACACACACACACACACACACACACACACACACACACACACACACACACACACACACACACACACACACACACACACACACACTCCCACAGCGAGCCATAAAGGGATGCACCTGGTTTGGACAGAAAAACGCTGATCATCATCATCATGGGCCAGAAAATCGGACTCGTTATCTCCTTCTTGCGCTGGCAACATCCTCTAATGGCACCAAAGCAGCCATTGTATAGAGAGGCAAAGTGCAACGTCACTTCCTGCTTTGGCACTGTACCAGAGATTTTCATCCGCCATTTATTTTCCCATACACATTTAGCAAAATGCTTATAAAAATAGTTTTACTTGTTCAAACCAAATGGCCCAGATATATTTAGAAACAGGAGAGATCGCATAACATTTCGGTCGGACCAAAACGTAAAAAAAAATGCGGGTTTAAAGAAAATATTTGTTGTGTTAAGTTGTTTTTTTTTTTTTTTTGGTTCGAGTGAAATGTTCTATGGTCTCTCCCGATTCTAAATATAGCTGAACCGTTTGGTTTGACCAAGTAAAACTATTTTTATAGTCATTTTACGAAATGTCTATGGGAAAATAAATTGCGGAAGAAAATCTCTGGTACAGTGCTGAAGCAGGAAGTGACGTTCACTTTGCCTCTCTATTGTATTGTTACATACTGTAAGGCCATGCTACATTTATGTGAGCCATAATTGAGTGATCGCACATGAGTAGGTCTAATCTATGATCCGATGTGAATTATTCTTAGCCCACATCACTGTACAATTTGGATGACAATATGTAAACCTATTCAGACTTGCTAGAATAAGAATCGTGCTTGTAGAAAAACACACATCTATAAATGTTATCATTGCTGCAGGGCTCGACATTAAAGGGACAGGTCACCCCAAAATCAAAAATACACATATTTCCTCTTACCTGTAGTGCTGTTTATCCATCTAGATCGTTTTGGTGTGAGTTGCTGGGTTTTAGATGATATCGAGATGTCCAACCAAACCACAACCACAAGCTGCATGCTGCTAGCTAGGTGCAGTGCGGTCGCTAGCTGCTGCTAGCTAGCTGCACCACTCCGCCTGCACCGACCCGTTGGTTTACCCAGCCGGGGGTGGTACTGTAGCTGGCTGGCTTTCAGACACCGCCACGCTGACGGAACTCTCACTGCATACTAGAAACATGACGCTGAATTGATCAAAAGAACTGAGTGAATTATGAAAAGTCTGCTTGATAAGTTAATTTACATTTTAAATGACTGACGACGAGGCAAATAGGGCCTTCAACTGGTTCCTACTGTTGTAGGAAAGCCTCCGTTAACCTATTGTTAAATTTAACTGAGCTGTACCGACCGGTAAACATCTACAAAGGACATGTGCCGGAAAAAAAGTGAATGTACGAGCCCTGATTACTGCAGATGAAACTGTGTTGCGGGTTGCGGCCTAATAGGCTACTAATGCTGTGCTGAAAAGATTAAGGCACCAGATTAAATGTCAGATTCCCTCTTTGTCACATGACTCCATCACCCTCAGGTCAGCTGACTCATAGCAGTGCACACATGGTATGAAGCATGTGTCGACGTATTGCACATTCTCACAGATTTTCTTTTTTAGAAACACCATTTTTTTGTGTGGAAAGTGGCGTATGTATTATTTATGCATCTTTTATACATCAGGCCCCTGGAGTATATTTTAGGACATAAATGAACATAATATCGTGTAAATAAATAAATAAATAAATAAATAAATAAATAAATAAATAAAAAAATAAATAAAAAAATAAAAAAATAAAAAAATAAATACACCTTATTTTTGAATGCCCCGCTGTAAAATAATTATGGGTACAAGGTCCGGTTGAACGTGACTTGATTGTTGCAGCTTGCCCATTTCCTCGTTATTTCGAGGAAATGCGCAAGCTGCGGATTACACCGGAAGAAGCACCCATAAGGCATCATGGCAGTTAGAAATAAGGTGGATAGGCTCTATATATATACATAGCCTATACATGTATATATAGGGAGTCTCTCTCTCTCTCTCTCTCTCTCTCTTGTGCCAAACATGTGGAAGGCCTGGGTAAGGGGCTGCAGTATGCCGTTTCAACCACACACATTAGCCACATGTCATTATCAAGGCGTCAACTGACATGGCAACTGTGCAATCATTCAAACCGACGACTTAGAGAAGTCAATCATCCAGATGATTGTGAGTGAACAGCAAGTTGTATTGTTGTTTTCTGTCAAAATGTCCCTTCTGAAGTCGTGCAGAAGACATGGACATGGAGCGAACCAGAAAGAGCAGACGATGATTGCACCTGTTTTGCATCAATAACTTTCATATTTGTGAAAAGGGAATACCTTCGTCTTCTACGGTCGAGCGATCAGAGATGCTACACAGACGACGGGATAAAGCTCCAGAGCTAGCAAACACGTTTGTCTGCTCTGGATGAGAACAGGTTCATCATCATGGCAATTGCCCATCTCCTCCTCAAATGAAGAAAAGATTAGCGGAGAGAAGTGACAGTGGGGGTTGTGTGCTTTGTGAGCAGGTTCAGAGGAGACAGCTTAATGTTGATGGGACAGAGGGGGTTTAGCGGTGGGAGTATGGAATGGAGGAGAGGGATCTTTTTCCTCTGTTCTGTTGACAGACTTTCATATTCAGCAATGCCTCTCCGTGAGAAAGGCCAATAAGAACAAATACATTACCATTTATCACCACAAGCACGCGCGCACGCGCACAAACACACACACACAGACATCAGACAGTAGTTAGCATACATCAGCCGCCTGTCACAACTTGTGAAGACAGATTGTGGGCATAAAACGATCACAGTCTCTAACTTGCCAGATCCAGACTGAGGAAGTGAATCACATCAGGTTCAAATCAAGATGAGAAAAAGGCAAACCTTAAACAAACAAGGATCTAAGTGGCTGAAAAACAAAACTGCACCTTTTGCTTTGGTTTCCAGGACCTTACGACATGCCCATGACCTTCCCTAGATCATAACACACTGCCATGCAAATGTTCAGCCCAACCTGCATGGGAGCTGGTTTCCAGGACTTTCCAGGTGGTTCCAGGACTTTACAATGTGCACATGACCTTCTCCAGATCACAACACACCACTATGCAAATGATCAGGCTAATCCGTCCTTCGGAGGTGGTATCCAGGACTTTCAAGGTGGTTCCATGACTTTCCAGGTGGTGCCAGGAGTCTACAACCTGCCCATGAACCTTCCCTGGATCATAACATACCAACATGCAAATTCTCAGCCCAATCTGACTTGGGGTGTGGACGTGATGTGGTTTCCAGGACTTTCCAGGTGGTTCCAGGACTGTACAACCTGCCCACAAACTTCCCCAGATCATAACACACCGCAGTGTTCAGCCCAATCTGATGATAATTACGACAATTTGTGTAAAATGGTAAAAATATAAAGTGTCTATAAAAAAGCAGATGGACCTTTTATGAGATTTTTTTTTAAATTGGCTTAAGGACATCAAACCCTCTACTGCAGCCATCCCTCAAAAGGGCCATTAATAGAAAAACGTACAGGTAGTCTCGTACCACAGACTCCGAATAATGATGCTAACATGGAGAGCACTTTGCTACCGTTGATTTTTCTTTTAAATCTAATTTATTTTAAGTGGCATGGTTTGAAGCTAATGGATGATGCAACTACATTAGCTAATTGGCTCTTATGCCAAATATGTATTGTTCAGTCTTCACCATCAAAATGGCAATAATCATCATCTACATGTAGGGCTGCTGCTGTCCAGGGTTATTCAAAATCTCCTTCCACGACTGGTAGCACCCAGTGGGCAAGCCCACCCCCTTTCCCCTGAAGATGCAGAAGTCTTTGTTTAAGCTGTAATTCCTCGAATGGCCACTTGAGGCAGGACTCAGGAGTCCCGTCGTTCCTGTTGAAATGCCCCACTTTGTAACAGTAATTAAACATCTTTATAGCCTGGACCGAAACACGGTTTTGGTCTATATAGCTAATTTCACCTTTTCATAACAACTGTAGGGGGGTCATTTTTCATATAACACGCCTGTTTGGAGTAAAATAGATGATAGAAAAGGGGGTGATTGACAGATTGCCTCTCCAGTGATCGTGCAGCTAGCTTGCCGATCACGGACCAATAGCGGGCGGACCTGCGGCTCTGGGAAACTCCCATCTCACCCATTCCCTCCCACTCTGCTGACGAAAAATCCAGATGGTGACGGCCAACGTTTGAACTCCGCCAGGGAGAAGAAATTGAATGGGATAGCTACGTCCATAATTATTGATGTCTATGGTAGCACCTAAATTCCTGATACGTGGCTGAATCTGGGTTGATTGAGGTGAGCAGGAAGTTTACAGTTCTTAGTTTCACCCCTCAAATGAGTCATGAGATTCTTATTTTCTTGTTTTCCACAATGTTATATTCCGCCTCAACGCTGTAAATCCAATGGGATGTCCCCCCGAAGACGACGGCGTTAAATAAAAACATGAATGCAACACCTGGAGAGGTGGGCCGCTGTCGGCGCCTTCTGCTTGACATGCAGGGGGGCGGATGATGGGGAGAAACTGGGGAAATTTAGCTGCAGCGATTCTCGATCACAAATGCACTGAATCATTAATGTATCATATTGCAGTCAAGATTGCTTTCCGTTTCAATTCATTTTCATTTAGACACCCCGTTTCATCTGAGCGTAATCGCAAAAATAAACCAAAAAACAGAAATATGTTATGCATAACTACAGAAGCGAGGCGAGGCAGACCGGGGGTATAAGGAGCTGTGTCACTTGGTTCGAGGTCAGGAGAGCTGATGTGACGACCGGGGACAATGATGACACTGTTTTCAGCTGTCCACATGTGTCACCTATCCCTTGGTGTGTGTGTGTGTGTGGGGGGGGGGGGGTTGCCATGTAATTAGACAGCTGTCATATTGTAATCACACTAATCTAATCTAATCTTTGGTGAATGCTAAGGAAATAGCTTGGGCTCATTTATAGGCACGCCTCCTGTTCATCAGCTCTGTGTTTGTTTTGCAAACCTGGAGAGATAATCTCCTCGTGGCCGACGATGAAGGGATGGAATCATCACGGGCATAAACGTGAGGACAGCCACTCCCCGTGACAGCTTGAGCTAGAGCGCCGACACGCAAAACTAATGTTAGTGGAGGGATCAGCAGTTCTCTCTGCGTGATTTCTCCGGGGATTTGGTGAGCTTATGAATGAAGCTGCCTTTCATGTCGTGGGGTTGATTTAGTGCAGTGGCCACTTTTTGGACGGTTCGTTCAGGAAGTTTGAGCGTGCGAAACGAGGGCTGTCGTTATTGTATTGATCAAATGCCAGCTAGACGCTCTAAGTGGAAAGGGCGAGCATGAAAAAGAAGCAGGTGAGGACTGTCCGATATCAAAAATGATGCCTCGTTTACATTGAGATATTGACACAGGGGTTCCCAAACTCTTCCGACCAAGTACCACTACGTACCAAACCACTCCCACTGCGTAACCCCCCCCCATAAAATTAAATTTGCTGATTTAACCATGCAATAGCAACAGAAAGGCGAAATAACAAAATAAGGCTACTAGCTGGTTCAAAACGAACACGAACACACACACACACACACACACACACACACACACACACACACACACACCTGCCAACATTATTCTGTGATAAAGAGGACCCCATTGAAAATGTCCCCCCTCCCCTTACCCGTGTCAACATTTTGCCTATCATTTGGAGTGTTATTTAGCTATCTTCCTGACAAACTAGCATGACATGGTTGGTACAAATCGATTCCTTAGGTCTTCTAGTTTCATATGATACCAGAGACTTCACTCTGGCTTTAAAATGGTGGTGCTGTTGTAGAAAAGCCTGCTGCAGCCTCTGAAAGGAAATGTTCAAAATTGTGATATTTCCCAAATATCACGATATTTCCGAAAATCGGCCCAATCCGGCTCCTCCTCAGGGTTGTTTGTGTATTATGTAAAAACTTGTTGCAACAAAAAAAATCGCAATTCTCTGGCGAACCACCAGGCGGAGGAGCCTCCAATGATTGTACAGTATAACAATGTGATAACATTTTAAAAAGCCCTATTGTTGATGCTCAAAGCACGTTGGTGAGTAAGGGACCAATGGATGAAAGGTTCTGCAGCGGGGGGGCCTGACCGGGCCGGGCCCCCCCATTCCCCAAACTGGCCCCCCCATTCAAAAAATAATATATATATTTTTTTGGGGGCTAAAAACGTTTTTCCGTTTTAAAGTTTAAAACGGAATCTGGCTGTCATTAGGCATTGATTAACTGAATGCTATTGCTAACTGTTACTTTGAACATCCATTTGCAATGATTCTGGCTGGATATTAAAGCAGCTACGAGCAACTTTTTCGATTGTTATTAAACAGTATAAATTTAATATCAATGCATCACATCTTACCTCTAATAGTCGACGAGACCAACGCAGAGTAGTCTCGCTTGAACCCCGAGTGAATCGGCCAGTGTTAGTCTGTCTGTGGCCAGGGCAGATCAGGAAGTGAAATGAAACGGTTTGCAGCAGCCACTTCAGCCATAACCACAAAATAACTTCCAAAAAACCTGTTAGAATATAACGAGAGATGTTCCCGAGAGTATGCGTGGCGTTCACATTGTTTATGTTATGTTGCTAGGCAGCGCAAACGGCGTAGGCAGGCAGCTGCGTTTCACTTCCGGGTTTCACTTCCGCGTTTCACTTCCGGGTGTAGCCGGGCCGGCGGTAGGAGAGAGAGAGAGAGAGCCCCCTGTTGACGCGAGTTTAGACAGACACAGACTTAATAATCACCTAAGGGAGCAATCTCCGATTGACACGGCTTTGGTCTCAGCTACTATTATAGGTAAGATGTGATGCATCAATATTGTAATTATACTGTTTAATAACAATCAAAAAAGTTGCTCGTAGCTGCTTTAACTATTGTAAATTTGTCACAATGAATGCAATTTGTGCACAATGTGTAAACACATTTAATATTAATTTAATTTGTAAAGTCACAACACATTAGAGATGTGTGTAGTTCTTCATAAATTTAGCCTCTTGCACCAGGTTGACGAATTTTACTTTAAAATGTACAAAATCTTCTTCCGGGGGAGAATCCCCCCAGACCCCCCTTGGGTAGCTTGGCCCCCCCAAGCTAGGGGCAGGCCACCCTCTGTAATTTGGGTCTGGAGCCGGGCTTGTGTGTTAGTGCAGTGCACATCCACACATTGTTTGATACTCGATCCTCTTTAGATCAAAAGTGCCAAATGTAGCTCCGTATGAGTGAAGACATCAATAACTGCTCACTATGCGTCATCCACTTCTAGGATGGACTCCTCCATGCCACCGGCACTGCAGACGACGCACACATCTTTGATGGTATTACTCTGAGAATTATTCTGGAAAAGAGCGGATTAAATGATGTGCGAGGTTTTAAGTCCACACACATACCTCCGGGGCCGCGAAGGAGTTAATCAAATGTGTTGGCGAAGTTTATTTATACGCCCTGGTGTGATGATGTATGTGCTTGGAATGGCAATGCCATCATTCTAAACAACTCACAGCTGGATGACTGCAACTTAACTTTCTACAGCTGGTATTCCCCACACACACTTCTCTATCATTTCATTCCTCGCCCATAGAAAGAAGCATACTCTTCAAAGGGGCGGTTATATAAATTGATTGGGTAAAAGCTTTTTCTATTCCTCCACCATGGCAATGTGAACACCGGTGCTATATGCATCAGAAATAGACTCTCTTTTCAGACGTATGGAGAGAGAGAGAGAGGAAGTGGGGGTGGAGAAAGGAAGAAGGAAGAAAAAAAACGCCTGCATTCAAACCGGAGGCCTCGCTGAATTGATGGGCGCCGACGATGAGCGCGGTGGAGCTTTTCTGCGGGGAAATCATTTGCATAATGGGAAAGTGCTTGGAGTTGGAGCTGAGAGCTCTCTCCTCTTGTGGGGACAGTCAGTGAAGTGGAAGAAGTAAAGGAGCTTCCCATCAGATAAGGGGACCAATACCATAAGGTGCTCAGAGAGGGAGATCTATGCCTGCGATACGCTCCCGTGCGTCCTGTCACCTGCCCGTTCCGTCTGCAAAAAAACAATTTACCAACAATCGCTCGCTCGTCCGAAAACGACCGCCTCCTGTCTTCATCCCACTAATGAATCTTTCACAATAGATTCCCGTCAACTTGCTTTTGATAAAAAAGAAGGTTGATTGATTTAAAAATTGACATTCTGCCAGATTCAATTTCAAACTTCTTTGGAATCTTAAGCGACCAAACAAAGCAGCCTCACCCACAATATACCAATCAAAGCTGCCGACAGTTCATGTTTCATTTACCATATGGGTATAAATAATACACAGATATTTCTGTGTCAGTAAATACTATTTACCAAATTTAAAAATCAATATCTTGCTACATTATATGGCTGATAATAATCACAAACATGAGTGTGTTTAACAAACTGGACTAGTGGTACCCATGAAGAATAGCTTTAAAGTTATGACATGCGGAGAACAAAGCAGAGACTGCAGCACTCAAAATGTGTCTTAGTGCATGATTTATAGGTCTTTGGCTGTTTAATGCAGTCCTATGATGTATGTGTGCACTTAACAGAAAAGGAGGTATGTACTGTAGGCTTGGTATTGAGGATCGAAGTAAATGATGTTTCAGTCATACATTTTTCAAAGGTTTTAGAGGTTTGCTTGCTGGTTCTCGGTTGCCTGGAAGGAATATCAACTGCACCTTTGGAGACTCAGGGAGTAAAACGGCAGAGAAACAAACGTGATATTATGGTTCCTGGCACTGTAGAACACGAGAAGAATGCTACCACCACCAATATGTCTTGGGCCACACTATGACCTTTTAACACAAGAAATTGAGGATGTGATTCCAAAATGACATGTCTACCCTTTGATCAATGCAATACCTAGTCTTACACAATGATAGATGGCATTAAGTGTTGACTAATGGATATTAATAGAGTCATTGTCTACTTTACGGTCATTGCTTCCAAAATTGTTAATTTCAGAAGATGTAAATATCTGTTCTAGTGGGTAATAATATTGAGGAATGGTGTAGCATGAGGTTACAATCATTTATTAAAAATGATATTTATTTTGGCGTTTTTGGTCGAGAATGGGTTGTTCACAGCTGTGCCTCCACAGCTTCACCATCACTCGGCATCTATGTTTATTGCGTTGAGTTTCTATGTATCTAAGTATCTCACTACTATAATAAAAAAAATCATTCACTGATGACTATGGGCAGTTCAATCATGAGAGACCAGTGGGTAAAAAGCTTTATTCACAAATGGCATGGCGACAAATTTTGCCGTAATTACTCTGTGGTAAGATGATGCTCCTCTTGTGGTGAGAGAGGAGGGCATCTGCTCAGTCTAGAATCCCCCCCCCCCCCCCCCAGTAGAGAATTCTTCATGAGTCAAGACGTTGGTGGTGGACTGGGGCACAGCTCCAGAGAAGACGATCAGCCCAAGGTACGCCCAGCAAGACGTTGCAGGTGGACAAGATCCATCCTGAAAAGCTGACGGCTTTGAGTTATTGATGGCCTGTCATGGTTGCCAAATCTTCTCAAATCGTTGCGTGGATTTCAGGAGTGGTGTCCTTGGGATGGCAGACAGAGATGGTGGTCCCCATTTAAAAACGGGGGCTGGAGGGTATGTTCCAACTATTGTGAAATCACAAATCCCTGGGAGAGCCAATGAATGCCAAGGTGCTGGAAAGAAGACTCAAAACTATATTGTCAAACCTCAGATTCAGGAGAAGCAATGTGGATTCTGTCCTGGTGGTGAAAGAGTGGTGCCAACCCTGTGTCTACATGTATTTTGTGGATGATGGATGGATGGATGGATGGATGGAGAGAGTTCAGCAGAGCAGAGATTTGCTGACATGGGGGCTTGATCCAAGCAAAAACAATATGGCAAACTGAATGATTTTCCACACAGATAGGGGGGAAAACATCAGCAGGTAATACATGAGTGGCAAATATCAATTCAAAACTGACAAGCATTAGTTTTCATGTTGTGTAAGCACATTTTTGTGGGCCACTCAGACTAAACCCTTCCATTTTCCCTCGTTCTTTTTCTCTTGCTCTATCTGCATACTCACATTACACATCACCCTTGCATATAGACATACGCAGAGAGAGACAGAGAGAGAGAGAGAGAGAGAGAGACAGAGAGAGACAGAGAGAGAGAGAGAGAGAGACAGAGAGAGAGAGAGAGAGAGAGAGAGAAAGAGAGAGAGAGAGAGAGAGAGAGAGAGAGAGAGAGACAGAGAGAGACAGAGAGAGAGAGAGAGAGAGAGAGAGAGATTAGGAACAGACATCACCATGGCAGTTGTACAGTGTGGCTAGGTATTAATTCGCCACTTACTTCCCTCAACGGCCACATCGAATGATTGGTGCTGCAGCAGAATAATAGGATCTTTCTCCACGCTGGCCTTTGAAGTCAGAGAGAAGAAGATGGTCAGGGTAAAAGATCTGCCACTTATGGTGTGACTTTAGGTACAAAGGAGAGGCATTAGTTGGCCGAGCCCTCACATGAATAGCAATAGCATGCTGCATGGTGCGGTGTCAGCCCTGAGCCCAGCCAGTCACTTCCTATTTCTTCACTTGGGTCACATCGTTTTCATATAACGACTATATCACTTTGTGTCTTCATGCCTTTTGGTCAAATGGAGCATTTTAGAGAGCATGAAACTGCAACATACTCAGTAATACCAACCGTGTGCGTCAACAAAATGATCTGAGCTCCTGTCAGATTGAATGACATTTTTTTGGTCACTGTTGCAAATTCAACAAAACAGATTTTTTTTTTTAAATCAGATAGTATTTGACGAGAGAGTAGTGTTAAATAATGAAAGCGAAATAATGGAAAAGAACCCACAATCCATAGTACAGTAAATGCTTGTCTATATGATTCCTAAGCATAAATCATATTTTGATTGCACTCTCAATCTGGCTTTCCAAACGGAACCATAAATGCTGTGTCATTGCAGATGACATTTAAATGACTGCAGGCAAACCTTGGATAACAGACGACATCTCTGGATAGGAGATGTCACTAATTGCTTTCACACGAGCCAAGCAGCACGGCCACATTACCGTGCTGCTCTGTACTTTCAGGTGAAATCCCCCGCTCCCGCATTGAAAGGCGAGCGGAGGGATTTCCTGCTCCTCCTAGCCCAAATGAATATTTTCATAGGTTAGTGTAGCCTAGGCTACTGTATGATGAACGAATTCATTCAACAAGACTTCCCTCCTAGTCCGCTGAGCAGGGAGGATAGGTGCACTCGCATGGTGGGCGGGCAGATCGATATGGTGTCCTACTAAAATTGGAACGATACACGACCGCCCGCATATCAAACAGCTGCAGTCTGCATAACGTTCGTCGGGGGAATAGTATAGGCTATAAATGCACATGACTACTTAACGTTAACTAATGTCAACATCGTTTGAGCATAAAGCCTAACCGCACGGAGCATTCCTCCTGGCGTCCCTGCAGTCATGATTGTATAGGCTACTTTTTTTTACTTTCACTCCTGCATTTTCTTGATACATGAGGTGATTTCCCCTGTCATTTTTTTATGAATGAGCAGACCATTCGCATCTTTTCCGGCTCGCTGCGACGACCTTTCAAGTGGAGGCGGGTTGCCAGGTAACCCGGCGCTGTTACTACCTCCCGTCGCGGGACAAAAGGCGTAAAACAATTGTCCACCAAAGCGCATTCACGACTTTCACATCGGAGGCGCTAATCCTATTTTCCGTGCATTTTTCGGCTTTCATGGCCGGTGTGAAAGAGCCTACTGTGTAGCCTTGATTTGTCCAAAGCACTGTAGTTCTCTCCCTACTCTCAGATATGCTGAACTGAATTAAGATGTCATGATGTCAGAGTTACCACTACACTGACACATCCATTGTGTTTCTTCTTCTGCAATTCTTCAAGAGTTACCTTGACTTTTGGATTTTATTTTTCTTCCCCATGTTTCCCCCCTCCCTCATGACTTCACCTTCAGTATTGTTTTAACCCCTCCCCCCCTTAAGAACATTCATGCAAATAAGACTGCGGTCCTAATTAGATATTCATCTCAAAATAAAGGATAGATAAATCAATTGAAATAAAATAAAAAAATAGCTCAAGGTTGTTAGTTCTTTCATCCAATAGTGAATTAGCTCTGTGGCCTGTCGACTCACAGAGGTTTCTTTCTGCTTCTGAGCTCATTTTAAGAACTAGGTTGCTCAAAGATATTTGATAAATATTTAATTCATTACTAGGGTTGTAATGTAATATTCTTTTGAAAAAAAATGTTCGAATGTGCTCTGTAATGAATAATGCATGAGTACATGCAAGTACATGACGCAAAGATGATAACAAATATGAGATGACGTTTCAGTGCATGTTTGTTTGTGGGATTGGTTGGTTGGTTGGTTGGTTGGTTGGTTCAACCCAATCGCCAGAATAAAATGTCAATGTTTCTAGAATCCATGCCGGAAATGTAAAATATGAACATTTCAGTCCTCCAGCACAGACACCAGCTCTTCCTGGTTACATGTAACCGCATCCCATTCCCCTGCCTCAGAGGAGCCACCGCTACTTCCTGGTTACCGTGGCCACCGACTCGGCCCGGCCCGGTAACGTGTTGCAGGAGCCACAGCTTGCATCGCCGGTTAAGTTTAGGCAAGTCAAACATCTCGGTTGGCTTTAGGCAAGAAAAACAACTTACTGGGTTTAGGTAAGTAAAACAACTTACTGGGTTTAAGTAACAAACTTCCACTATATGTTAGGGAATCTAGTTCAGTTGACATTTTTAAATCAAGACTGAAAACACACCTTTTTTCTCTGCACTACGGCCTTCCCTAGAACTACGGTTGGGTTTGTCACATTTTAAAACACCCCTTTTATTTGGGATGTTTTTCAATGTGGCTGTTTTACTAGTTTTTATTCATTTATTTATTTTATTTGTATTCGAACACCCCTTTTAACTTGTTGTTTTTTAATGTGGCCCTCACTTGTGTTTGTTTTGTTTGTGAACATCCTTTTAACATTAATTTTTAGAGCATTGTTTGTTATACTTTGTCCTATGCTCTTTTTTTAAGTGTAAAGTGTACTGGGACCATGCTTCATGGTGATTTTGCACTTTAAATAAAAATTGATTGGTTGATTGAAGTAAGTAAAACAACGGTTGGGTTTAGGCAAAAAAAAAAAGCAACTTGGTTGGGTTATTATGGTTTGGCTCAGGATTCAAACCAGCGCCCTCATGACGAGAAAGTTGCAAGCCGGGAACGTTACGGGTCCACCACTCCCATCCCTTCTCAAGTTCTCCCTAACGCAACTTTGACCTTTGACCTCAGACTGTCATTATGACGTGTGTAACATGAATTATTCACATATCTAGAATGTGTCTTGAATAGATCTAGAATATCTAGAATGTTCATATTTGACATTTCTGTGGATTCTAGAAACGTGCAATGCCGACATTTTAATCTGGCGAGTGGGCTGATTGGTTGGATGGTTATTAATGTGCTTACTGACAGCACACTTTTACTCATTTGCATATGTTATTATTACCATTGCTTGCAAATCACTGCTCGCTTGCAAAGTCAGGAAGACTGCAAATGGTCTGGCATCACCCCATGTCCTCAACATTCGGTGAATAATATAAATTTAGATTTATTATATGATTTGTCTATGCATTTTTGTCTACTGCAATAACATTATACAATAATCTTTCCACATTTTCAGTAGTAATGCATCGGAGTACTGGCCAGGGAGATTTTTCATCAGTGGTGTTGAGATGTCACGTCATATTCTACTAGAGACTGTGTTGGCGTAATGACTAGGTAGTTCACATTCTCACTGTTAAAACCAAAAGTTTGCTGATGTGGATTGGAATAATATTCTTTTGATGAAATGTAGGTGCGTGCAAATTGATTTGCTTTTCAAATTTGGCTACAGGGCCAAATTCAATAAAGCTATGTGTGCTGTGTCAAATACAAGCTGAGTGTCAACACCATGCCTGCATACAGTATATCACCAAGTGCTGAAACAGTCAGTGTCCTGGCAATGAGACAATTGAATTGATCGAATCTGCTGCTTAGTACAGAATTGGTCTTTGCCACTGGCACTATACTACTGTGAATAAAGACGTTTGTAAATCGTGTAGAAAACACAGCAAGTGCTGCATTGTAATGAGTTGAACAATGCATGCCAATAGAGACACTGCGTAACGCGTCATCATTCAGAAGCCACGCCCAAGACGGGGGAAAACAGAAACCCCCCCCCCCCTCCAATCCTGGTGTTCTCCTATGTCACGTGCATGGTTGCGTGTTGCACAAAAAGATCGTATATACGAAAGATGAACACTCCAACTTACTTCCTTGACAGCTAGATCCACATTTTTCTTCTCGCCAATTCTCAATGGCTTCCTTGTTTTGCTCAGGAGTACAAAAAAACTTTAACTGGCGATTTTTTACATTTGTTGTCTGCGCAGCCCACCACACAACAGCTTTTAGCTATGTTTAATTCAAGGAAAATGACGCTGGTGTGTGGAAATGAACGGAGCTTTTCCCCCGTGATGGGCGTGGCCTATTTCATGCAGTGTCTCTATGGTAAAATGGTAGATTATCACTTGTTATTTGGATCAGTTTAGATGGTTAGGGTTATTCATATTATAAGATTTTCTATCTTTTTTTTTTTGACTGGGAATGGCAAGTCCAATGTTGGTTCAAGAAACAGAATAAAGTTTTCGGAAGTTTTGCGACTATGCATCGACACAGAATGTGAAAACAATGCGGAGTGACTGTCACTCCATAGGTTGCCTCATACATCATATCACAGCAGCAGCCATGACAGTGTGTACTGAAGCGTTTAAGTCTGCCTCCACACACAAGCACAGAAAGAAACGCATGTTGGCACATTTTGTGCCAGAAAATACATTTCTTCCCATCCCAGCTGAATGATGAGCGTTCTGCACCAACCTACTGTATTATTAGCATCCGACTTGCTGTAACTGCATTTAGGTGATATTTATGTTTTACTAGGATATGATTGCCTTTATCAACCTACACTCATATCAACATTAATATCTGAAGATGATTGTCAGCTATAGGCCTTTGTCGGTGTTAGCCATGAAAAACACAACAACTAATTGGGCTTAGTGAACAAACGTCTTTTCTTATTCAAAGTATTACAGGCGATCACAGCACTGAATGATAACCTACTCTGCGTTGAGCCTTACACCACTCAGAGCCAGAATATAATATAAAATAATTCACAAAGAATATAATAAAAAAAGATAATTCACGAATGTCTTGCAATAACCTTTATGGGGCTTTGTATTGCACACTCTAAGCCACTGTCTCTGCCCAATTATGTCAAATGATTTGATGTTTTATAATAGTAATAATGTGATACGTTATTGATCGCCACAGGGACGTCTTCTCTTTGCTCGCCCACTCTGCAGTGTTGGAGATCATACTGATTCAGTGTCTCATTCAAGGAAACGGGGGCCTTCTGGCTGGAAAATAGTCTTCCTACTCCGGACAGCAGCTGCCCCTAGTGTAGTTTATTTAGATAGTCTAGTTTATTTATTGCCTACAACAGTATATATACTACACACAGTCAAGTCTCTACTGGCTTTACAGACCATCATAAACATGTCATGTACATAGTTTATACAGACTATATTTGAGCTCCGCAAATTTAGTCAGAGTGAAACCTCTCGTCAGTGTTTTCAGCTGTGTAATTTGCTCCAGGGAAACCTGGTGTTGCCTCCTGTCCTACGGTTCAGACGAGGCTGCAGGCTGAATGGTCGGCCAGGGAGATGAATGGAGGGTTGGTGAATAAGTGGCGTGGTGGGGGAAGAGAAGTCGGATCCCGTCTGTAAGGACGGGCGGCCAAAGAAACGGTAGCTGCCAAGGGCTGGCGGATAGTGACGTTCGCTAGCCAGAGGCTTGGCTGGGCTAAGCACGCCCTCTGTGTAGTGCGCTCACAGTGCAAGGCGGAGACTAAAACAGACGTCCGGTCCTCCACCACTTCACATGTTCAGATTCAGAGGCACTTGTATCGCCACAGTAGGTAATCAGAGTACATACGTACTCTGCAAGGGCTGATCATATCGAAGGCCGAGCTCAAGTCCACAAACAGAACAGTGTGCGTGGGAACTCAGATTTGAAGTATTTTCTGCACGCAAAACAAGCCTGTTAACTACTGCTAAATATTGCATTAGATAAATATTAATTAATTCATATTAAATATTGCGCACCGTTCAGTACACATCTGCACCGTATCGGAAGTCCTGTACCGAAACGGTCCGGTACGAGTACCTGTACTGTTCGTTACACCCGTAACACACACACTTGATTTTGGCAGTGTTTCTGGTCCATAAGGAAGTGAAGTGACTGTATGGGAATGTGTGTATATGGGAATGTGTGTAATGTGCATGGGTGTGTGCATGTGTGTGTGTATACAATGTGTGTGTGTGTGTGTGTGTGTGTGTGTGTGTGTGTGTGTGCGTGCGTGCGCGTGTGCGTGTGCGTGTGTGTGTGTGTGCGCGTGCGTGCGTGCGCGCGTGTGTGTGAGTGTGTGTGTATAATGTTGTGGGGTTATGATTGGAATAGAGACATTTGAAAGCAGGCCAGCCAGAGCACAAACAGAGAAATAGTTCAGGTTTAACAGGGCAGCAGCGTGACAGTTACTATATCAGAGAGTTAGACATTCCTGGTTTTTCCAGCTGGTTGAGTTAACTGGAGTCTGTCTGTTTTATATGGAAAATAGGCCGCAAATTACCACCTGAGATGAGATTGAGCCAGTGAGCCAGGATGCAGGCTCCCGACTTTTAATATGCACTAGATAGCCTGATTTTGACACTTTATTAATAGGGAAACTGTCAGCAGCGCGATACAGAATTCTTTATTTAATCACCGTTACATTACTATGGTGATTGTGTATCAAATGGGGGAAAAAATGACACAATAATCTTGTTTTATTTTTATGCATATTAATGCATGTCAGCGAGAAAGAATCTATTATTGTGGCCCGTGTGTAATCTGCCAGTGGGTGTGCTGTCCTTGAGGGAATCGATTGCGTAACATTGATATTCATTTAGCCTAACATACTGTAAATAGAGTTGCAGAACAACTAAAGCATACACACTTTAGCATCCCAAATACGATCCAGACTCTCTTTATTGATCTCTCTCTCTTTCCTCTCATTTGTTTTAATAATCATATCAAGTTTTTGACAGGTCGTTGAAAACATCAGTGTCTTGATCATCCAGAGAGCATAACATGACACACACAGTTTCTAATAAGGCTTATTATTATTATTATTATTATGATGATGATAAACTATAGTTAGATTCCCCCAATGGAAATACTAGTTGTATAGAA
Organism: Poromitra crassiceps; assembly: GCF_964638095.1. Taxonomy (NCBI): domain Eukaryota; kingdom Metazoa; phylum Chordata; class Actinopteri; order Beryciformes; family Melamphaidae; genus Poromitra; species Poromitra crassiceps. Next base: position 26,131,657 of record NC_139630.1, read on the forward strand.
AATAAGTAATAATATCCTCTGTGTGTGAGACTTTGTTCATTCGTGGTAATAATTAAAGAACACTGTCCTCATGCAGTAAAACATCACTGTTGTTGTTCATTTCAAACAAAGTAGCTCATCGACTCTCTGGCTTAACTGATTAAAGTTTGTGTTAGAGTGCACTTAGCTGATCAGTCCATTGACCTCAAAGAGTCAAATTCCAGACAAGTCAGTTATAGCAGCTCCAAATCTATAATAGTGCTCCAAAATTACAGTATACTGTATCTCAATGAACAAATAACAAACACTTCTTAGTCAAGACTGAAATGCATATACACAAAGGTGCCACAACGGCAAAAATCTATATAGATTTCAATGTCATAATGCTACATCAAGAGATTGCAAATTCTGCATTGCTTATCTCTATCAACGCTGTCCAACCCTGCAAGGACAAACAGTGTGGAGTGACAGCTCCATTAGGCGGACATTAATTTAGGGACCCCATTTCAAAAGGTCTGACAACTCTTTAGACGTAAGAGAGACCTAACGTCCTCCTCTAAAACCAAACCGACAAATATTAGCATGTAAGGAGAACAAATATAATTTGCTGATTAGTATGCGTACTTGTCTATCAAGCCGAGCACCACCTCTAAGCTCTAGTCTACACAGTGTGCGACACGGGACCAAATATCTTCAGTGTTCCCCTCTGTTACTGAGTGAGCCTCACGATTCTCCATACCATGCAGTACAGCAGGGACACTCAACTTGCTTTGTCCGGGGGCCACTTTTGCAAAAAGACAGGAGGCCAGGGGCCAGTTAATAAACAAACATTACAATTATTTTTTCTGTAGTGGGATTGTAAGTTTTTGGGGTGCCAGCCAGAGTTTAGTCTCACAATTTTGTGCACACAGGTTAGGTTAAGTTAAAGCAGCTACGAGCAAGATTTTCGATTGTTATTAAACAGTAAAATTATAATATTGATGCATCACATCTTACCTATAATAGGAGCTGAGACCAAAGCCGTGTGAATCGGAGATTGCTCTCTTGATGATTATAGAGTCTGTGTGTCTGTCTACCGGCGGGCCGGATAAACCCGGAAGTGAAACTAAATGGTTTACGGCAGCTGCCTGCCTTCAACCGTTTCGCTCTGCCTATAAACACAGAGAACGCCATGCAGGGGCTTGCTACTCTCGCGAACATCTCTCGTTATATTCTAACAGTTTGTTTGGAAGTAATTTTGTGGTTATGGCCGAAGTGGCTGTCGCAAACCGTTTTATTTCACTTCCTGATCTGCCCCGGCCACAGACAGACTAATCATCAAGACAACACTGGCCAATTCACTCGGGGTTCAAGCGAGACTACTCGGCGTTGGTCTCGTCTACTATTAGAGGTAAGATGTGATGCATCGATATTAAATTTAGACTGCTTAATAACAATCGAAAATCTTGCTCGTAGCTGCTTTAAGTTAGTTAAGTAGCCTACATATACTGTAAGTGCCTGGTCACCGAGCAGACGGCCATATTGACAATTTAGCTGGAAATCAGTCAAACTTGATTTAACATGAGTTTTCATTGTGAATTAGAAAATGGTCGGGGGGGGGGGCACTCTGCACCCTATCGCGGGCCGCATCTGGCCCCCGGGCCGCAAGTTGAGTATCACTGCAGTACAGGACATTGAGTCCAATATATTTGTATTTATTGCTTGATTTATCAGATCTCACTAAAGTCTGAGAAAATCTAATGGGCGGCCTGTGATGATGTCAGCTGTCCCGGGCTGCACCACAGTGAAGTGGTCTGAAACAGCTCATTCAGATTTACGCACAGCGCAGCAAACATATGACCCCCCCCCCCCCCCCCGCTCTCTAATGCGGGAGGCTATCTGCCTATCTTCATTTTGAATACTGAGCAAAAACATGAATATCCTCAAATGCTACAATGTTGCAATTCACAGGTGAAGGTTCCTTGATAATCACGCAAATTAGGAAAATGATGTTGAGAATCAGGTGTGAGATGACTACATAAGCGCTGCATGCATGTGCACACACACACGCGCACACGCACAAGTACATATCTACACAGGCTCTGCATTTACACATAAGTGCGCGCACGTGTGCGTGCACACACACACACGCACACACCAACCCATATTCACACTGGCTGTTTATATGAATGGTTTCACAGCGCTAGATTGGCTGATCTAAAAGTGAGTCGACGTACGGCCCAGATTCAGGTATGCTAATTGCTGTATAGAGGCAGGGAAAACCTCATCAATCAGATGCTATTTGTTCTGCTGGCTGTGATCACAGAGGAGACGAGATGTGAGCTGTGATCACAGAGGAGACGAGATGGGAGAGTTTGTTGTAAAGTTGTTTGTGCCCCTGGCCCCCTCTGCAGCAAAGTTATTCTATACAGCCATGATTTTGTTTTGTTGTTAAATATGTGATGAAATGCGTTTTTCGATTGCAACAACGAATCGCAATTAAGATTCAGACAACAGCACCGAGGTGCTTCTCTCTCTTGCACCCCCTCCCTCCCTCCCTCCCTCCCTCCCCCGCCCATACAAACTCTCTCTCCCTCACTCACACACACACGCGCGCACGCACGCACGCACCGCACGCACGCACGCGCACGCACACACACACACACACACACACACACACACACACACACACACAGACACACAGACAGCCATAGTCTCGTTGTTTTTGCTTCCATACAAGTGGGCAAGGCCGGATTAAAGTAGCCATGGGCCCCGGGGGGCTATGACTTTTTCAATCCCCCCCGTCAACCATCACGAGTCAACTATTGCCTGTCAAACATCAGCCACGCTTAATTTGCATACAATAATACCATACTGTGTTTCCCTAAGTTTGTGGAAGACAGGTGCACATATTTCAACAATACAATTCGAAAACAAACACACATGCAACTTCACATAATTTTGGATCATTATTATTACAATAGCTGTGTACAAAAAGTTGGAAAAGCTAAAGCAGATAAATAAACAACACCCAAAAAGCACAAAGACAAATCTTGCTAAAGAAGACCACCGGGAGTGGGAACCAACAACCATCAGATCTGGGGGAAAATACATTAGTTTGTTTCAGGGGCGTATCTACGGGTGGCCGTGGGTAGGCACAGGCCCACCCACTTCTTGCCCTGGCACACCCAAAAAAAATTTTTTTTTTTTTTTTTTTTTTTAATTGGTTGTTTTCTAGAGGCAAACTTGCTGCTGCATTGCTAGCCAATGGTTTTGTTACTTTTGTAAAAACGCAGGGCACATCATCTCCAGAGTCTAATGCATGACAAGATTGACAACTTCATGACATCTAGGAATTTTGTTCTCTCTGTGGATAAATAAACCAGAGGGCGTCTTGTTCAAACTTGAAGCAGCCTCAGTGTTGTTATTTTTTAAACTCACAGCAGTATATGGATCAGTGGTTCTAATTTCTGTATAAAGTAACAGTATACACACAAGTATAAGCATTCATGTATGCAACATTTGGCACCTATATGTAACCTTTTAAGGTTGAGATAATTGTATTATCATTATATAGTCCAAATATTTCAGTAAAGCACTTGAAACACTTGAAATATTCTTGCTTGGGTGGTATCATTCTACTTGAAATGATGGTCAAATGCATTATTTTTAGTAAAATAACACGTCAAATTTTTCGGGCGGCCGGCCTTCGGCCGGCCACCCGAGTGGGCCCGGCCTTCGGCCAGGCATCTGCACCCCTTCCTATCCAGGCCCACCCAATTTGATCCAGGCCCACCTATAATTCAATTTCTGCATACGCCCCTGGTTTGTTTCGATGCTCTCCACATTGATTGGACATTCAGTACAGGCTCACTGTAGGCCAATGCACGCATATGTGAGTGTGTGCACACGTGATTATTATCATTTTTTCCCCTCTGAGCCTTGGGCCCCTTCACGTCCTGGGCCCCCGGGGGTTAGCCCCTGTAAGCCTGTGCATTAAACCAGGGCTGCAAATGGCTCCCAGAGGCAGGGGCTTCATTAAAAGCATGGCTTGATGACATTCTTTGATATCAATAATCAATCATGAAAGTCCATCCTACGCTCTTCTAGTCGGTTAAGCACTGGGAACAAAATCAATGCGATGATGAAGCAGCTTGTCCCAGGTGCACAGCCTACTGCTCTACATAGCCTTTCCTGTACGAGACACAGATCCCCCTGTCCTGGATGGCCCCAGGTCACAGCTGCTGCTCCTTGTGTCGGGAGACACAATGTTATGGAAACTGTACTTCCACATCCAATTCATTTCACTCACTGGTTTGTTCTGCAACCCACAGCATGGCAACACATGACAAACAACAGCTCTTTACAAAGAAGAACAAACACACAAGATAAAGATAATAATAATGTTGTTAATAATAATAATAATAATAATGTTACTATTCACATTACTGCAAGTTCAAAGCTTTTAGCTGTTGCACCATGTTTCAAATGTCACATTTACTTTTCTTTACCTCTGTATGATACTGAAAGTCTGCGGACTTACGTGTGCACAGCTAATTAAATTATCCTTTATTTATCCTCATGGGGAAATTCATCCTCTACATTTAACCCATCCTCTACTAGGAACCTTCCTAGAACTAGGAGCAGTGGGCAGCTGCAGTGCAGCGCCCGGGGACCAACTCCAGTTCTTTTTGCCATTGCCTTGCTCAGGGGCACTGACAGCTTAACCCTAACATACATGTCTTTAGGTGGTGGGAGGAAACCGGAGCACCCGGAGAAAACCCACACAAACACGGGGAGAACATGCAAACTCCACACAGAAAGGACCTGGGACGGACCGGGGTTCGAACCCGGGACCTTCTTGCTCAAGGTTCAAGGTTACTTTATTTTGTCTCCCAAGGGAGAAATTTGTCTTGGACACAGACCAGCAGCAAACATACACAGTACAGTACACTACAAAACATTAACAATATGGCACACAGTGACACGTACATCCCGTCACTCACCAACGTAATAAATAAGACACCTTAACTCCACCTCAGAACCTTCTACCCCCCTGTCTGCCTTCCGCAAGGAGTCCATTGAGGAGTGTGATTGACAGAGGGACAAAAGAATACTTGTACCTATTATATTTCCACTTATGGACCCCATACCTCCTACCTGACGGCAGTAACCTATACTCTGGATGAAGTACATGAGAGGGGTCAGACACAATTTTCTTAGCCTGCCCAATGGTAGACT